>NC_056743.1:816424473-816544473 GCF_019279795.1 Protopterus annectens
AACAGAACTAGTAGGAGCTGATCTCACGTTGGTGCCAGTTTTCATTTGTCTCCTCCAGCAGCCATCTTCTGCATGGTCTCCAAAGCGGTGTCAGCTGCCTACCAGTAGCATCTCCTGCTGTGAAATACATACCATCCATCACAACAACAATCTATAATACAATGGTTGATGTAGTAAGACAACTGCATTCCACATAATTATTATGCAATATAAACTTATTTATACTGAATTTTGTAGAGATAAGGAATGGACGAAAGTACAGTTTTGTACCTACCATAAATGTAGATGTCCGATAGGTATGCATCTGCAGTCATAACATATGGGTTGTCCTGCCTCAGGCAGCCCTTCGGTCGGCCGGATTCCAAAGTCAGGATCTGGCCTCGGCTGATGTCGCACTTTCCCCGACGTCAGAGCGTCTGGGGTATAAAAGCATCAGCCGACGCCATTTTCCTCAATTTTTCTTGCCCCAGATGCCAGGTGCCCTCTAGGAAGGCTAAATTTGGATAAATGCTGAAAAGTTCCAAACATTTGCAAATTATATACATGTATAAACAAACAAATACACCATAATAGATTCCCCCAGCTAGATGAAAGAGGGGTAAGCACCCTAGGAATACCACAGAGGGGAAGGAGGGTGGGTAATCCTGACTGCAGATGCATACCTATCGGACATCTACATTTATGGTAGGTACAAAACTATACTATGTCCTTCAAGGATGCATCTGCAGTCATAACATATGGGTAGAATACCATAGCCAATCTGGGGGAGGAGGTACTAAGAGAAAGATGGTGTAGTCAAGATCCCCTGCAGCACTGCAGTTGCAAACCCTGCTCGGGATCTGGAGTATAAAGGTAGATTGTAATGCTTGGCAAATGTATGCACGGAGCTCCAAGTAGCAGCTTCTAAAATGTCCTTGGTAGCCACCCCCCGTAGGAAAGCTGTAGTGGTGGCCGTGGCCCTTGTGGAGTGAGGCCTGATATTTTCAGGAACTGTCTTTCCATGAAAGGAGTAACAAAAGCGAATGCAATTCCCTATCCATTTTGAAATTGTCTGTTTGGAAATTGCTCTTCCTTGCACCCCAGTTACATATGCCACAAAAAGTTGGTCAGTTTTTCTGCTAGATTTCGTTCTGTCCAAATAGTAGCGTAGTTGTCTGTGTATATCCAGGGTGTGCAGAAGTTTTTCCCCTTTGTTCTGTGGGTTAGGGAAGAACGTAGGCAAGTGAATAGCTTGGTTCAAGGATACCCTAGATACCACCTTTGGCATGAAAGTAGGATTGGTTCTTAGTGACACTCTATCCTGGTGGAAAATAAGGAAAGGCTGCACTGCCATTAATGCTTGTAGCTCAGATACTCTTCTTGCTGAAGTGATTGCCAGAAGGAATGCAGTTTTCCAAGATAAATACTGTAGGTCTGTTGATGCTGCTGGCTCAAAAGGAGGTAGTGTCAGTTTTTCCAGCACAAAATTGAGATCCCATGCAGGTAGAGGGGGTCTTCTTGGACGTTTAACATTTTTGATCCCTCTCAAAAATTGCCCGAGTAGAGGGTGTGAGAAGATAGGTGGATCCATATTGTATTCTGCTGAAATTGCTGAAGCATGAATCTTAATGGAAGAATAAGAAAGGCCATTGTGAAACAATTCTGCTAAGTATTCTAGGATGTGTGCTAGGTTTGCCACTGTGACCTCTGTGCCCTTTGATGTGCTCCAAATGAGAAATCTCTTCCATTTAGCTGAGTATGTCTTCCTTGTGGAAGGTCTGCGAGCCTCGAGGATGATGTCCTTCACCCTCTGAGATAAAACAGTTTGGTTGGGATTTAAGGTATTTTCCAGGCAGTTAGATGCAATGTTTTCAAGTTGGGATGCAGGGTCTTGAAATTGTTCTGCGTTAGAAGAAGAGGCCATAGGGGAAGAGGCCATGAATTTGCCTGAGACATGTTTCTCAATAGTGGGTACCAGTGTTGTCTTGGCCAGTCTGGAGCTATTAGTATCACTTTTGGCTGTTCCTCCCTGATCTTCAGTAGAACCTTGTACATCAATGGGAGAGGTGGAAAGGCATATACTGTTAGGGCATTCCAGCTGAAAGAGAGAGAGTCCACCCTCCATGCTTAGGTTCATAGGTTCATAGATTAGTACTAGGCTAACTGCCTTTGTGAGCCATTTTAAGCCTAGCCAATTATCCCTTATGAGACTCAAACCCTGCACCTTGTGTTTGTAAGGCAAACACCTTAACCATTAGGCCATCCTCCCAACCCCTTGTGGGTGGTATGTCCTTGAACAGAATGTCTTCAGTTGGTGATTGAGTGGGGAGGCGAACAGATCTATCTCCGGCATTCCCCATGTCTTTGTTATGAGTTTGAAGATGTCTGGATGCAACATCCATTCGTGTGCATCCATGGTAGTTCTGCTTAAGCTGTCTGCTAGTGCATTTTCTTTTCTTGGTACGAATTTGGCCTGCAGCTGGATATTGAGATTCAGGCATAGATTCCACAGAATCATAGCCATCCGGCATAAAGGGTAGGAATGTATGCCTCCCTGCTTGTTTATGTACCACATGACTGTGGTGTTGTCTGTCCTTATTAACAGATGTCCTTGTTGGAGGAAGGGTCTGAATGCCTCGATTGCATGCCTCACTGCCAGCATTTCCTTTTGGTTTATGTGCATGCTTAGCTGCCCTTGAGGCCATAGGCCTTGGATACGTTTGTCCTCCATGTGTGCTCCCCATCCTCGGTCTGAGGCGTCCGTGATGATGGTCTGCCTTGTTTTTGGTTTGTTGAAAGGCAACCCTTTGTTGGACTGGCAGGCCTGAGCCCACCACAGGAATTCCTTTTGAAGGCATGGAATGATTGGTATCGTGGTTTCTAGACTGTGACTGTGTTGAGACCATACACTCCTTAGGTACCATTGTAATTTCCTCATATGCAGCCTGGCATGTGGAATTAAAATTATGCTTGTATCAGGCAGTCGTCCAGGTATGGATAAATTTGAATTCCCTGAAGTCTGCAATGTGCAATTACTGATGCCAGGCATTTCGTGAATACTCTGGGCGCAGTAGATAAGCCAAAGGGCAATGCTAAGAATTGATAATGCTCTGATCCTGCAAGAAATCTGAGGTGTCTTCTGCAATCTGGTCGGATAGGGACGTGCAGGTATGCCTCCTTGAGATCTAGAGTTACCAGCCAAGACTCCTTGCCCAACATGGGGAGAAGTTGCTGTAGGGTCAGCATTTTGAATTTTGGCACAATGAGTTAAGTGTTCAGTGCGGACAGGTCGATAATAGGCCTCCATTGGTTTTCTTTTCTTGGTACAAGGAATAGTCTGGAGTAAAATCCTTGGCCTTGTTCTGTACATGGTACCTTTTCTATAGCTTTCATCTGAAGTAAATTGCTGATTTGTCTGAAAGCCTCTGCCTTCTGGTTTGGTGGAAGGTTTGGCATTCCGCTTCTTTTTGGCAAAGTGTGGAAGTGAAACCTGTATCCTTTGTCTATTATTTGTAATGTCCATGTATTCCTTGTAATGCAATGCCAGTTTTTTGAGAATAAAGCCAGCTTTCCGCCCAAGAGTGCTTCCAGTTGATCCCTGGTAGGCGGAATCAGAGTCAAGTCATTGGGTCTGTCCTATAGTATTGGTTGTAGTTGTAGCTGTTGCACTACTCCTTTGGTTGGCAGGCTGCCACTGACGGCCTCTGTAGGGGCCCTTCGACTGACTTCTGCCTCTAGGGCGCCTGTTCCTGCCTCTCTGTGCTCTGGACGAGTCTGGAAAGGACCAATTCTTTGTAGGCCAGTTTCTGCTGAACCTCGGTGGTTGAACTTGCAGGAAATCTTTAACTGTTTGCACAGATTTTGCTTTTTCTTCAACCTTTTTTAGAATCTCCTGTGCAGGGGAGCCAAATAAATGTTGTTTCTCCATTGGAGCATCGAGGAGTTTAGCTTTGACATGGTCTGGCAAAGATTGCTCCTTCAGCCAGGCATGCCTACGAATAACTGCCCCAGTCATAGCTGATCTAAATGAAGCCTCCAGTGCATCATAGCCACATTTTAAAAAATGATTACTAACCTGTTGTGAGTTATGTACCAAATCCTGAAGGGGTTTACGGTCTAAGGGTTCAGGAGAAGAAAGTTTCTTATTCAGTTGATCTAACAAAAATTCTTGGTACTGTATCATATGGAATTGACAGTTTAATGCTCTGGCAGAAAGAGTAACAGATGTATAAACCTTTTTTCCCCATCTCTCTAAAGCTCTAGACTCTCTTTCAGAGGGTAGGGGATTTTTGGCAGTAGCGGCTGCAACCCCTTTAGGGCCCTGAGAAATAGTTTCTGGGTCTGCAGCATGGGCTTTATACAGATGGAAATGAGAATCCGGGACCCTGTAATATCTGTCAGGTTTGGCAGGGGCCGGAGGAAGAGAATCAGGGGCTGTACTGACATCATTGTACACATCATCAATTACATTTAGAACAGGAGGTATAGCTAAGGGCCTATGCTGAGGCAGATGCAAAAATGTCCTTAATCTTTTTCTAGAATCAGAGAAATCCTGACCTTGCCATTGAAAGTGCTCTCTCATGGAGTGTAAGGTCTCCCCAAAGGAAAATTCTTCAGGAGGGGAGGCCGAAGGGATAGATTCCTCTGCATCTGAATCCTCGTAAGGCGAGTAGGCCCCTTCCTGGTGGTCTGACAAATCAGATCCATCCGTGGAGTAATCTGAGGAGTGAGGTTCAGAGGGGTCAGTCCTGGGCCTTTTGTCTGGAGGAGGTTGAGAGGCCCTGTCTGGGTGAGGTTGTGAACCCCTTATTAAGGAGATAAGGTCCTCAGCAAGGCTGAGGATCTGTGAACTAGAGGAAGGCCTCTGGGATGTAGATTTGGCAGGCAAAGCTTTTGAAAGTTTGGCAGCTTTAGCCCTGGAGAAGGCCTTAATAGACATAGAAGCTGGGGGCCTAGCTGCCCCATGTGCAGGGGTAGAAATTTCCAATGGTATGGTGTCGGACAATTCCTGAACACTAGCTTCTGTAGGGAGTTCTGAAGCCGACTCAGCCGGGGCCTCGGTGGTCGGTAGTATGGTATCGGTAGTAGGAATCGCCGTGGACTCAGTTTCGGCCGAAACTGAGACAGTTGCGGTAGGCCTAGCCATGGTTTCAGCCGAAACCGCGGGCCGCGAGTGTCGGTCCTTTTCCTTGCGTTTTTTTGACCATATGCGAAGTCGGAGTCTCCGACGGCATTTTATAAGCAAAAGCGGCTCCAAAAAATTCCTCTGCAAACTCCGACCGACGTCTAAGAGTCGGTCGGTTGAAGGAGGCACAGGCTAAACAAGCTGATACGTCGTGGTCTGGGCCTAAGCAAGGAAGGCAGTAAGAATGGAAATCCTTATGAGGTATTTGTTTCCCACAAGTCAAACAAGTATTTACTTTGTCTGACATCGGCTGAGGCAAGAAAGAGTCCCCAACGGGGTACTTAGCTTTTTTCGAAGTCTTCGGTAGCTGAAATCTCTGGATCTGACCGACCGGCACTTGCAAACAGCTTCTGCTTCGGGCACCGCACGGCAAGAAAGACTGAGGAAAATGACGTCGGCTGATGCTTTTATACCCCAGACGCTCTGACATTGGGGAAAGTGCGACATCAGCCGAGGCCAGACCCAGACTTTGGAATCCGGCCGACCGAAGGGCTGCCTGAGGCAGGACAACCCATATGTTATGACTGCAGATACATCCTTGAAGGACATCTGCATATCTTCCTCAACGGACACCCCTAAACAAGTACTGCTATGGTGAGTACCTCACATAACTGTTAACATTTTACTTCGAGAGGGCTCTTCCAATGTATACTGCCAATAAGACACTTCAAGTAAGACAGACTGTCGAGCATTAACTCTTGGATTCTAAATGTAAAATGTATGCAAGAATATTATGGAAACATTGTATGTCTAAAACCACACCTGAAAACCAAGCATATGCAACAGTTAAAATGTATCCATCAAAGACAACAATGCAGTGGCACAAAATATTTACAGTAACACTTAGAAACAATGACAGCAAGGTAGCCACAGCCAAGACACAACAAGTTCTAACCACCAGCATCAATAATCTTCAATGTAGTTTCTGTGACATTTTATTCAACTCAGAACCCATTCTGTGACAGGAACATGTGTTTTCAATCACGGTTTGTTAAGCTGACTGACAACACTGCAAGGACAATATCGCTGAAAGCCACTTTCTGCCAACATTTAGTTGTACTTTCTCCACTGTTACTAATGTTAAACAAAATGCCGGTTAACTGGAACAATGAGGACCTTTTTCAGTCACTACCTAATTATGAAAGTTAAGCAATATGATTCAGTGATAAATAACTAAACAAAAACATAAAAGTTATAATATGTAGTTGAACGAAATGTACAAAGATCAGTAAAAGGTAAAAAAAAAAAAATGACACCTACACATTTACCGCTTAAAACTGTTCATGACAGACATGCCAGAAGGAAATGATGTCTTACAAACATAAGCAAAGAAAATCAGTTAGCAGGTATATCAATTACAAATCCAGTTCATCTACATTCCGTTTGCTGCTGTAGGTCACTTTTATGCTGCTTAGTGGAGGAAGCAAGGGTAAGGGGCTGATGACGAGTGCTTGCAAATTATGGATGCCAGGTACACTGGCCTAAGCAGCAGAAAGCCAATAACAACCCAAATAAGTAAAAAAAAAGTAGAACATTTAGAAGGTATATTTACTATTACTTGAAGGCGATCTTCATGTATGGAATTTGATGTGAGGTTGTAAGGAAAGAAAGGCCTGGACTCACTCTTCATATTCTATAAAAATTAAGAAGTATTTATGAAGGCAAAACAATGACAGCACAAGAGGTAATTAACTTGGTCATGGTAAAAGTCATGTACCATGACGTTAAAATTCCAAGACAGTTAAGGATTTTAGAGGGGAAAAGCTAAAATTGCTTTTAGGGACAGACCCAGATGAATTAAACCTGGAATAGTGTGTTCTACTAGAAGAAAATGGGAACTGCTGTCATATAATCGTTAATGGAAGGCAACGGAAAACTAGTATCGAAAAAGAGATTTTGAATTAATAAATCACTATAAATGAAAAAGAAAACTATAGTGGACTTCCAGTAGCAGCCCAGTCCATATAGATTTTTTTCATATTAGGTCTTCCTTACAGCTTTCATACTATCCACTAAATGTTATTTAATAAAAAGTAGATAATCTACAGTGGAAGGTTTTTCGAAGTGATGCCAATGAGAGGAATTCTCCTAATTTCAATTATCAAACAGCTGAGCTGCTCAGAGAAGGTTTTTTTTTAATTGTACATACAAAAGCAAGCTGAGCAGCTGTTTAGTTTTATGTGTACTGTTTAAGCCCCATAAGACTACTTGAGTTGTTTTTCAGTCAAATATTTGATATCTCAGCACTCCAGACAGTTATCAGTTTGAAAACCTCAAGCAATTTCATTTGCATCTTTGAATCTGCAGAAGGAATCAAGAAAGATTGCAAAAGAAATAAAGCAAACTCTACAACTGCACTGCAGGAGTTAAAATAATCTCTTTTTAGACTCTGCAACAATTAAATTCACTTTACGGAATTTTTCTAAAATCAGCAAAAACACCTCACTTATTGAATAATTTTTCTTTGTGGATCCATATTCACACAACAAAATGCACAAAACGAAGTAGTTAGTGAGACTGCCATGCAGACGGGGTACAGCTAGGAGAATCATGTGACAAAAATACACACTTAACATGCGTAGAAAAAAAACAGTTGACATTCTTACATATTCAATTAATGTCTTTTAAGTTCAGCAATGACAAGGTTATGCTTCTAGGTTTGCAATGAAATTCTACTTATGTGCTTAACACATTGCACTTTGCTGTCTTTCAAATTAAATGTTAACGCACTATTCCTGCTTTGCTGTGCTTCACACTAAAATGTCAAAACCTACTACTAAAGAAGTTATTCGCTAAAACAAAAAGAATTCCTCTCCGAAATTAACCAAATGCGTATTAATAAACAACCATTTCTTTACTTGCAGAAACCACTCAGAACAGGGGAACTAATAATTAATCTTCATCTTTCTTCTTAATCTTCTACTGAAGTTTATTTTATTTCCTATTTGTTAAATGAACAGGTGGTCTGGTCTATTCACTATTTTTAGTCACAACCCAGGTTCAAAAGCAGTACATAGGTTCAATAAAAAGCAGTACAGAAATCAGATGCATGAAAACCAAACACTCGTATATTAAATCAAATGACTTAACATGAAAAGGTAATTCAAAGGGCAACAAAAAGAAGCCATCATTTTAAGAAACTACAGGAAATGTGAATGCATATATTGTCAGTGTTATGAAATCTATAAAATGCATCTGTAATACATACACAGTTTTGTAAATATGAAGGTCAGTGGAGATTATGTGGTTGGCTTGATCATGAATGCATCTACTAACATGACTAGGGTTTGTACCCCTAAAGCATTTGCATGCAGCTTCTTTGTGGAGATGAAATGACAACTTTTTAAAGCCTAACAGAATCCGGAGACTAGATCTCAGATGATAGGTTGTTTACTTAATGGGGCATAATCTAAAGAAGGCTCTTTCACCAATTACTGCTTCGAATGGGTTCAAGGTTAAGGCGATATCATTTTTATTTTTATTTTATTTAACATTTGTTGACCGGGAATGTCCAACTAGGTTCCACAGAGCCTGTTTTCAGTGGAGGCCCGGGGAGAAATGCTCCAGATGCATGTCTTTGGAATAAAAAAAATAAATAAATAAAAATCATCATCATCTTGACTACTTCTTAAAGAGTATACTTGATCTCCAACGTGGGTTCAAAAGGTGAGCTCTAGGACTTCCAAGATGGCTGCAGACTGATTAACAGCTTAATTTCAGCTTTCCTGGTGTGAAAAAAGAGCTAGTAATTCTGTAAGCTTGAATAAATTTCGGTTATCTAGATGCCAGTAAAGAAGAAATTTAGAGAACCTAAAAGAAAATCAGCTAGACAAGGTGAAAAGAAAACACTGACTGGAAATAATCCTGCAGCTGTTCAATAAAAAGCAGTTCAAGCTTTAGCTTTGGTACAAGAGATGGCTTTCAATAATTCCAAAGAAAAACATAAATGAAATGTACTCAAAACGTATTACAGCAGATGAAACACTGAAGGAGTATATCAACTAAAAAAGGCTGGAAAATAGAAGAATCTTTATCTAGCTATTCAAATGACTGATACAATTGCAGAGGCTGAAATGAAGAAAAGGCTTGATGAGTATGAGACTTCTCAAGAAGAGAAGTTTCAAAACACGGTGGAGTTAAAATACAGACTGTGCAGAGAAAAAAATAGAGATTTTTGCTATACCAGAAAAACTGGAAGGAACAGACTGTATTAATTTTTACGAAAGCACAAATAAGCAAGTAGACTAGTATTCCACAGCATGATTTGTTAATTGAAAAGGCACATAGTGTATGCTCCAAGCCTGGTCACGAGAAAGCAGCTAATACCTGTATTAGTAAAGATGGAAACATACTATCAGAAAGATCTTGACAGAACTGTGGCAGAAGGGAAAAGTATTAAAAATGTGGAGACAGCAGAGTGTTACTGGAAAATGGATTTCTTGCTGCACACCAGGCAGAACAAACGCAAATTTATCCCAGTAATCAGGGAATGTTGAAAGGCAGGTGTGAGATTAAAGCTGCTGTATCCAGATGTCGTCAGAATATTTTTTCCTGGTGGATCAAAGACATTTTGTGATGCACAACAGGCTACGGAAGAAATACAAAAGTTTATCCAACATAAGGAGAGCCATTAAAGAGAAGGGGCTTCTGCTTCTCATTCTTCTGACAATAAAACTTATAGACAGACTTTGCCAGTGAAACAATTTCCAAACTTCCAAAGGAAAATGCTTCAGACACAGAAAAAAAAATGAGTACACTAGAAGAATCAGGAGTACTTTGGATTTTTACCAGGGTCTGGTATAAGGAGACGGAGGTGAACAGGAAGAAGACCAATAACACTGAATTTAGTAAATAACTGCGAGATTACAAAATCAATCACATTTGTTTGCAATGACTATTTTACCAAAGTGTCGGAGAAGATTGGACTTTAGTTGACTTTGTTAAACTTGTGGGTAGACTGTATATACCCCACTCGGTCATTAAAGTTTAGAACACTAAAACGGAAAAGTAACAAGGTAAAACAACTTTTGTTCTCAACAGTATTTGTAAAAAATTACGATATGCACTGCATTTATATAGTAAAGCAGTTTTGTATAGTACGTAGTTAGGTGTGCTTTAAATGTGGTGCTGGGGGGTCTTTTAAGAGACTGTTGTACATGATAAAAATACTTTAGTAAACAAGAACCCTTTTTAATTGTAAGAAATATAGGTTTTACAATGTAATAAGAGAAGAAAAGCTGAAGAAAAGCAAGTTTAAATATGCTGTGATTGTGGACTGCTGGGGTGGGGTAGGATGTAGAAATGCATTTATTATATTGTATGTAGAGTTCAGATGGTGTCTTTTATTTTTGGAAAGGCGAATATCTGGATTAATGCCCTTGGCTTAATCTATAAATCTATATATTTCTGTAAGCAAGTAGGCTTGCAAAATAAGAAAGAAGTGCCAAGTTTCTTGCGTAGGCAACAACATTGGCTTGATTTTCTCCATTAGCAAATATTCAGTATAAGTCAAAAATTCTGCAGCTGAACACAGCTATACACTCTGTCATGTGCTGACTAAAACTGACAAAGATTCCTTCATGCATCTGCAAAGTTGTTAACAGTTCTTTTTCTTCTCACTGTTGACTACATTCCCATAGAGACTAGCTGTATGAGGTACAAAAATTAATCTTGACAGTTCTGATCAGTCTTTGCTAAGGGAAATGCTAAATTTAAAGGTACAAGGGCAAGCAGTTCAGTGAAAAATAAAGTTTGAAAATTATTAGAATAGAAGAAGAGATAGCAGATTCCCTAGCAACCTTAATACTTTCATTCATTCAGTGCACAATTTAGTTTTGTTTAAAGATAACTTTTAGCCCTAAGGAAAAGTGCTCTGACTAATGTTTTCTGAAAGCATACAAGCTCTTTTTCATGTCTAGGAGGAGACTTTGCATACGAAAAGAGCAGCCACCAATAAGTGCAAGGGGGAAGAGAGGCTTCAGCATTTATTTATTTACTTATCTGAGATTTGTTAACCAGGTTAGTCAGACTGGGACAGTAACAGTTTTTCAGCGGACACCCAAGGAGAAAAGCTCTATAACAGTAATACGATTTATACATTGTATGTTGGATTATGCACAGGCTAAGATGAATACAAACTGGCAATATACAATCAGAAAAGAGAAACAAATAGTCACTGTACAGAGGTTTATACATAAAGCAGAAGTAGTACAATTGACAATATATAGTAAGAAAAATAAAATTTACAATGTGTCTAATAGAAAGATGAGCCAACATGCTAGTAGACTACAATAAACATAATTAGGAAAAATACCATTAGTGATGTGATGTTTGCAGATGACATTGTGATCTGTAGTGAGAGTAGGAATCAGGTTGAGGAGACTCTGGAGAGGTGGATATATGCTCTAGAGAGCAGAGGAATGAAGGATAGCAGGGCTAAAACAGAATATATGCGTGTAAATGAGAGGGAGGGTAGAGGAATGGTGAGGATGCAGGGAGTAGAGTTGGTAAAGGAGGATGAGTTTAAGTACTTGGGATCAACAGTTCAGAGTAATGGTGAATGTGGAAGAGAGGTGAAGGAGTACAGGCAGGGTGGAATTGGTGGAGAAGAGTGTCAGGAGTGATTTGTGACAGACGGGTACCAGTAAAAGTGAAAGGGAAGGTCTACAAGAGGGTAGTGAGACCAGCTATGTTATATGGGTTGGAGACAGTGGCATTGACAAAGAGGCAGGAGTCAGAGCTGGATGTGGCAGAGTTAAAGATGTTAAGATTTGCACTCGGTGTGACTAGGATGGATAGGATTAGGAATCAGTATATATTAGAGGGTCAGCTCATGTTGGACATTCTGGAGACAAAGCGAGAGAGACGAGATTGCGTTGGTTTGGACATGTGCAGAGGAGGGATGATGGGTATATTGGGAAAAAGATGCTAAGGATGGAGCTGCCAGGTAAGAGGGGAAAAAAGGAAGGCCTAAGATAAGGTTTATGGACGTGGTGAGAGAGGGCATGCAGGCGGTTGGTGTGACACAGCAAGATGCAGAGGATAGGAAGAAATGGAAAGAGATGATCCACTGTGGCGACCCCTAATGGGAAAAGCCGAAAGATGATGATGATGATGATGACCATTAGTGGTATGTGTAGGTGAAAGATGAGCCAGCAGGCATGAAACAAGTCTGAAAGTTCCAATATCATAGGGGTCAAAGTTGCATACAGTAGGAAGACTTTTTAGACTGGGAAAATATATAAGAACTTAGTTCCATAATATTGGAAGAGCAGGGGTAGATGCTATGTTGGATCATTACAAGAGCAAGTCCAGGTTAAACAGAGGGTATTCCTTTAGTTTAGTTTTGAATGAGATTGGTTTAGAGATTTGTCCAACACTGAGGGAGCTTATTCCAAGCACTGGCCAAAGAGTTGCTGTACAGGAGTTTACTAATGTTTTTTATGGGGTATATACACTTGTAGAAGTTTATGTTGAGAACTACAGAGAGTGCAGTTGGGAGTGTGAAGCTGGATGAGAGTGGATTGAGAAGGGCAGGTGGTGGGATCATAAATTATGGAATGGGCCATGAGAGGTTGGGGCAGTAGGATTTGATGATGGTGTTCTAGCCATTGCAGACGTTTCAAGGCTAGGCAGTGGTGTGAGCGGAAGGGATGGTTTGTGGTGAATCTTGCAATTTTGTTTTAAGTGATTTCCAGTTTAGACAGCAGGTTACCTTGGACACAAGTGAGGATGGGGGCAGCATACAGTAGGGTTGGGAGTAGAAAAGCCTGTGCAAGAGATAATCTAGAAGCATTAGTAAGGAATTTTTTAAGCCTGTATAACATCCCTAGTTTTTTGATGCGCCTTTTTAACACATTGCTGAATATGGAGGTCGAATTTTAGCTGGTCATCGACAATAACTTCTAACAATTTGTGTGACATTCTACAGAGATGATGGTGTTATTTAGGGAGGAGACAGTAAAGGTATTTTTAAGATGTTGGAGAGATTTAGGGAGAAATAACAGAAGTTGGGTTTTCTTTGGGATGAGTAGCAGTTGGTTGGAGTTAAGCCATTTTTCGACAGAGTGCAGGGATTCTTGAGTGAGGGTGTGGAGATGAGTAATATTGACAGAAGTAGAGATGAAGGTAGAATCATCGGCATACTGTGCTACAGAGGAGAACGGGTAGGAAGAATATAGTTCATTAGTAAAGATATTGAATAATAGGGGCCCAAGGATGGAGCCTTGGGGTACCCCAGTTTGGACAGGTAGAAAGGAGAGAGGATGGATTGCCATTTAATGGCTTTGAGTCTATTAGAGGGATAGCTAGAGAACCAAGACAGAGCAGAGTCTGAGATATTAAGGGTGGAAAGTTTGGAGAGAAGCAGTTGGTGAGAGACAGTGCCGAAGGCTTTGGAAATGTGATGCGGAAGAAAAAGGTAATTGTGAACATATGTTTTGGGAGTGTAATGAGTTGGCAGACTTAAAAAAAATTCCACGCAGACTACTCTCAGTGTAACTAAGAAAATGATTTTTGATCTGTGATAGAAAATATGAATTGCATAAATACAGTAAGGCTTTGCTGATTTTGATTTCCATTTTCTGGTAATTGTTTTTGGCAGCCAACATAATTAAATAATAAACCAACCATATTAGAAGTAGTAAATAAAGTAAAGATAAGAGAACTGGAAGTGGGATCTTTAGAAAAGGGTAGGAGCAAATTACATATAAAAAATGAGAACTGTGGGAACAATACATGCAAAATAATGTTTTGAAGGAGAAATATGCAATGTTCGATTAACAATGACTGCATAGAAAATTATACAAGATGTACAATGTTTGCAACTGAAAATATGTCACCGTGGCTTGTTTTCACTTATATAAATGTATGCTTGCCTATGTCATAAGTGATAATTCAATAAAGTTATTTCTTTAAAAAATGATACCATACATTGTTCAACACTACGTTTGTAACTATAAAAATGAATGACAGCTCTTGTGGGGACCGTTTTCTTCTGCAAAATTCTTCCTCTGCCAGTGAAATGCAGACAGACACTGCACTGTAGAAAAAAAAACTGTTCTACAACAAAGGACATTTAACACTGATAATCCTTGCACTACAACCACACTTTTATTAGACATTGTCTATGAGGGTAATCCTGTTATGAGAAAACATACTGTCCTGTAATCTATGGCAACTAAATACTGCATCCTTTCTAACTGGAAATAAAACCAAAAACACACTTCTTAAGTTTCCCCTGCAAGAATGGTACAATTACTACTAAAGTTTCTAATTTCCTTCACTGAATGCAGAAGTTATTTCGACAGTTATGGCTACAGTTTATAACAGATAACAGTTAAAACGTATTTGCCCTACTTCCTGTACTATGTGTTGGATGCTATCCTTTTATATTTTTCCCTTTTGTGACTGTTTTTAATATATACTACATTTTGTACTTCTGTATCACTACACATTTTTGTAAAATATGAGGAAAAACAAGGTGCACAGCTGATCAACTTTCTTTCAAATTAAGTAATTAACTTGAACTTTAAGCTACGTGAAATAAGTTCAAGACTTGCCAGAGTAATATTAATAATCGAAAACAAACAGTTCAGGACATTCCTGTAATATTTCAGGAAAAACAAGATTTTTTTTTAGAAAAGTTAGATTCAAACTGTTCATCACCTCTAAAGTGTATCCCTGATCTATATTCTTCATGGAATATTTCTGTCAGCATATTAAAAATACATGATGTCAATATTTTAAAAACAGTAAAAGCACTACCACACAAACTGGAAGAACACCAAAATGTGTTGTTTAAAAGGTACTTCCCTACAGACTAAACAAGGAAGATATGCTCCGTCAAAATATGAACAATTTTTAAAGACGAAATACATTTATTTCTATACTGAAAACAAAAATAATTTGTTTTCCTATGAAGCCTTCTGCTGTTCTGCTATTTACTCTGAAACATTAAATATTCTACTGGTTCATCTAATGAAGTTGTCAACTCAAAACAAGCAAAAGTTAAGTAATTTAACTAAATCATGGGAAAAAGCCAAATATATTACTGTTCCAGAAGAACACAAATGAAATTCAAGCAAGAAAATGAATTAGAATAAATATAAATAAGCCCAATGAGGGGCAATATGTTAAGACACAGCACTTAGCTCATTAATAGAGTGTTTGTGGTTCTCCTCAAAAATTATAACAATCTTTGCAAATTTGTTTTCAGATTCTGTAACCTGATAACATTTTACAGTTCTTCCTGTAGGGCCCAATTATACTTCTTTCACTTAACATTAAAACAGTATACATTTTATGCTATTTTTTTTTTTGTTTCTCATCTCAGAACTTTAATGTGTCAATATTTAAAGTTACATACAGGTTCACAAAGTATTTTCCTTTTATGAACACAGACCTGGCTTACACATTTCTGGAAAAGAACTTTTTTTTTTCAAACTACCCTGTCACTTGCATTTAAAGTTTGGCTGGGTAGGTTACCATAAGTTAATTTGTAACTCACTCCTTCCAGCTGCCAATAACATTGTTTTTTTTTAAAACACCTTTATTGAATTATCACTTGTGACATATGCACATTTACACAACAGTAATTAAACTATATTAACAAATTAACATCAACAAACATTATACTTCACATACATTGCTATATATCATATCACCTAAGCTCCATTACATAAATTATTAAATTCATGCCCTCCTTTTTTTAAAACAAAAAACATCATTATTAAACCATCACTTACAACATAAGCAATCATACATTTATATAAATGAAAATAAACCACACTGACACAATCCTAGTTGCAAGCATTACACATCACAAACCATACTGGCGCACTCCCAGTTGCAAACATTATACATAACTTATAATCTAACTAGTCATTTTCAGTCAAACATTACATAGATCATTTAAGTCACGTCTTCTTTTTCATCCTCATTCCTCCCCTGCAGGGGCGGCCCGTGCTATTGGACTAACGTACTGCAGACCCCCCCAGCTGTAAAATTAAAATAAAAGAAAATAAAAAATAAAAAAAATTAAAAGTTTGCGGACTTTCGCGCATGTGCACTAGTCCGGACTGCTGCTGAAACAGTCAGGAGCATGCGCAGACTGTTTCAGCAGCAGTCCGGACTGGGAAACATGTAAGAGCAGAGATCCCAGAAGTCTATGCAGTTGTAACTGCATAGACTGTCGCAGGAAACTCATCGGACTCGGACTGCAACGTCGGCAGTCTGGAGTCTCGTCGGGGGAAGATCTCGCATGGTGGATGTTCGGACTCTCGTCAGAGGAAGATCTCGCGTGGTGGATGTGCTCCAACAGGCGGAGGTTTGCAGCTATGGATTTATGGCACAAAGGGATGGGATCTACATCGCTCCAGGTAAGACAGCTATGGATGATCGCTCAAGGTGTGTGTGTGTGTGTGTGTGTGTGTGTGTGTGTGTGTGTGTGTGTGTGTGTGTGTGTGTGTGTGTGTGTGTGAGAGAGAGAGAGAGAGAGAGTGTGAGTGTGAGTGACAATGCCCCAGTTGCTATATACTGGTGGCTAGAACATACTCATGGTGGTGTGGTAGGGAATACCTCAGGCTTGAATCCTGTACCTTGTATGCAGGTGTTAAAGACCTGAATTCCCTACCCACCACCATTTGTAAAAAAAAAAATGCAGATTTTTGCCTCATATTTGATCTGATCTGTTCCTCATAATAACTGTGATTTCTAAATGTTGCAATGCTTGACATTTGATGGTGCAGTGGTAGCATTGTTGCCTCACAGCTGCAGGTTCTCAGGTTTGATTCTTGGCTAGGGTGCCTTCTGTGTGGGGTCTGCATCTTCTCCCTGTGTTTGTGTGGGTTTGCTTTTGTGTCCTCTCATGTTACAAAGACATGTCTGCATTATTTCTTCCTGGGCCTCTGCTGAAAATTGTTTTTTTGTTCCAAGTCAGACTGTCCTGATGAACAAATGTTAAATAAAATTGACAGGCATTTGAATTTCAGACTTCAGGTTTTTGAATGTCTAATTCCTTACATATTTGATGGTGTAGTGGTAGCATTGCTGCCTCACAGCTATAGGTTTTCTGGTTTGATTCTTGGCTGGGGTGTTTTCTGTGTGGAGCCTGCATCTCATCCCTGTGTTTGTGTGGATTTGCTCTGGTATCCTGCCATTTTACAAAGACATGTGTCTGCAGTATTTCTCCCTGGGCCTCTGCTGAAAATTGTTTTTGTTCCGTCAGAAGTAAAACTGACAGGCATTTGAATGTCAGACTTCATATTCTTCAGAAAATACATAGTAACGGAACCTAAGTTTATAAAATGAATATTTGAAATTTGTCCTTATTTTTAGGACTGTATTACCCCCATTATTGGCTTTGTCCAGGTTTTTTGTGCTAAGGTTGACAGCTATGGCAAGAACTGAACTCACTGAATATGTTTGAGGGCTGTATTCCCTCATTACTGGGTTTGTTCAGGTGTTTTGTGCTAAGAGGTTGACAGCTATGGTGAGAACTGAATTCATTCAATGATCGCCATTTAAGTTTCAGTCTTCCGCTCTTTCACAAAGCAACTGATTTGGCGTAGTGGTATGTTGCTTTTACTGTTTTGCACAGGGACCTTGGTAATAAAATTTATGGTGGTAACACAGCATTTTTCTTTCACAAAGCAGGTGATTTGGCATAGTGGTATGTTGCTCTGACTGTTTTGCACAGGGACATTGGTAGTAAAATGTATGGTGGTAACACTGCATTTTTCTTTCACAAAGCAGCTGATGTGGCATAGTGGTATGTTGCTCAGACTCGTCTGCACAGGGACCTTGGCAGTAAAATGTATGGTGGTAACACAGAATTTTACTCTAGCAACTTTCCAAGATTATACAAGCAATGTTTAATGTGTCCCTGGTTTTTGGGCTTTTGACCCCCCCCCCCCCAAATAAATTTGGCTTTTTCCAGATTTCTTGTGTTGCGAAGTTGAGATGCAGTTGAGTACTGAGTAGATTTTACAAGGAGCTGAGAGCTGCAGGGGAAGAGAAGGTTAGTGCTGCTTATGCTAAGTCAGCTTGCATTGTTAATAGCACAACAGGTTGTATACTTGCTTTTGATGCAGAAGGTTGTTGGTTCTACTCCCACAAAAGGTGAATGCTGCCGTACTGAAAAAGTTAAGATACTAACTATGAGCTGGTTATCAGTTTGCCATCCATTTCCTATTGCAATATTACTAGCTTATCATTTTTAATGTAATATAGGCAATTATTTCCTAAGGGGCATCAGACACTATTTTTCAATGAAACCATGAAATATAAAGGTGTTTGCTAGCAGCAACCTCTTCATTAGTTACAGATTTATTTAATGTGGAATTATTGAGATGACTTTTTTACTTCTTCAGAGATTGTGCATATTTACTGTTAATGGTGGACTGTAGAATTGTGCATATTTACTGATAATGGTGGACTAGAATTGTGCATATTTACTGATAATCGTGGACTGTAGAAGTTTGAGTAGACTTTTATGATGAAAATGTTTTGAACTGGGCAGTTTTGTCATTAAGGGTGCATGCATTTTGTTTCATTGTTTACTGGAAAGATGTTCTGAATTGGGCAGTTTTGTCATTATTGGTGCATGTGTTTTGTTTCATAGTTTACTGGAAAAATGTTCATAACAATAGGAAGGTGCATCAAAGAGCACATGTATGTTTCATATGCAAGGGGCCTATGATTTGAAAACAGCCCAGAATTAATCTTCATCTGCCACTAGTAAAATGTATTTTCTTTGAATGCGGGTTTCAATGAATGTAAGTTTCAAGGGCAGAGAAGTTTTAATGCTAAGTTTGTTTAGCAGATGTCTTAGTGTTTGTGCTGTAAAATGCAAAATAAAACTTTCAAATGAAGTCCAAATCATCATAGAAGTAAATCAGTATGCACATTAGTGTTTATGGTAAATGGAGTGAAATTGCTAAGTAATGGATCATTGGAATGGCTGCAGGGGGAGGCTCCATTCGACCATGATTTTGTGAGGGGGAAGGGCGGCAAACATAAAGACAGCCCCAGCTGAACTATACCTCCCAACTGTTCAGATTTTCAAAGAATGAATAGATTTTTGCTTCTTATTTTTGGTTTGTTCCTCATAAAATATGTGGTTTTCTGGCAAATCATTTAGGAATTAAGTCACTAAATAATGACACACTGAGTTTCAGACTTCATAACCTTCAGAAAAATGCATGCTAAAGTAAGATCTGTTGTTCTATCAACTGTCTCAGTTTATACAAGAGCAATTTTTAGTACCGTTTATATGTTCCCCCAAAATATTTGGCCTTGTCCAGATTTATTGCATTAACAGGTTGAGAGGTACATGCAAATAAATTGCTTTATAGAATTAGGCAAAGCCAGACCTCTCAACTGTCCCTGATTTTGGCTCAAAATGTTGCTCTAATAATCCCTCCACAAAAAAGCAATTTTGGAAGAAAACATGGAGGGTTTACAATTAAGAAATAACTGTAATAATCAGAGTTATAGATTACTTTTATTTCAGAAATGCATATAGATTCTTTTATTTTGTCAGCTGCTCAAGTTAGCAGTACTAATACTAAAGTGTCCCTTCTTTGACAGGTTCCCAGCTGTATTGTGTGGCTATTTTATATTTTTACATCACATTTTTGGTCCATTTTTCATAAAATTGTGTTTTTTTTTGGCAAATTAGTGACAAATCATTAAAGACTAAAGTTAGAAAACAATGACAGACATTTGAGTTTCAGATTTCATACCATTCAGAAAATTCATACTAATGCAAAACCTATTATCTTTCTAAGTTTATAGCAATATTTAAAAATTGTCTTTATTTTTGGGCCTTTGTCCCACTTCTTTGTATGTCTCTGTCCAGATTTCTTGCTCCGAGGTTGAGAGGTATGACAAATGTGTGAGGGCCATCACAGTCAGCCAGAGACATTTCAAATTGTGACATACTTGTTGCACCCCACTTCCCCATGTAGTGACTCTGGATGTGTCGAAGCAAGGCAAGGAGTAGTTATGCAGTGTAAATGTGCACAGTACCCCCCCCCCCCCATCCAAGGTAGACACAAGTACTAGAGTGGCTTTTCATCTATCCATGATTTTTGCAGAATGGTCTGGTTTCTGTCATATTTTTTGTACTGTTGATTTATGCTTATTACTCAAAGTGCCTGTTGCTCTGTGTTTAAGTAGTAATACTTTAATGACCATCAGGTAAGCTTGGCTGAGATCGTAAGATGCAAGTAAGCTTTAATAAGCATACTGTTAAAGAATTGCCAACATTGAAAGCCTTTCTGTTGTTGCCATGTAGAGAATACTTAACTAGATAATGTATAAGCCTTGGGTATTGAAATGCATATGACAGTATTTGTAATAAAGGGCAGGATTACATTATTTTAAGAAGCTCATTACACTTGGAGACTTCGTCATCTCTGCAGGTTTTACCCGTAAACTAAACAGAATGCCAATCATGTGGTCCATAACCTGTACAGTAATCCTTTTAAGCAATGTATCTTGAGCTTATTTCTTGTTTGCTTTTCATTTTTTACTTTGACCATGTTTTCCCCATGAAACAAGTAGACAGCTGTCAGGCAGCAGGTCTTTTTTTGGATAAGAAACATTTTTACAAGTGGGGCATCAGAGATTTCTACTTTCAGCATGTTACTTGGTACTTTAATAAAGCTGAATATAAATTATAATTAGAACTGCAGTGCAAGAAGTGGTTTGAGTTGAGTGCTGCTTGTTTTTCTTATACTTGAGTTTGACTGGCATTCCATTAATGTATTTAAAAAGTAATTTATTTTTTCATGCCTCACAACCTTTTTGTTTCCATCTAGATATTAAGTAAGCTGTCATGCAGCCAATGCATTGAAATATTTTTATTCTTCTACACTTCATTTTGTCTTGATTGGACTCTCATAATGATGGTTTGGCACCCAGGGCAGTGCATTTAGTTAGTTTTTGTGGTTTTGAGCATAGCTCCTCCCCTTTCTAGTTGGCCTCACCCTTTCCCATTGACCCCACCCATTCAGCTGTCTCCTGCAGCCCCCCTTTGATTTGAAGTCACCAGCTGCCACTGCTCCCCTGTATGCACTGTCCCCACAACTCCCATTCTTTTCCTATGTAGTTTGCTCCTACCCTTTTCTAAAGATCTCAGCTCCATTTGTTTTATCTGTTACCATATTCACCACTTCTAATAAAGTTGGTTTAGATTTTGATTTCCACTTTCTAGGAATTGCTTTTTTAGCAGCCACCACAATTCATAGGTTCATAGGTTCATAGGTTCATACTAGGCTATCTGCCCGAGGGCATTTACAAGCCTAGCCCATAGTTTTGTGGCTTACGCCACCCCTTTAGTATGGGGAACTATACCCATTATTTTGCTGTGCCTCTGTTGAGCAGTGACACTGAGGTAATCCCTGGGGTATATCTGCGATCTCCCATCCATTGGTCAAGATTTCTCTTGAACAAGGCCAGCGAGGTGCTCTGCCTCACATATACCGGGATTTTATTCCACAGCATAGGGAGTCTTTGGGTGATGAATCTATCCCTCCAGCACGTCCTATTAATAGCCGTGTCGAGGTTTAAGTCTCCCGCCCTTGTGGCTCTGACGGATCTAGATTTTTGAGGTGAAGCATATTCATCAAATCTGGGTTTGACATGGCCTTGTATGTTAGGCAAAGGTCACCTCTGAGCAAGCGGTGGCGACTGAATAGAGCTGGAGTTCTTTCAGTCGGGCAGCATAGGACAGATGTTTGAGACCCTTTATCCTTTTGTTGAGGAACTTTTGTGGCCTCTCCAGCTGCTGCAAGTGTCGGGTCAGATACATTCCGAATGGGGCATTGTACTCAATCATTGGTCTGATGAGTGATGAGTATAGGGAGACTATGACCTCCCTTGATCTAGATGAGAATCCCTTCATGATAAGGTGGGCAATGTAGAAGGTCTTCCTAACTACTTTAGCTACATGGGTGTCGAATGACAGACTACTATCAACCTGGGTCCCCAGGTCCCTGATAACTTCTTCTGTACTCAGTGGATTGCCACCTATTTGGTAGCTAGGGGTAACCTTGTTTTTCCCGAAGGGTATGACTATGCATTTTTGGCATTTAACTTTAGGCCATGGCTCTGGCACCAGTTATCCGTTTCTGTGAGACCCTTCTGAAGGATATCTGTGTCAGATGTGTTTTCTACTATGGCCAGTTTGCAGTCATCTGCAAACTTTGTCAGCCATAACCCTCCTGTGTTTGCTTGTACTTGGAAAAGTAGATGCCAAACAAGAGTGGGCCCAGGACTGAGCCCTGTGGTACACCACTTGTGACAGGCTTTGAGTCTGACATGGCGCCAGCAACTCTGACCCTGTGGGTTCTGTCACTCAGCCAGTTTGCAACCCATCTTGTGATGTATGGGTTAACATTTAAGCTGATGAGTTTTTCAATGATACCCGAGTGGGGTATTGTATCAAAGGCCTTCGCCAGATCGAGGTAGGCTGTATGGACTGCCTTTCCTCATCAATGGCTTTGGTGACTGTTTTGAAAAAGTCAACCAAGTTTAGAAGGCATGATCTGCCTTTGACAAAGCCAAACTGGGATGGATCCAAAGTCTGCAAATTCCCTATGTCTTTATTTATGAGGTCCATTATGATCCTCTCCATGGCTTTGCAGATAAGGCTTGTCAAGCTAATGGGCGGTAATTTCCAGGGTCGGTGGAGGCACCGCCTTTGTGAAGTGGGACCACAGTTGCAGTGCGCCACTCCTGGGTGCGTATCCAGAGGTAAGACTATGATTAAACAGCTGTCCTAGCTGTGGGTTTAATTCCTCGTTGAGTTCGTGGAGCACACAGCCGGGGACACCATCAGGTCCCATGGATGCTGTGTTTTTGCTTTGGAGAGAGCAGTTCTCACTTGGGCGTTGGAGATGTTTGGGGGCTGCAATCGCTTGGTATAGATATCTCTCCTTTTGGGGAGGGGAGAAGTTTGCACTGAACCTGTCAGCCAGTATGTTGGCAATGTCTGTAGGATCAGTAATCTTCACATCATTTTGAACTAGTTCTGAGCATATCTGGGAGTTTCCTCCCAGGTTTCTAACATAGCTAAAGAAGGCCTTATGATTGTCTTTTGAGTCTTTAGCTATTTTTCTCTCAAAATTTGCTTTGGATGATTTTATGAGAGCTCTTAGTTTTTACTTATAGTGATCAAGGGTGTCTTACCTTTTAAGGATTTTGCTCTATCTTGTAGTAGCTTCCTCCTTTTGTTGTAGAGTTTGTTTATGGCTGGGGTCCACCAGAGTGGACGCTTGCCTTTGGTACAAAGAGTCTTTGTTTTGCTTGGGATTGCCTTATCCATGCAGTCCTGCAGGTGCTGGTAGAAGGCATTTGTAAGTGATTCAGCGGCTTGAGTACTGTTTTCCGTCGGCTCGGGGCCTTAAAGGAGACCACACTAGTCTTTAGAAGTGTGAAGTCGGCTTCGAGAAGTTCTTTACTGTGGTCTTTTTATTTCAGGTGGGGTGGGATGAGGACCTCCAGCGAGATTAGTTTGTGATCTGATCTCACCAGTGAGGGGTATACTTCGGTGTTGAACATTGTGCTCCCATGTTCGTGATGATGAGATCAAGTATGTTTTCTCCTCTTGTGGGGATGGTGACTAGTTGTTCCATGGCATTTGAGTTTATGAATTCCAGGAACTTTTGGGCTAGGGTGTTTGGGCTTGAGTAGTGTTCCCAGTCTATATTAGGGTAATTGAAGTCACCTAGTATGATGGTGTTTGGTGATACATTTATCCCCTCTAGTGTTTTCAGGAAGGCCATGTGAGGTTCCTGAGTTTGTGAGGGTGGCCTGTAACATGCTACAATTTGCAGAGCAGTCTTGCCTATGGTTAATTGCACCTGGATGGTCTCCGATGCATTGTGCGTTGCCACCAGTCTTGAGGTGTGGGTGTCTTTCATGAATATGGATACCCCCCCTCCTTTCTTGGTATTGTCCGGATTTTGGGGCCGGAACGCATGATAAGAGGTAAAACCTGATAGTGCTGGGGTGCTCTCAGGAGCCTTGAACCAGGTTTCTGTCACTGCACAGACATCGATGTTCTCCATACTGAGAAGGGCCTCGAGTGCGTGCATTTTGAGATTTAGACTTCTGGCATTGAGCAGCATTACCCTTAGTTTTTTCCTTTTTTGTGTTCTAGGGTGGTAGGTTTAGAATTTGAGCCTTGCCTAAAAAGGCACTATGGGGTGGCAAGAGCCTTTGCCAATATCCGGAATCCCAGGGTGACAGGTGCAAGCCGTCCCTTGAGAAGCAGCGTGGCTTGTCCAGCATGTCATCCCAGGCAGACAGACATTGGATCCCCTTTGAATGACACCAGAGTTTAAGCCAATTGTTAAAGCTGATCATCTTATCTCTGTATTGTGGCATCATTCTTGGTGAAGGTAGGATACTGCTCAAGGTCAGGGTCATACCTGCCTGGGCTACATAATCAGAGAGCTCCTCAATGTCTCTTTTCATGTAGTCCAAGGAGGTACGTCTCAGGTCGTTTACACCAGCGTGGACAATGACTGAGTCATATTTGTACCTGCTGTTGAGAGACCTAAGTGCTTGCGTTATGTGGCGGATTCTAGCGCCCGACAGGCAGCTTACTGTGACCTTCTCCTTACTCAGTCTGGTGAGCGGGACGTCAGTGTGTCTGACTATGGAGTCACCAATGACTAGTGTGTCTGGCATTGTGTTTGGCCTTAAGGGCTGTGACTGTTTGACACTCTGACTGTGAGGTCTATGTGTTGCAGGTGTTGTGTTCTGAGGTGGTGGTTGTTTGGGTGTCTGCTTTGGTGGCCTCTGCTGTTTTGGTAGATTTTTGATCAGAGCCTTGAGTATGTCTTTGTGTGTTTATGTGTATGATTTGAGGTTGTGATGGTACTATGTGAGACTGGGTCTATAGTGTGTGTGGTAACCTTCTCCTCCTGACTGGTCTTGCCAGTCCTATGTTGAGAGAGCTCAGCCTCCAGTTTGGCCGTATAGTTGCATCTCTCGCATGTATTTGTGTTTTGTGGGAGGAGGAGAGGGTTGTCTGTGTACATGAGGCAATTGTAACATTGCCTCAATATTCCCAGGTTCACCAGCTGAGCAGGAGAGGACACTAGCAACTGATCCCTCGACATGCTAGAAGGACTAGACAAAAAAACTTTAAAAGAGATTCTGGGGGACGTGAGTGACCGAGAAATGGGGGTTTGCCTTTTTGGGGTGCTATCTATAAGAGTGCCGTATCAAGGTAATAAGTAATTAGACACTAAAAGCCCTTAACATGTCTAGGCAATTCCAATTCTGTATCTTAGCTCGCTCAGAAAAATCATCTCCCTCATCACACCAAACCGCCTACCCAGCTTCTCCAATAATTCTGCAGGGAATCCTTAACATCCACCAAGCCACTGCATTCCCAGGAAATACGTTCTCAAGTAGCTCTTTCTTCCCCATCACACCTCCAACATTTGCTGTCTACCTGAGAAAAAAATCTCTGATGTCTACTTGGGGTATAAAAATAATTATGTAAACATTTCCAAGCAAAATTCCTAAATCTTCTAGATTTCATTGCATATTTGGGAGACATACCTATATCCTCCCATTGGTTCGTTGTGAATTGCTTATCCAATCTCTCTTCCCAATCCTTTCTAACCTCCTCGGATTCTTATAGTTATCATGAAATATTTTATATGCTCCACTAATTATTCCATTTTTAATGGCAGCTTCTGTTCTAGATTCTACTAAAACTCCACCAGTGCTGGTCTTTCGCTTAGGACCCCTCTACTTCTTTCTCTTTGCCTATATTCTGATATCAATCCCTGACAGGGGAGGCAATCTCTAACCTGCAGTCCAAATAAATTATTGGCCTCTTCCCATTCTATTACCTTTCCTTCTCTAGTTATTTGCTCCCAATACCTTAGTTCCTTTGTCAGTTTTCTCCAATAAATTCCACCCCCTCTCACCTGTAGTCTATATCCCTAATTGCAGTCATCCCTATCGGCAGAATCTCCTTTCTCCATTTCCGTTTTGGCTTAGTTCTTAGAATACTTTCTTCTACTGAATGGATATAATATTCTGTATGATTATCATTATTCTCTAACTCATTCACTCCAATGGATCTCAGCAAGTTTGCACTGTAACTTCCAAAGGGCTGAGACTAAGCATTCTGACAAACAGGAACCACAGGGGTTATGAAAGAAGTACAAACGGCAAACTCTTCAGCACAAACTATTTCTATAGCGGTAGTATTCTTTAGTTTCTAGGTCTTAAACCAAATTTTATAAGTCACAGTAAACATAGCAACATTACATTTGCAATATTTTGTAAACGACTTACAATATCTCAGCAAACACTCAAGTTACACACATACTATCTGCAGTATTTTATTCACCTAGTTGAGAGCTTTCATATAAGGCAAAGGAGTTCTGTCTGTGTTACTTAGTTGTTGAGATATTTAGAAAAATCTGAACATTATAACTATATAAATTAATATCATAAAACAGTTATTTATTTACCTGTACTAGACAGAGGTCAAATATTAATGTCGTTGAGTTTGCCATTGTGCAAGCTTTAAGATGAAATCTTTTACAACCTATGCATAGCATGGTTTTAGAATTAATGATGTAAATATGAACAAGCAATATTTGATGCCTAAAGGTGTCAGTAGGAGTTAACTGCAGATGCACCTGGAGGAGTCACTCAGATTTAACGAGTTAAAGGCCTGCATCCAAAAATCCCAGTTTCTCCTTGTTTCATCATCATCCCTTTCCACTTTGAATTATAGTTCTCTGCTTGTGCTATGTATGGGAGCCTTAACTGTGTAGCTCTGAAATACCCCTTCAAATTGGGTAATCCTAATCGGCCTTGCTCTACTGGAAGAATCATCTTATCCCGCTTGACTCTTGCCCTCCTCCCAGATAAACACCTTCAGCTCTTTATTAACTGCTACCCACAACTTCTCCTGTATGCCTGACCTGTGTATAAGACTAAATGAAGTAAAAACAGTTTGACTGCTTGCATCTTACTATCTATATCCATGTAACAAAACTTCCATTTGCTCAGTTTTTGTATTATCTTTTGTTTAGTCTCTTCCCACATATCCTTAGCTGCCACATCAGAATCTTTTTCAATCCATACTCCTACAATACTTCATGTCCCCATAAATACGTACATTGCTGAACCAATTTCTGCGTGGGTACAAAATTTACCACTATTACCTTTATTTTAGCTTCATTAATTTTGTATCCTGAAAAGATCTGACACTGTCTCAAAATGTTCCACAACACTGTAATGTTTCTTTCTGGTTTTGTCAGGTATAAAATAATATCATCTGCAAATAAGGCCAGCTTTTCTCGACTACCATACCAATTATATCCTTGAATTTCGGAGCCCCTTATTTTCTTTATCAGTGTTCTAAATATAATGCAAATAACAAAGGGGAAAGTGGATACCCCTGCCTGGTTCCTTTGCTCAATTAGAAATTATCAGAGAGGACCCCACCCATTTTAATTTTGCCTCACATCCCTCATATATCCTCCTAATCAACCTTATTTTTTCAGGAAATGCAAATGGTTCCACTGCCCTGCTCATAGTCCCAGCTTACTCTGTCCAACTGCTTTTTCTGCATCAAGCCCCACCAACAACAATGGTATTTTCTTACATTCTGCTTTTCTCTGGATCATCAATGTTCTGTTAATGCTGCCAAATGTTTGCCTCCCCTCCACAAAACCACACTGATCCACATCTATCAATTTTGACATTATTGTTCTAATTATTTTAGCCATTATAGATATGACCACTTTATAATTGTGGTTTAGTATTGAAATGGGCCTGTATGAAGCAGGTATTACAGTTACCAAAGCTTCTGCTTTCTTCCAGGATGTTGATACTTCACCTACTCTTAAAATATTGTTAAAACCTTCCAGATCTTTATCAGTTTCTTTCTCTCCTAGCTTCCAAACTTCCACAGGAATCTAATCTATTCCTGAGGATTTTCCTGTAGATTGGTTATACATCACAATTTTAGTTGCCAGTAACACTGTGGTAAAATTCTACAAGTGTCCATCTACCTTCCTTTTATGCTGTATATGCAAAATTCTCCCCCCTAAGTGCTTAAAATTGTTAGCTTTTCTATTTATTTTACATTTGTTGACCAGGAATGTCTGACTGAGTTGAAGCCCTTTTTCGGCAGAGGCCAGGGGAGAAAAGCTCCAGTATATACAGATTACATTTAGTCATTATACAGATATTATATAAGTAGAAAATGGCAAACAACTAGATGACTGCAAGAGCATTTTTTAATAGCAGTAAATATAAAAAAGCAATATACAAGTGTTTTTTTTTTTGCAACTGAATAATACAGGGTAACAGTAAAGTATAAGAGAGAGGAATACATAGATTAGCAGAGTGTTATCAAGGTGGGTTTGAGCATTGGCAGATCTATTGCCCTTTGAAATATTCTTTTAAAGTTGGTTTAAATTGTTTAGAATGTGTGAGTGTTCAAATTTAAAGAGGAAGTTTGTTCCATTCAATAGAGGGGTTAGCTATATAAGTTGCACCCTGCATTAGACTTGGGCGTATACATATTTAAGAGGTCTTGGGAAGAGCTGCGGAGGTTTCTTAAAGGAGCATAGTGGGAGATGACAGAGCGTAAGGCTGGACAGAAAGATGGCTGGTAAAGAATTGAGTGTATGGTTTGAAACTGAGAAAGGAGGAGGTGAGGCAGCTCAAGTCAGTTTAAATATTTTAGAGAGAGACAGTGGTGAGATCGATAGGACTGTTGAGTTGTAAATCTAGCTACTTTGTGGTATGTAGTCTGAAATCTAATAAAGAGAGAGGAGTTAAGGTTAGTAAGGATTTGTGAGCAATATGTTAAGCAAGGGAGAAGGTAAGCGTGAGTGAGAGCAATTCTTGCTTCCTGAGTGAGAAATATTTTATTTCTATATAGTACACCATCATCAATTGTGATACCGAGGAGTTTTGAGCTAGATTCAACTACAGCAGGGGTATTGTTAAATGACTAAATAGTAAAAGAGGTCTTAATGTGGTTGGCTGTTTTAGGGAGGAAGAGAAGGAGTTTAGTTTTCTTAGAGTTGAGGATGAGTTGGTTGTTTGAGAGCCTTGTTTCCACCGAGTTAAAGGAAGACTGGGTAGCTGATAAGATTTCAGAGGGAGAGTTTGCTATTGTTACGACTGTAGAGTCAACAGCGTATTGGATAATAGAAGAGAGTGGACAAGAGGTATAGAGCAAGATTGCAAAAATGTTAAATAGTTGTGGTCCTAAAATGGATCCTTGAGGGACACCCATTTTTACTGGAAGGGGAGTAGATGAAGCAGTGTCCCATCTTACTGACTGGAATCTATCTTTTAAATCGCTTGCAAACCATACCATTGTACCTGGGGAGAAGCTGAGGTTAGACAGTTTGTTCAATATTAGAGAGTGAGAAACAGTATCGAAGGCCTTTGAGGGATCCAGGAAGAGACAGGAGATAAGTTTATGGTCATCTCTGGCCAGGGAAATAGTATTGAGAAAGGATAGAAGAGCAGTATAGGTGCTATGTTTCAGTCGAAAACCATGTTGTGTAGGAGTAAGTAGGTTTTCCTGAGCGAGATATTCCATGACTTGAGTATGTATGCATTTTTCAAGAACTTTTGACAGGGGAGAGAGGATGGCAATGGGTCTGAAATTAGAGATTTCAGTGAAGTTACCTCCTTTGTGGACAGGTAGGGTGTAGAACTGTTTCCAGATAGATGGTACTTTGGATTCAGAGATTGAGCGGTTTATTAATGATAGAGATGGGAAAGGCAAGTGAGCGTGCAGCTGTTTGAAGAAAATATGACGGGATGTTATCAGCAGATACTGAGCACGGTTTCAGTTTAGAGATCAGGGTTCTGATGTATGCTGTGGAGACGGGCTTGAGGGAGAAGGTTTTGGGAGGGGTAGTTGTTGAAGAGGAAGCTGGGCCTTTGGGGTTCCTTGTATTGGAGCTATTGGTGTTAAACTGTTTGGATATTGATTCAAGAAAGTAACTACTGAAGGTGTTGGCAGTCTCCTCTGGTGTCTTGGCAAGGCTAGGGTTGGATGAGGTAGGGTTTCCAGGAAGAAGTATTTGGTTAACTGCATTCCAGAATTTTTTTGGGTCAGATTTTTCTGCTGATGGGGGGGGGGGGGGGGGGGGTTATAATATAATTCTTTTTTATCTTTATTGATAAGCTTTTTGACCAGGTTTCTTTGTTCTTTATATCTCTGCAGGTCAATTGGGTCTTTTGATTGTAGTTATTTTTTTCCAGGACGGATCTCTAGACTTCATGAGAGTTTGTGTGTTTTTTGTTAGCCAATGGGATATTGTCGCTTTTGTCCTAATTTTATGAGGTGGGGCTAATGAGTTTATGATATGAAGAAAGGTAGAGTTGAAAGCTATGACAGCTTCATCTAGGGGGAGCTGAGTGAGGAAGTTCCAGCATACTCTAGAGATGAGGGTGTTAAATGTTTCTGGGTTGAAGTTAAGAGAGATTACGTCTAGTAATACATCTGTGTGGTTTAGAGAGGTGGTTTTTATATCTTAGCACCTTTATGGGTGACTGGTCACGCAGGGAATCCGGAAGGGTTTCTGGATTGTGATACTCTGGAGGAGCTAAGACAAGTATCCAATCAAGGAGGGTATTTGTGGAGTGGGAGTTGGTTAAATGTGCTGGTTTGGTAATTAGCTGAGTAAATCCATACAGATTTATATTGTGTGGGGATCCTGGGTTATTGAGGGTTAGCCAATTAATATTTATTTTACCAAGGAGGACTGTTTTGTTTGGGATGTTCAGGGAGAGACAGGAGAGAATGTTTTCCAGCAGTGGAATATTTCCCCTGGTGAAATGTAGGTGGCTACTATAGTAATTGTGGTGTAGTTACTGAGTTTATGGTTAACTGCCAGTATTTCTGCTGGGGAGAAAGATGGGATAGACTGTGTTAGGTGAGAAATAGTAACATTATTGGAATAGACTACGGCAACTCCTCCACCCTTTTTGTTTTTACGGTCAAGGCAAATTATGTTTGAAATTCTCATTGCATATGCCTACTGCAAATATCTGCACTGGTGAAATTATTCTTGCTTCTTTAATATTACTTTGTTACTTTATATTACTAGGTTCAAGAAGTAGTTTTGTTATAATTAATATAAGTTTACATTACGGGGCATTTGATAAAATAGGTTATTTTTCTTTTAATAGCCTGCTCTGTCTTAGATATTACTGCTTGGTTTTAAAATCTTAATGATCTCTTCTCTCTTCCTGTTCTAGTGTGATATGTTATAAATTTTGGCTGCTTTTTCTATGTAAAATATTTAACTTAATATATTTTAGAAATGTTAATGTTAATCCTAATTTTAACATTTTTGCTACCTTATATGAACCAAATGCATTTTTCCAACCTGCCTCTATACAACATTACCTTACTGAACAATGCCAAACGGTGGGCATCTAAATCTGGTTTTGGCAGGCTCTTCATTTTTTATTAGTTTAGTATGGCCCTCAGTAAATGGGGCAACTTATTTTCACGTTTCAAAACAGCAGAACAACTAAACTGTAACACTATCCATTACGTCTCAGTTAGTTACTTTTTAGTACGTTATCTTTTGATATATTAAAATGACATTAATTTTGTAAATAAGGCATTTTAATGTGTTATAACTGTATTCATGTTATTTCTGGGGGCAGAAATTAACTATCTAAAAATCTTACTAATAAAATGACAGAAATATACTGAGCGGTTATACTATTATTTTAAAATTCTGAGCATAATTATTTGGTTATTCTGTGAAATTTTACTTAAATAATTAGCAAACAACCTCATGCATTTGCTTTGCATTAAAATGATGTTAGACTCTGTAAGGTGTGTCAAGCCTGGGAAGACCTTTGTAGGAGACCCAGTGTAGCTTGTTTTGCACTTGCATTTGATATGTATAGCGTTATGCTCATAATTTCAGACCATGCGTTGGAAGGCATTTTCCCCTTCCATACATTTATCTTAGAGCATGTTAAATGTAACCAGGCAACATCTTTTTTATATGCCTACTTGCCTGAATGACCTGACAAGTTATGTACGTTTTAGAACATTTAACAAAAACATATTTAAAAAAAAAAATCTATTGTGGAGGGGAAAGCACTGCCTACAGAATGACAGGTTATGTGCTGGGATAATGTTCCCTGTTGCCTACATGGGTCAGTCGATTTCTACACTTTTAGGAAAGGGACTGCTTAGCTACATGCATAACAAAAGAGAACTAGTGGCACCTGCAACAAAATGAAAGAATTAAAATTAAGTTACCTTCCTGCGTAAAGTCTTGACAACAACTCTCTCTGCTAGCTGACATAAACATCCTCGTTCTAGTGTCATCTGGAACTTTGCCTGATCTGTGTTGGAAGTAAGATAGATTGTTGTTTAACGGGGTGTACACAGGTCTACTAGTGACAGCCTACAGGAGGAACTACTCCAAAACCTGAGCAAAGAACATCAAACAGCACAAAGTCAGAACAAAGTTGTGGAAATCAACAAATTTATAGCATCGCCTGGTATGTACTGCTCTGTAAGGACTGAATGTGGCTACTGCCAACCTTCATACAACAGTCCTTACCTGCTGATGTATCACACTGCCATGGGAATCTCCAATTAAATTACAAGTTCTCCTGTACGGAATTCAGCATCAGGCATTCAAGTCTGGAAGAATGCTAGAAGCTGTAGCTTAGGGATTTACCATCCAACTTTGGAAATGAACCAGATATGCAGTGTGTGCGCAAGCCAGTAAGGATAAGAAATGCTTCCTTTTCATGAAGGGATAAGGAGGTTATCCCTCTTAAGAGGGGATTGAATGTTTGCATCAGAAACAATATTACAGGGATATTCTTGAAATGATCTATATCTTTCAAAGGAATGCACTCACGGCCAACTCACAGTGATAAGCCCAAGATGATGTAGAATTTGGGAAAGCTTGTGCCAATTATATCTATACAAAAGCTGTTGTAGACCAACCAAGTGAGGTCCCATATCACCGGGGGAAAAAGCTACAACCGTGATCTTGGTCTGAATTGAGGGAATTGCAGGTGGGCCACCGTATGGATCAGACATTGCCCTAGCCATTAAAAACTACTCAAGAAGTATCCCCATTTAAGTTAGGTCCATGCATCCCACAACAAGGCCAAGCAGAAGTAACTGTTTAATCACAGTTAAATGTATCTTGCTAACCTACTCCACAGTGTGGGAATGCAATGACATACAAATCTGTCCCTTTTCTCAATATTATTGATGCAAGTTTGTTAAGAATGCTGCTGGATACTGACTGCAAATATATGTTCACCTTCATCCTCTCAATTCATCATATGCTGTGCTTCAAAACTCATAGTCAACCTGTAATCTACGTTATATGGTTTAACCTTCATTAACTTTTTTTAGGTATAAGCCTTGTTCTTCAGCACACAAGGTTAACAAACAAGCACTGGACAAGTTTTAACCTGTTCATTTCTGCCTTAACTCAGAACAAAAGACAGAATTATATTCAACAAGTGAGCTAGTGACAAATGTTCATATTTTATTTAGTACTGTTACTTCTTAAGAACTCTACTGATGCTTTTTTTCATTCCAAACATTCCCGGTCATCAAGCCCCCCCAAATGGCTAATGACCTACCCTTTCCCCCTTTCTAACATGGACTTCAGTACTCCAAAAGACCCAACAGAGAGGTATCGAACTGCTAAACAGAACCAATTCTATGGTCTAGGGAGGAGAGAATCTAACTGCGATGGGGATACACTGCAGGCTCACTTTTTCCTTTTCTATTTGCCTTAACCCATCCTCCTTGTTACTGATGTGCACTCTCACATTTGTGAGGCCTTCCTCTACCTTTTTCCTAAACAAGTTCTCAAACACATATGAAGTAGGATATCCCAACAGCATGACTTGACTGCTAGACATTCATCTTAGCCCACACAGTGCATAACCCTCTCTAGTAAATATCAATACTGTAATGGGATAGGCTGCATCCTTCTCCTTGCTATGGGGAACTGTGCTGGTCACACACTTTCATCCTCATTCTTTGGCTCCTCCTGTGCCCTTCAGGAACTTATCCCTCTGTGCCTCACAGATTACACTTTAAAAGTTTGAAATGAAAGTCCCAGACTCCTTAATTCTATTTTGCTTGTGTGTCTCATTGGGATATGGAGATAGAATCAAGCCAAAACAGCAGGACTGCTGCATGGTTAAACTGTAAAACAACAGACGATTACAGGAGAGGGACTATGTCAGAAAGAAGGAAAATAACTAATGGAATACACCAGGAACATCCCATGCTCAAGTACTTTTCAACATAAATTGTTTCGGAAATGTCTAATAGAAAAGACAGCAGGAATAACATCTTCACTAATGAAAAGGTTGAGAGCGGCTGAGAGGGATTGGGGGAAAACTGCGCAAGAAGAAAATATGAAAAGGCTGACCCATGTAGGTCAAAAGGTAGCAGCTGAAGTTCACTGCAAATAAATACAAGCAGTAGAGGTTCAATGCAAATAAATACAAAGTACTGCACTGGAGTCACAGCAACCTTGGTGTGAAGAGGCCCCCACAGGCACAGGTGATCCAACAGAGGGGGATCAAAACAGAAAAAGAATGTGGGAGCATTCATCACACCTGGACTGGTCCAAAGAAACACAGTAAGAAGGCAGTGGCACAGCTGGTTTGTGTAATTAAGAAAACAGATTCCAGAAGTAAAAAGGTAAAGTTCCCACTACAAGGTCCTTAGTAAGCCACACCTTGAATAGTGTATGCAGTTCTAGAGGCTATATGATTTGATAGATGTCAAGTTGAAAAAAGCAATCCAGAGAAAAGGATCCAAAATGATACATGAGATGAGGCAGGATATGACAAAAGAATGGACCAGTGATATGAGTGCATAAGAATAAGTCATGGAGATGTAAAGGGGTTGCCCCTGAATAGGAATGGCAGAGTGGAGACAAGGTGGGGTACAGATAAGCACACTGTATGAATCAATTCATTCTTGGATCAAAGAAAGTCAATTTTCATGAAGAAGGCTATGGAACCATAAAATGGACTACCTCAATGAACTGGGAAGAGGGATGTCCCCACAAGATAGGAATGTAAGGATGCAAAATTCTAAATGCACTTTAAACTCTTTAATTCTAGTTACAAAGGTAAAATAAAGGTTTTATTCTGAAAGAAAATGAAAATGTAAGCTGAGTAAACTGCTTTAGAACACTGATCTGTTAAAGGGCAAGTTCTCAATTTACTTTCAATTACTTTTTGAAGTTTTCAGTGGAGTTTGATGCAATCTGCTGGGAACTTCAGCCAACCAACCTCCTCCCAACAACAGAAACAAGTAAAACAAATCACTAAAGAGAACGTGCCCCAGCAAATATCCTTGTGAGACAGCACTGTTAACTTCTGTCCAGTCTTACCAGACGACCATAAATTAAAACAGAATTCTGGCAGATTAGAGAGACTGCCTATGCAGATAAAAATTCAAAGTGTGGTTGCTGAGGAATTTTATGTAATGCTGAAACTCTCCTACTAAAAGTCATGTGTTAAGTTATTTCCTAAACTGTACCCTATTAAACAAATACATAACCAAAAACACCTCAGGGAACTATGGAAAAACAAAAGAACAAATGAAGAACTGAGAAATTATACCATTTTATCTTATCCTGAATCTGTGAAATTTTACTCCTAGATAACATCAAGTACAGAGTAGGAAGGAGGAGACACAGAAGACTGCTGGGATCAATTCATCCTTGAATCAGTTGAAGTATGTATACACAAAGAGCTGTAGGCCCCATGGAAAGGGCTAACAGAACAAGCATCGAAGAGGGAAACCACAGAGGCAATGAGGAGAATTTTTTTTTATTACTTTTAATTGAACCTCTTTTACGTGAGGACCCATGGTGAGGAGGTCTATTTCAGGTAAGAGAAGTAAAGCATGGTCTCTTACAAGCCTTCTTTTAATAGAGTACCTCGACTCGGACGACAACAACTGTCACTAAAGAAACTGAAGTGGATCTTTAATCTGAAATCAATGGAAAATCCATGGATTTACAGGTGTCCTTTTCAGAAACTAATGCCTCGTTTAAAAGGTGTACTTGAAACCTTCATTTCCTGTGTCGAAGTGACAAAGGAAAACTATAAAAAGTCACATCAGTGAAGGACATTGTCTTCACCTAACACAAAACGGGCACCTGGAATGTCTGTCCCGTGATATTTTCTTTCCTATATGTACAGCTGTGAAACAAATACTCCCTAACTAAAGTGAAGCATGACTGTCCAAACACTCCTACAAAAATCACCACCATGCAGTGGTCCAAATGCAAACAACAATATGCATCAAAACAACTCTCTCATAACTGTTCAGTGTGAAAACATTAAAGCAGAAGGCAGCAACAAACAATTTTTGCAACACTGCAGAAAACTAGACAAAGTGAAATAAAAAACAGTGAAAATATAAGCAAAACACTTTTAAATGCAGGAATACTAAATTTAAAGCTGGTGTAGGCCTGAAAATAAGAAGTTATGTACCTACCATAACGTTCCATGTTAGTTGTCTTCTCTCGCCTTCTTTCTTGCTTGATGGGTTCGGAGCCGATCCCTCGGCTCCGACTCGGCACTTGCTAAGCTCGAGAGTCACTTTTACCAGCTCGAGGCAGCCCCATATCCCATGATGCAAGGCGGTAAGTACCCAGATCTCGTTTGCTGACAAAGGGCAAAAGCACCAAGCATAAAATACTTCCCAAAGGAAGAAAGAAAACTTACAGATGGAAGAAGGACCAGGTCTGAATGGTCTTCAGCATAACAGTTTCTTATAACAAGGTCTGTCCAGGCCAGGGGGAAGGAGGGAGGGTCGCAAGAAAGAAGGTGAGAGAAGACAACTAACATGGAACGTTATGGTAGGTACATAACTTCTTAATGTTAAGTTGTCAATCTCGCCTTCATTCTTGCTTGATGGGACCGCGTCCCTAGCACCTCTATCCTGGGTGGCTCAATGGAACAAACTCTTGAGGACTGTAGAGCCAAAACTGGCTCTGTCCCTGGAGGCCAAGTCCAATTTGTAATGGGAAACAAAAGTGTGAGGAGTGGCCCAAGTGGCCGCTGCACAAATAGTGTCCAAAGGAAGTCTAGCTTGAAAAGCTGTAGAAGTAGCTAAGCTCCTAGTTGAATGTGCTTTAGGTTTTGAGCACAGCTGTTTTCCCCTGAGTATAAATTTCAGAGATGACGAAGAAAGCCATCTGGACAAGGTCACTTTAGAAACAGGAAGGCCTTTTTATTATCCGCATAGGAAACAAAAAGTTGATCAGATTTTCTAAATTTTTTTGTTCTGTCCAAATAATATCTAAGTTGACAGTGGACATCAAGATAATGTAGCTTTTGTTCAGCTCTATCTGAATAGTTAGGGAAAAATACAGGGAGATCAATGGATTGATTCAAATTGTTCTTTGAAGCGACCTTAGGTAAAAAGGTTGGGTTAGTTCTCAAAGATACTCTGTCTTTGTGAAAAACCAAATAGGGGGGTCGAACCGAAAGAGCATGAAGTTCAGACACCCTCCTGGCAGATGTAATAGCCACTAGGAACAAAGTTTTCCAAGGAAGATATTTCAGGGAACAAGAAACAGCTGGCTCAAAGGGGGGAAGAATCAAGGATGTCAGCACTAAATTTAGATCCCACTGAGGAGGAGGATTCCTGATTGGAGGCTTTAGTAGGAAAATTCCTTTCAAGAAGGCCCTGCAGAGCCTATGGGACATAATATTATGATCTGCTATCCCGACATGAAAATTGGAAATAGCAGCCAATTGAACTCTGACTGTGGAAGAAGAGGAGCCTGCATGAAAAATCTCCGCTAAGAAGTCCAGGACTGCCTGAACAGGGGCAGTAAAAGGATCAATATTCTGGGCCTTAGCCCAATAAGAGAAACGTTTCCATTTGCTTGTATAAATCCTCCTGGTAGAGGATTTTAGAAGCTACTATGATGTCTCTAACTGGGTTAGAGATCAAAGGAAGCCTGGCTAAGGAAGGAAGTGGAGCAACCATGCTGTGAGGTTGAGAGAAGGGATTGACCGGTGCAGCTGACCCGATTGGTGAATCAGAAGATCTGGCACTGGGTCCAGATGCCACGGCTGCACCAAAAGGTGATGATGGAGGAACGGAACCAAACTTGTCGAGGCCAGTAAGGGGCAATGAGAATCAATTTGGCTCTCAAAGCGGTAGCTTTCTGGATCACCTGAGGGATCAGAGGAAATGGAGGGAAGGCATAAAGAAGTCCCTGGGGCCAATCCTGGGTCAGAGCGTCTCTGGGGGATGGCCTGATAGAGGGAAGAGGCTGAAGAAGTCTGGACATTTGCTGTTTTGGGGAGTAGCAAAAAGATCGCAACATGGACGACCCCATTCCAGAAAAATCTCTTCCGCTATAGATTGCTTGAGAGACCACTCGTGAGGCATGAGAATAGCTCTGCTCAATCTGTCCGCTACAATGTTGGTTTTCCCAGGGATATGCGTTGCTACCAGAAACCGATGAGAGGAGATGGCCCATTGCCATAGTCTGAGCGCTTCTCAACACAAGGGGTAGGACTTGGTTCCGCCCTGTTTGTTGATATACCAAACTACAGACATGTTGTCTGTGTGGACTGCAATTGTCCCTACGGGAAGAAAGTCGTTGAGGGCTTGCAACGTTAAAAGCGCTGCTCTCATCTCCAGGACATTTATGTGCAGATGGTACTCGAACGGCTGCCACGTCCCATGAACCATCCTGCCCTGATAATGACCCCCCCCACCCGATCAGGGAGGCATCCGTGGTGACAGTGGCTATCGGGGATGGGGGTACAAAGTACCTGCCTTGGTGAACCTGAGGCGATGTGATCCACCAAGCAAGATGCTCTTTGCATGTCTGTGTGACCAGAATCTGGTGACGCATTGGAAGTTGCTGGTATGACCATTGTGTGAACAGCATCCACTGAAGAAGGCGCATGTAGAATCGAGCCAGGGGAAGAAGAGTAATGGCCGCAGCCATGAGACCTAATACCTTTAGAACCATTCTGGCCTGTACTTTCTTGCTGGCCAGAATGATCCTGACATGACTTTGAATGTCTGAAACTCTTTGATCTGTAAGGGTAGCTGACATGCGAACAGTGTTTAAGTTTGCGCCTATGAAGGTAATAGACTGGCAGGGCGATAAGGATGACTTTTCGAAGTTGATTGAGATGCCCAAATGAGAACAAAGGTCTATTGTGTAATCCCTGGCTTGTATAAGCTGATGCCTGGTGGTGGCTGACAGGAGCCAGTCGTCGAGATACGGAAACACCTGGAATCCTTGACGTCTCAGGTGAGCCGTGACCACTGCCATGCATTTGGTGAACACTCTCGGGGCTGTAGTGAGACCAAAGGGCAGGGCTCTGAACTGGAAATGACTGGACCCCAGCCGAAAGCGGAGAAATCTCCTGGAGCGTCTGTGAATATTGATGTGATAGTACGCATCCTGAAGATCTATTGAGCACATCCAGTTGTCCTTCTGTAAGAAGGGCAGAATTGACTGAAGAGTGACCATTCGGAATCTTGTCTTCCTGACAGACTTGTTGAGTCTGCTGAGATCCAATATTGGTCTCCAGTCTCCCGTCTTTTTGGGGACCAAAAAGAACCTTGAGTAGATTCCGGGCTCTGAATGGTCTTTTGTAACTGGCTGAATGGCTCTTTTTTGCAGTAGTTTTGAAACTTCTAACTCTGCAATTTCCCTTAGACCGGGTGGTACATCTGGAAGGGAACTTGAGGGGAAGGGACTTTCCTCGAAAGGAATTAAGTAACCCTTGGATATGATCGACTGTACCTATCTGTCTTGAGTGAGGGAATGCCAGGCTTCTGGGTACAGTGATAATCTTCCCCCGACTGCCTCCAAGGAGGGACAGCCGGGCAACACCTCAGGGATGCTGAAAAGGCTCGTCAGAGAGAGGCTCCCTGTTTCCTTGGTTTTTCGGACCCCCTCTGCCTCTAGAGCGGCATCTGTTGTTACCCCTCTCTGCCTCTAGGGGTAAACTGACCACGTGAATCCGGCGTGACTCCTTGGGATTTACGGAACCACATTTTCCCACCTTTCTGTCCTTTGGGATAAGGTCTGGAAGGGGTGGAAAAACGGACTCCAACAGCAGAAAGAGTCTTGCCGTCCTGTTCGCACCTGGTCAAGGTTTCCTTCACCTGAGGGCCAAACAAAGCTGACCCATCAAAGGGAGAATTTGTGAAGGACGCCTTAAAGGGATCCGCAAAATCACATAGCCGCATCCAGGCTTGGCGTCTAAGAGCCACACCTGTACCTGCGGCTCTACTCGCTCCATCCGCAGCATAAGATATTAGCCGCATGGAGGAGTTTGCAATGGAATTGAGGGTTCCTAGCTGCGAAGCAATTTTTTCTTGAGCCCCTGCAGCTGTAGGATCCTGAACTACCTCACCCAGCTCCTTAAGGATATCCTTCTGGAGTCTGGTGAAGTGACATAGGTAATTCAGCGAACGCATAGCAAAGGTCGCTGAGGAAAACATCCACTTACCGTACCTATCCATGGTCCTAGAGTCCTTATTAGGAGGATGGACGGGCACGGAAGGATCTGCAAGTTCCTTTTTGGTGGCCGCAGCCACCACCATGGCATCAGCGGGGACACCCTTAGTGAGGAATTGCTTGTCACACGGGGCAGTGATAAATTTTGAAGGCCTCCTAGGGACTGGCTCTACAGAGTCAGGAGCTGCCCACGCCTTTTGTGCAATAACCTGCATAAGGGGGTCGAAAGGCGGAGACACCCAGGAGGTGGAGGGCCGAGATCCAAATGCCTCTAGGTATACTGACTCATCCTCAGAGGGATTGTTGGTGGGCCAGTTTCCCCTATTTCAGGAGTTCTAGGATGTCTGAGAAGGAGACATCCTCAGAGGGGGATCTAGGGGATCCCTCTGACTCATCAAAGTCAGTATCCGAAGTGACAGACTCGGGGGAGTCTACATGCTTCCTCTTACAAGTCCTCTTCCTAGGAGGATCTCCCGAAACATCAGGAGAATCCTCGGAAGAGGGGGAAATTCCCAATGGGGAAACCTGAGGCGGAGGATCTCTGGGTCCTGTAGCAAGAGAAGTGGCAGAGATGTCAACAGGTACTATAGAGGGAGGAGCTACGGGAACAGACTGCTGACTGATACCAGTGGCCAGTACACTCTTCATCACCTCGAATGCTCCTCCCAGGCAGGTCCGAGAGAACCCGCTCCAAGAGCTAGGAACCCAGGGACCACCGAAGGGAAGTCTCCGAGGCAGATGTCGGAGCCGAGCTCACCAAGGCCGAGGCTCCAAGGGAAGAGCGGGTTGGACAAGGGTCCGATGCCACTCACCCCTCGGAGGAGACCATGGAAGCCCGACCACGAATCCCTCTAAGGAAGGTCTCAAGAGGAGATAAGAGTAGAGGCTGAAGGAACAGAAGGGGTATCCGTCCTCCAGCCATAGCAGTAACCATTCCGAAGACTCCAACTCCAAGCTCTGGGGTAGAGTTGAAGGAGGAACTGTAACGGGGTGTGGACCAACAGTCGTCTGTTGAGACGGACTGTGTAACATTTGGGCCAGTACCTGTGACTTAAGTAATCTACTGACCACTCTCTCTAGGTCATGATCTGACAGTCTGGATGACCTTGAAGATCGGCTCCGATGGCTCCGTTCCGATAGAAGAGGTGAAGCCGGAGCCGAAAGTATCGGCTCCAAGGAAGGAGACCTCGACCTCTTCCTGGAATGAGCCATCGGAGCCGATACTATAGATCCTGTCGGAGCCGACTTCGCGGAGCCGACAGGAAGCCTCGATGTATCAGCTCCAGCCGGAGCCGATACAGCCACCAAAGTAACGGTGTCAGAGCCGATCGGAGCCGACACCGATGCCTGTGCCACATGGGTGTCGGAACCGATCGGAGCCGACACCGAAGTGGTCGATACAGATTCGGCACCGATAGCCATCGGTGCCGAAGGCTTTGTTAAGCCAGAATCGGCTCCAGCCGGAGCCGATCTCGACTCGGAACGAGTCGGAGCCGAGGCCGCAGGCTTAGACACAGAAGCCTGGGCCTTGGAAGATTTAACTGATTTAGATGGAGCCGACTTAGCCGGAGAGCCCTCCGGCTTAAGAAGGCCCCTAAGGATCAGTTTGTTGAGTCTTTCCTGCAGGACTCTCTGGCTGAAGGAATGACAAATAGCACAGGAGTCCTGCAGGTGAAGAGGCCCCAGGCAATACAGGCAAGAAGTGTGACCGTCTGTCAGAGACATCTTCTGACAGCACGAGTCACACTTCTTAAAACCTGAGACCCTCTCCTTTGACATGGTGCTTACACAAACACACACACACACCAGTCAAAAAATTAACTTAAATAAAATACCAAAAGGTATTTCTATAAACAAACACACACACCCTAACAGAGAGGGGATGGGATGGGTAAAGTTTGACTAAAATAAATTAGAAAAGACAGGGATTTTCTGTCACAAAAAGTAAATAATTAACTAATAACTAATAATTAAAGGTTTTTTTAGAAAAAGGGGCTTAAATATTCAAAAAGTGAATCACTTACCAGGAGCTGGTAAAAGGAGGACCTCATAAGCGAAGCGGCAAACGAGATCTGGGTACTTACCGCCTTGCATCATGGGATATGGGGCTGCCTCGAGCTGGTAAAAGTGACTCTCGAGCTTAGCAAGTGCCGAGTCGGAGCCGAGGGATCGGCTCCGAACCCATCAAGCAAGAATGAAGGCGAGATTGACAACTTAACATTTATGTTTAACAGTAAAATGTCAACAGTTTTAAAAGAAAAACATTAGAAAATTGTAGACCATCAATCAGACAACAAATCCTGACAGACAACTGCAATAACAAAGTACTCATAACCTAATTCTCCTGAAAAAGATGAACTAGAAGCCTACTGCTCTAAAACAGACCAGTGTGTTACTTGGAGCAACAATGACAGCAAAGTGTCCTATGGGATTTGAGAAGCTACAAAATCTGGCAAAGTTTTGAGTACCTAATGTTAAGAATTCCTATGACCTTAGCTATACAAGTTACAGATGGTGGACCGATTCTTATCAGATCCTGCAAACCTTGAAATGGCACATCTAATCTCCTAAGGATAGGATAATCATGAGGGAGATCACAGTGACTGTGTAAAGTTTGACCACTGCACTAGTCTTACTGAAGCTAGTGAAACTAGAATGGTCAATAACTCCCCATCTTTTCTGTGTCCATGGAGAATTAGGATTACAAACCAGCTTTTCCTCTGGTCTAGGGGATATGCCAAGCGACAATTTTGGTGAAAAGCTTGGTAACTCAAGGCAAGTAGCCACCTTATGCACTGACAGGACACCGAGAATGCTGGACAGAGTAAGGGGGGGGGGAGGATAGCAGAAAGTTTAAACTAATTAATACTTAATTGACTACCTTCCTTATCCAACCACATGCAGAAAAGATTTCCTACACAAGACGTACAGAGATTCTCCTCCCCCAACTATCTCTTTTCCTTTGGGAATGCAGTAAGGAAGTCAGTTAGGACAACTGAAAAGGAGACCCTCTACCTCCACTGTTACGCTAAAGACCACATCACTGAAATTCAGAACAAAGCTGCATGTTCAGCAGATGAACAGCACATGTAGCAATATCAATGCTGAAACTGTGAAGTGTGGTATAAACAAAACCAGCCATTTCTGATAACACAACTAGTGTGTAGTGTACTGTCGCTTACCCAAGATACTGATTGTGATAACGTGGTACTGCAAACTATGAACTTTATAAAAAAAAGCCTTGGAAAGGAGAACCTTAGTGAAAGAAATCCGGGTAGGGGGGGCTTGTGCAAGGCATTATGGACCTGTTTCTGAATGTGAATTTGCCTGTTCAGCGCAGCTGTGAAACTGCTGACTTAGTATAATTTAATAAAGGGGAAGGCTACAGACATATTTGCCTCCCTGCAAGAATATATTTATTTAAAGTTTGTTCTTTTTTTTTTTTTTTTTTTCAGTATTTTCATAAAGTTTGACTTTGGTGTCTTGCATGTTTGGTAGATGTCAAGTGTTACTTTTGAAATGTTATGGGTTCCACAGTTAATTGATTCACTGCTCTAAAATGAAACCTTGAAACCCATGGTTCATATCCTAGCAAGTAGAGGCCTCTTGGCTCCTGAATTACATTTGCTTCTGTTGGGACCTGCTGTTGCAACAGCCTGGGGTTAAACCTCCACGGACTCTGCTGGGGTGTCAAAATAATTATCTGGGGAAAGGTGAAAGGACCCTGCCCCCACTGCAAAAAGGGATGGAGCCTTCTTTTTGGTTTTGGCATGCTTAATCTCAAGACAGAAAAGCAGTGGGAAGATAAAGGGTGTGTCCATAAGAGTGGCCATGGTATACTCAGAAGCAGTGGCATGTGACTATGCCAGCTCTTGCTGCTGCAACTGCTCCATCTGGGTGCATCTGGGTGCTTATACAACAGGTGACCTTATGCAGGAGACTGTTGCAATCTGGTCACTGAGCAGTTTCATGTATTCCAACTCTGGAAGAGCATCTATACTGCCAATTGCTTTGTCTAACAAGTCTTAATAGAAGGTAAAATCTAAATGTAGTGATGCAATAACTTTACATATAATGTCCTCAGTACTAATACCCACTTCCCCAACTGTCCAGAGCTTCCAACTTCATGTGCAGGGGATGAATCACATGGAAGAATTACAGAAATTCTTTTCAATACAGGCACAGAGAGATGGGTTAGGATAGGGTACTTCTTTCCACACACACTAATTGCTCGGAGCATAAAAAATCTTGGCTGCCTTTCAAGAGGCAACAGCCATTACATACACACAGTACCAGTTCTGAGGAAAACACATCTCTGAAGGCATCAAAAGTGTACAGGAGTACCCAGGATGGCTAGTCAGTGCCCAAGACTGCTAAAAATAACAGTGAAAAGAGTGTTACGCTCCCAAGTGCAGCCTTCTTTTTCTTTCAGTTTCCAAAACACTTCCCAAAATTTGGGTTCTACAAGAATGAGATGACTGTTTGGCATTTACTTTTCTGAAGTAAAAGCCAATACCAAAGGGCACTGGCACTAAGTCCGAAGAGGACTGCAAGGTAGGAGCAGTCACTAAATCTTCAAACAACTTTGCCAGCCTGCTAAAAAATTTGTCCCAAACAAATAACTGGTGCCAAAATCATGGACAAACTAAATGCTAAAAAATGCATTACTGCACCCGTTGGGAACTCATCTATACAGGGAACAATCATATTGATAATACGCCCCTAAGAGGAGACCCAGTTGTTACAGATATAGTAACTTATGTGGACAGTGACCTTACTTTTGACCAACATGTGATCACTGTTGCAAGAAGGTCCTTCAACACTGCACAGCTTAAAAACAATAAGATTGTGTTTAGATCTAAGGATGTCATCATCCCCCTTTACTCAGCTCTCATTAGGCCAATCACTGAATATAATGTTCTCTTTAGCACGTACTTGTCCAGACACGTGCAACAACTGGAACATCCACAGAAACACCTTACTAAAAGGATACATGACCTAAACAATATGCCTTATGTGAACCAACTCAAAGCCCTGTCACTATACTCGGTATCCTACAGACTACTAAGAGGCAACCCAAGTCTGGTAAACAAGGCATCCTCCACCCTAATACTGATGGATTTACTGTACATCAGCAAGTCAGACACAAGAAATACTCTGTCTAGGGATCTAAACCTCTTCTGCAACATCAACAGAACAGTTTGGAGGGGCAGGTATATCTCACAGAGGGTTGTGCTGCTCTAGAACAGACTCCCCATCAAGTTCATTCCTGTCCATATTCAAGTGCAACTTGGATATATGGATGAGGAACAGAAAATTTACCCCAGGACTGTCCTCTGTATTACTAATGGAAGGAAGTAGCTCCTACATGCTTTATCCCATGCATGGGTCCCCTCAAATTATCTATGGTATGATCCCACTTATTCTTATTAAGAGTAACATATAATTACTGACCACAGGATAAGTAAAGCTAATCTCTAACCAAATGTGATATGTTAATTTGGGCACAAACAGGGAAACTGGCTAGGCTTAAAATGGCCCGCAAGGGCAGCTAGCCTGGTACTTACCTATGAGGAACAACAGACTAATCCCTCCTCTTCATAAATGTCTGTAAATACATTTTTACTAGAGATCTACACAGTCAGCAGGTGAGGGGGTCTTTCAGCTTTAAACCTTTCTTTGCCAAGGTCTCTAAATAAGAGGAGGAATTTCCATCCTGTAGAACTGGATGTAAACCTGAAGACAAACAAAAAGATTGCTCAGCCCGAAGAAAGACTTAAAACAGGAAGTATGATTTACACAATCCCTTCTACGTCGCTGCAGAGTGTACAAGTTGAACTGTGCCTTCAACAGGCAAGGCCAAGTGTGTTTTACTCCACCTAAGAGTCTATGCCAGGAGATGGAAGAAATAACCAATTACCACTACTGTTTTACAGACACATACATATACACACACACACACGCCATCACAGCTAGGGGATAAGAGTACAGCTACTGTCCCTGTGCTTGCGCCATTCAGTGCAAATTGAAGAAAATGTACCTTAGAACCTGAAGTCTGTCCACTTAGCACTGGAGAAGCCAAAGCATGATATGCCAAGATCAGTACCTGAGCAGTTGATAACTGCTACAACAATGTGTGTAAAGTTAAAAGAAAACCAAGGGGGGCCTTTATCGAGTGATATCAAGTCTAAGGACTGTGTGTCAGGAGATCAGAGGTATGGCATCATTATATGCAAATTACTTTCAGGCTCCATGGAAGAAAAAAAAATGCAAACAGCTCTGTACCAGGACTGATGCTTACTATAACAATGAAACCTTAACTGGCAAAGTTAACTCTGTGGAACTACAGACATGAAGGAGGATCCCACAAAAGAACACCTTTCCAGCCTGGTAAGTACCAGTGCCTGCTGGTCATAATTTATTTCCACTAGGAATATCAGTTGGAAGTGATGACTGGGGGAAACACTACGAAAATGGCAATCACAATGCTTGGCCTTAGAGAAGAGAAGCCATGGACTGCCTTTGGAACTCTAGCCGACTACGGGACCGCCTGACGGAAGGATAACCCAAGTATAATGACTGCAGCAGTGTAACACGATGAACATCAGTAGCCTGCACTAGGAGAAACGTCAGAAGACCCACTAAGCCTCCAGTTAAGAGAATGATACACCAGAGAAGACTGCCTTAGTTGGGCCAGCATCTAATGTGGACCAACAACGATCAGCACTGCGGCTGAAGTTTGCCGATAATAGAGGTTCCAAGAAGGCTTACTCTTCTTTCTGTGATCTGTTCAGTATTCTTTTTTCATGTTCTTCAATACTCCTGCTACCACTAAGTGGTATCCGTAGTTGCTTCTCTGCCAGTAAGAGCTTTAACTGTCTTGTAATGCTAATAGCTTTAAAAGGATGCTACAAATCCACAACACCACCATCTGGATCTCCATAAAATAACCACCAAGAATACTGATATGACAGGGATCTGTATGCCACAGTGTCTGTCATTTCAATGGTACTGAAGTCAGGGTGGAAATGCTTAACAGTAAAACAAACAAATCTCAAAATACTTCAGTATTTTTAAAAGGATTGCTGGATAAGCTATAAATGAGACCAATCCAAGAGTTCAGCAAAGAGGTTACCGCAATGTGAATTAGAGGTTTGGTTATGGCCATAGATAGAACTATTAGACACTAGTTGGATGCATCGATCTTAATGCCTTGGAGACCAGTTCTGTATGTCCAGCAAGCACAGTATCTCCACACAAGATAAGAAAAATCCCCATCCCTCAAAAAAAAAAGACAGTGAAAAACATACTTTTCTTAAGATCTTCCAGAAAAAAACTAAGACAGTACCATGCCATGCTTTTACCCAGAGCACCAATCAGGGACAAAAAAGGATGGGACTGCTACTGCTGTTAAACAGCTCCCAGAGGATGACTTCTTCAAGAAGCAAAATGCCAGAAGTGATGTAAGGGCAAAATGGAATCCTACCAGTACCTCTGCAAGTAGTCTATTTGATTACCAACAGATCTCCCATGGGTCAGTTTACTCAAACCTAATTTTCCACTATGCCATGGACGTACCTCTAAATCCTTTCCTCTCTGTCCAAACTATATCAGCTAGAACTTTTTGCGGATTCCAGGATGCCTTAAGTATGGTTCTCCATAGTTCCACAGTACATACAGTTTTTGGTTTCTGTTGCTGCTTTAAATTCATTGGTTCATAGGTAGGTACTAGGCTATCTGCCCCGAAGGCATTTATAAGCCTAGCCGGAATGTGTTGACTTTCGCCGCCGCCCCCCTTAGATTAGTTCCATGTGCCTCTGTCCAGCAGAGCCATTGAAGTGATCCCTGGGGTAAACTTTACGTTTCCCATCCACTCGTCAAGGTTTCTCTTGAAGAGGGTTAGCGAGGAGCTCTGCATAATGTAGACTGGAATCTTGTTCCAGAGCATGAGATGTCTCTGGGACAGGAATCTATCCCTCCAGCATGTCCTACTTATTGTTGCGGTGAGGTTTAGATCCATGGAGCATGTGGCTCGAGGGGATATGGTTTTCTTTAGATGGAGCATGTCCATCAATTCTGGGTTGGACATGGCTTGTATGTCAGGCAGAGATCACCTCTGAGTAGGTGGTATGCAACTGAGAACAGCTGGAGTTTCTTCAGTCGAGCTGCATAGGGCATCTGCTTGAGACCAGTGATCCTCTTGGTGAGGTACTTCTGTGGTCCTTCCAGTTGTTGCAGGTGTCTTGTAAGGTACATCCCAAATGGGGCATTGTACTCTATGATGGGTCTGATGAGTGATGCATAGAGGGGCCCAATGACCTCTTTCGATCTGGATGCAAACCCTTTTGTGATTAGGTGGGCCACACAGGAGTTTCTAACCACTCTGGGAATGTGATTATCAAAGGAGAGTTACTATCTACTTGGGTCCCCAGGTCCCTTACTACGTCTTCCGTATTTAAGGGGCTACCACCTATGTGGTAGTTTGTGAGTACTTTGTTTTTTCCAAAGGGGATGACTATGCACTTTTTGGCATTTAGTTTGAGGCTGTGGTTTTGACACCAGGTAACGGTCTCAGTGAGAACCTTTTGGAGGATGTCTGTGCCAGCTGGAGAGTCAATTATAGCCCCTAGTTTGCAGTTGTCTGCAAACTTGGTCAGCCATAGTCCACCTGTGCTTGCCTGTACCTCTGAGAAGTATATGCCAAACAGGAGGGGTCCTAGGACTGAGCCTGGGGAACGCCACTTGTAACCGGTTTAGAGTCAAACCTAGCTCCCGCAACTCTTACCATGTGGGTTCTGTCCGTGAGCCAGTTGGCAACCCATCTCATGACATAGGGGTTTATGTTCAGGCTGGTGAGCTTATCTATAATACCCGAGTGGGGAATGGTGTCCAAGGCCTTTGCAAGGTCTAGGTAGGCTGTGTGGACCACCTTTAATCTGTAACTGTCTCAAAGAAGTCCACCAGGTTTAGGAGGCATGATCTGCCCTTAAAGCCAAACTGTGCAGGGTCCAGTGTTTGGAGGTTTCCAATGTCTCTGTTAATGAGATCCATGATGATGCACTCCATAGCTTTGCAGACAAAGCTAGTCAGGCTTGTAGGGCGATAGTTCCCTGGGTCCGTTGTGGCTCCACCTTTGTGGAGTGGAATAACCGTTGTTGTGTGCCACTCTGTGGGTACGTAGCCTGTGGAGAGGCCGAGTTTAAACAGTGTGTTTAGGTCAGGGGTTAGTTCATCTTTGAGCTAGTGTAGGACGCAGCCTGGGACACCGTCCGGTCCCACTGATGCTGCATTTTTGGCTTTGAAAAGGGCTGTTTAAACCTGAGTGTCTGTGATTTCAGGGGCACTACCTTCTTCTGGTATAGTTATGGGCCCTTCTGGGGTTGAGGGGGGGGTGAAGTTTACACTGAACCTGTCTGCCAGGATGTTGGCTATATCGGTCGGTTCAGTGTACTTTGTGCCATTCTGTACTAACTCAGAGCAGATCTGAGAATTGCCACTTCGATTCTTGACATAGCTAAAGAATGCCTTGTGGTTATCTTTGGAGTCCACGGCAATTTTTCTTTCAAAGCTAGCCTTGGATGACTTTATGAGGGAACGTAATTTCTTGCTGATACTGATCAGGGATGTCTTACCTTTCTGGGATTTTACTCTTTTCTGTACTAGTTTCCTCCTTCTATTGTATAGATTGTTTATGGCAGGGGTCCACCAGACTGGTTTCCTTTTCTTGGAGGAGTGAGTCTCGGTTTTGTTTGGGATAGCACAATCCATGCATTCTTGTAGGTGCCCATAGAATGCATTAGTAAAGGATTTTGAAGCTTGGACAGAGTTATCCTTTAGCATGGGTGCTTTGAAACTTCCCACCTCGGTCTTACGTAACGTGAAGTTTGCTTTTGAAAAGTTTTTCATGGTGGTTTCTTTGACCGGGGGTGGTGGCGGAATGTGGATATCCAGAGTGATTAGTTTATGGTCAAATCTAACAAGCGAGGGGTTGACCTCTGGTGTGGAACACCGGTCGCCCATGTTGGTGATGAACAGGTCCAATATGTTGTCACCTCTGGTGGAGGTGTTGACCAGTTGATCCAGGGCGTTTGAGTTTATAAATTCTAGGAAATGTTGGGCAAGGGAGTTCGTACTTGAGTAGTTCTCTCAGTTAATGTTTGGGTGATTGAAATCACCCAACATCAGGGTGTTTGGTAGGACCTTTATGTTTCCCAGTGTTTCCAGGAATGCAGAGTGGGACGTCCTGGGACATGGTGGGTGATCTGTAGCAAGCTATAATTTTAATAGCAGTTTTTCCCACTGTTAGTTGCACGTGGATGATCTCTGAAGCATCGTGCTGTGCCACTAACCTGGAGGTGTGGGTAACCTTGATGAATATGGATACTCCCCCGCCTTTTGTATTTCGGTCCGGGTTTTGTGGCCGAAATGTATGGTATTAGTTGTAGCCTGGTAGTGCTGGGGTGTTCTCTGGAGCCTTAAACCAGGTTTCTGTTACTGCACATATATCGATTTTCTCCATGCTGAGGAGTGCCTCGAGTGCGTGCATTCTGAAGTTTAGACTTCTGGCACTGAGTAGCATTACCCTCAGTTTTTTGTTACTTGTGCTATTTACGGCGGTGGGTTTGTCTTTTGAGCCTTGCCTAAAAAAGGCACTATGGGGGTGGCAAGAGCCTTGGCCAATATTCGAAAGCCTAAGGGTGACAAGTGCAAGCCGTCTCTAGCGAAACAGCATGGCTTGTCGAACATGTCATCCCAGGCTGACAAGACACTGGATCCCCTTTGAATGACACCAAAAGCTTAGCCAATTGTTGAAATTGATAATTTTTTCTCTATACCGTGGTATCATTCTTGGTGAGGGCAGGATACCACTCAGGGTCAGGGTCATACCTGCCTGGGCTACATGATTAGAGAGCTCCTCCATGTCTCTTTTCATGTAGTCCAGCGAAGTACGGCTCAGGTCATTCACACCAATATGGACAATGACAGAGTCATATTTGTACTTGTTCTGGAGTGACCTGACTGCTTGTGTTATGTGGCGGATCCTGGCACCCGACCGATAACAGTAACCTCCTTGTTCAGCCGAGTGAGTGGGACGTCAGTGTGCCTGACTATACAGTCACCTATTATTGAGATTGTGTGGCACACTGGTTTTGTGAAGTGTGTGTTTCATGGTTTGTGTTGGGGGCTGCATATTATGCTGTGTGTGTGTTAATAGTAATTACTTGCTACTTTGCTTAACTGTGCTCCTAAGGTGGGTAGAATTAGACTTCTAAGCATTAAGTAACCTCTTGCTCTTGTTACACAGTTTATTTACATAGGTACTCCACCACAAGGATTTGTTTTTAAATTTCTCATTCTTTCTTCAAACTTTCACATTCTTTTTTATCTGTTTGAAATAAAGAAAATATAAACATTGTGCTACAATAGTGTATATGAAAAATAATAAGGCAAGTACAGATATATACAACAATAAGGATCAAATCCCATTACAAGTTGCTTATTGTTTCAGCAAATTCTGCCAACTAGCCCATTTCCATATAACCATAGTAATTAGAGGTACACCTCAGAGAAGTTTCCAACATGAATAGCTCATCTAACACCATCACAAGGTCTCCAGATAAGTAAGGTTGAACTGCTTGCCATTTTTTGTAACACATTTTTTTTTTGGCTACTAACATCAATCTAAAAGAAAATGTAGAAACATCACCCAAAAAAAAAAATACGTACTTCAGCAATTGTAGCCTGATTTGGTCAAACGTAATCAAACATCAACTCTAAATAACTTTGAAGTCTTCTAAGGCTGAACATTCTCCAAAAGAAAATACAGAATCACTCTCCAAGGGCACTAATATTACACTGTTAGCAGCCGGAGGAAACATTCTGTTAATTCTTATTGGAGTGTAAAAGTATTTACTAAACTGGCATTTCTAAACAAACAACCTACATTTTCAAGCCCTAGTGGCAAACTTTTTTAATGCAAATAAAGTTATATTGATGGGGACTGTCTTAAGTGGTAGAAACTGTCAGAAGCATAGACAACAGCTTTAGCAATGGGGTCTGTCAGAGGATTACAGTGGAATTTATCTAGTAACTAAAGAAGGTTTGCTTTTGAGATAGCCTTAAACACATAGGTATTTGCAGGGAAGAACCACCAGTTTTAAAGGAAAAGTTCACTGACTTCTGATCTGATTAAATAAGGGAAGATGATGCACATGGAGGTATACAGTAAGGGAACACATATGGAAGAACAATAACAAGGGTACATGGGTAGCAGGATGGTAATCCACACACACGAGAGAATTAGCTTTTTAATGCCAAGGAAACATTGCGCATGCCGACTTTGGCAATGAAAGCCATCCAGTTTACTGACTAACAGCTTAAGTGCTCGATAAAAAGGCACTCAGATTAATAGGAATTTTGGCTAGAGTGTTAACGTAATTATCAAGTCAGTTGGGGACACAGACAGCTCACTATGTGCTAGCTGTACAGTGGCAATCTTGTTTGGCTGACATCTCAAATTTGGATTATTAAGGAATCAGTCATGAGGCACTGACATCACTAATACTTAACTGTCCATCCACGAGTTGCATCTGACTCGTAGAGTGACTCAATGAAAAGCTAACACCAGACACAAAGTTGACTAGGCTAACAGGGACTGGCAGTAAGTCTTCCTTGTTACACTTAAACTTTATCTAAGAATTCAGAGTTACCAATCTGCCTACTATGCATGTCTCAGAGACGAGAGGAAAGTATCGCACCCAGAGAAAACCCATGAAAACAGAGGCAAAACATGCAAAATCTGAGAATGAGACCAGATAACTTCTTGCTGTAAGGCAATGATGTGATCTACTGCACTGCCCAACAAATACTTGCACTCTCCTGTAACTGCTAACAGGTCTGAAGACAAGAGAGTTACTAAACTCAAGAATAGTGTGAGTGCTTTCTTTGCTTTGAACTATGTCTATAGAGTTACACATATATGAATGTGTTCATGCTACAGGAGGCCCTAAAGTTTGTGCATTTTGTGCAAGCCTCCCAAGTAGGGGCACTAATGTTTTCCAAATAAAACTTGACTGGATCTGAATGTCCAGCTTACAGAAATTGCCAGAAAAACGCACAATGGGGGCAATAAACACCATCCCGGTAAAACAGGAAAGCTTGTCAGTAATCGCATCCTAAAATGACATACACTGGATGCCCTCTGAATAACATAGCTACATAGCCAATTATTAAAGCCAATCATCTTACCTTTGACTCTTGACATCATTCTGGGTGATAGCAAAACACCAGAATCTTTCTTGCCTCGCACGGAAGTATATGAAGAAAAAAATTACATCCTTCTACTAATTTAACCATACGTGGACCATCGGGTAAATCATCTTTGTTAGGTGGACAGCTTTAAGACCCTGGTTACATCCAGAATCCTCGATCACGAAAGACAGGTAAAAATCATCCCATTCTTATTCAGTCTAGTCAAGGTGGTGTGTGTATGTCTGAAAATGCAGTCACCTTTTACTAAAACTTTACAACTGGTGGATGCAGTCTCAGTAAGCCTTAATGGTTTGAAGTTCTATCCTTGTGACTAGTACAGTTAAGTGTAGTGGCTACAGGCATGCAAAATGAAGGTGGGTGTGTTGTGGGAGTTAATGGCTGAGATTCCTTGTCTTTAGCCTGGAAATGTTTGCCAATGTTCTCTTAACAATCTTAGTTTTATCTGGTGAACTGGAAGTTCTGTGTTGTTGTGCTGAATGTGTTTTGAGGTGAGAAGGTATCTTGCAAAGTTCAACAAAACGCTTATATTCTCTCACACTGAACCATTATAAGCCAGCAATAAAAAAAAGTTTTCAGTAAGCATGAGCCAGTTACTACACTACCTTGAAACACTTCGTGCTACCAGGCTTGTTAAAGAAGGAGCAACAGCTCCATAACGGCTACTCAGTCGAAGTGGTGAAGCACTCAATTCATGAAAATCTATACTTGTGCACAATGCTACAGAGGGGCTCTACACACAGCTGTTAAGCTATGGCGACTCCACTTCTTATATCATTTCCTTCTACGGGTTGTCCAGGGCAACAGCAGAGCTTAAAGTTTGATTTTGTCTCTTCAAGAGGTATGTGAACTAGCTATGGGTATCCTTGCTGTTTCAAACATGTGATAGAAATGGTGAGAGTGAAGAATCATACTCATTCTTTCTCTCAACCTGTCCTAGAGTACCCTAGGTTTAGGTTGAAGGATTCACTGGTATACTACTGTTATATCTAGACGCAATGCAATTTTAACTTAATTGAAAATATATTTTTATGTATAAAATTTTTTTATGTAAATAATTAGTTACTGTTGGTTTTAAAAATACTCAGATGAAGTCCTCGTGTTTCATGTTATTAGGAACGAAAGCGCTTAGTATTTTGCATTAAGAACATTTTGGGATACATGCTGCATCTGTTTTTCATCATTACATTGCTTCTTAGTGTGTTTAATTGAAATATTCTTTTCTGCACTGTGCAAGAAGTCTTTAAACAAGGCTTTAATTGCTGCTTTTAGCAAGTTCTCTTTCCCAGACTGAAAGCAAAGTAGAAAACACAATATTAATTTCCTTTAAAGTGCCCACAGTTACTTAATTAGAGCTCATAACAGGAAGGGTGGGTCCAACAACCCAGACAGTAGTTCTAACGTAATGCTTGCCTACATAAATGAAGCTTCTTCTACATCATACTATCCTGTGTCTGACACAGCAGAAGTTGCTTTGATGCACAATGAAATCTCTGCAGCTATCCACTACAAACCACACAAAGGCCATCATTATTTACTAAATGTTGTTACTCCATAAATAAACACCATGCATTCTGAAAACAGATGAAAAGGTATGTAGATCTGGAACAATACCAAGAACAAATGGATTTAATCTGAAGTTCAGAATGTACTATTATCTTTTGGGAAAAAAGCGAGCATACTCTCGTACTAATTGTGCCAGTTAAACTTTTAACAGTAGTTCTTTGCATAAATTGTATTATTAAAGTGTGATACTATTCTTGTCAATACCCAAGGAAAAGTGGAAAAGCATTACAAGCACAGAAAAATATGCAGAGCATTCACCCTCCCAAAAATGTCAATGCTTAAGAGCAGAACCTTTTTGAAAGTGACCTCAACTTGCATTTTAAAACAGAGTCCAAACATACATACTTTCTCCCATTCACAATTTTATCTGTTACTGAGAGATATACTTGTGCATGATGGATACACAACATGAGGTTATTACTTTGTCTACCCCATCCCATAAACTCCATATCCTCCTACTTATAAAAGGGTGTCTTGTTGAGGCAAAAGGAGGAAGGTCATCCCCAATGTTACCTCATTTTTTTAACACCATGATTACATAGCCAAGCAGATAAAAAAGAAAAGTAAACTACCATGTGCATGCAAATATAACCATCCAACAAAATACAACTGTTAATATATTTGTTCCCTAGGCCACTATTTTCACAGTCGACTGATTCAGTGATGTGTCATTTGTGCAATCCAAAAGCTAACCCTCTCAAAGAAACACTATCCTCTCAAGCAAGATACTAGTAGCTAAGGCATGATGTCCAACTTTTTTAAAGGAATTTGCCTCTCTCCTCTGAATAAGCATAATACAACTGTGTCCTCATGAAAAAATACATTCAAATATTCTGGCAATCTTCAAATTAGAGAACTGCTTAAGATTTTAAACAAAAGGCATCAGTGAGCAATGATTTAGCAATGGACAAATGGACAAATTCCAACAATATAATGCAGCATATTGTCATACTGCCTATCTTTTCAAGTCTAATAGTTTTCAGTTTTGTTTTTGTCATTCTGTGAGGAAAATGTTCTATTATTTCATATTTTGGAATTCTCTATTAACTTTCCTTAGCATCTTTAACTGTATAAAGACTGCCACACAAAGTTGGTAATTTTCAAGGGTAATATGAGAGCAGAGAAAATATGTAAACAGAGGTTCTGGGAATCAAACCTAGGCCTGTAATAATGCAGTTCTTTAGACTACAGTATTCTGTTGAACAAATCTCTGCAGGGAAATACTACGGATTATTTCAACATTACATTTTGTGGACTTCATACAGGATCCAGAGGCATAAATCTGAGCATTATTCAGTTAATACCATAATAGCCCTAAAAATGATCTTTTATTTTTTTAAGCTGTGGCACCAAACCCACTGTAGTTTATTTTAATGGTGGAATTGCCCTTGCAATAACAATTGTACGTTTGTGTTTTTGTTGTGTTTATTTATGGATGTTTTTTGTAACACTGCTTGGATGAATTTGGTTTCAACAAAATGACCTTTTCCAATACTCATCATCTATCCAACTTTCTAGAATGCTTTGCACATTTATGATTAGGCAACAAGCTATCAACAGGGAGCCAAACTACAGGTACAATTGCAGTCCAACAAACATACGTGGAGGCACTTTCAGACAGGCATGTCCACACACCAGAGTGAATAGTGGTCATTATACATGGTGGAGCCACAAACTTTCCAAAAAGGAGTTTCAGATCTTTGATGCTTGTAAAATGGTCATCCTCCAAATGTACTGACATGCTTGCTTCCAAACTAGCTACCTGCACAAAGGAGGTTAACTTACTTAACATACTCGGAATTTAATGGGCACAAATCAGAAATCCATATTTAAACAATAAGTGTGTATATTTAAATGGTCATTTTTAACTATAAACACATGAGATCAGCAAATGAGGAAGTTACAATTTCAGGATTTGGACAAAGAAAGCATATGACTATCGAATGATTACAGCTCTTACTAAAAACTGAATACTCATCTGAACTGGAAGCTAAATTGCATAATTTGCTCCAGTATAATATAGCATGATACAATAAAAACAAGGCGACATACAGTTTCTCAAGTTAACAAAGCCCTTTGCGAATATCATGTTTTAGAAATCTGTTCTGCTTACTTCAAAGGATAATGATAGAAAAATAGGTTAGACAATCACTCAAACATCTGGTGATGCTAGTCACATTTCTCTGTTGCAAGAGAAATACAGCAGTAAGTTGTGTTTCTCCTTAATGTTATTTTTTGCCAGATACCTTGCATAACTTGGGGGGGGGGGGGGGGGGGGCTCTAAAAAATGCAGTAATGCCAGACACTACTGACTCTTAGACTGCATTAAAGGAGGAACTAAAAAGTCGCAAAAACAAACAGGAGGCTACACTAATTAATATTAACACAGGTTGGGGGGGGACTAGGTATGGATATAAGGTCATAAAATTTCTCAATTCAGTCACTAGTTTGAAATCTGCAGCCCCTCAAAATCCAAAATCTAGACAGACAAATGAAAATCACCTCCATATATATTAAATAAAATCAAAACTAAAAGCTTTATAGAGCAGCATCTCTAACATAGGCAGATACATATCATGACGATAATCTAACTGCACCCAAATACCACCAATTAACACTCCATGTCAAAATAAATACCAATATGAACTACACATACATAAAGACAAACTAATTAAAAGGCACTATGAACTCTTACAAGATTGGCTAGCATTGCTTCTTAATGGAATTTATTTTTATATTACCCTTTGTTCAATACTTGTGTAACCACACAATATTTTATCTTACATATTCAGTTCAGCCAAAAGCATAAGTGGCTCCTGGATCACCTGTCCATTTTGATGTGGTAGTACGCATCCTGGAGATCTATAGAGCACATCCAATTGTCTTTTCTCAAAAAGGGAAGTACTGACTGCAGTGTTACCATCCAGAACTTTGTTTTTTTTTTTTTTTTTTTACCAACTTGTTTAGTCTGCTGAGATCCAAAATGGGCCTCCAGTCCCCTGTCTTCTTTGGGACTAAAAAGAACCTAGAGTAAGTTCCAGATCCGATTAGGTCTGCAGAGATGTTTTGAATGGCTCTTTTTTCTAGCAACCCTTGAACTTCTATGGTTGCTTGATTCCTCTGACTGGGTGGAATGTCCAGGAATGATCTCTGTTGTGGGGGTGGGGACGAGAAGGGTATGTTGGATCCTCTGGATATTATTGCCTGTAACCATTTGTTTTGTGTAATATCTAGCCAGGCATTTTGGTACAGTGACAATCTGCCTCCTACTGCCTCCAGAGGTGTGCATGCAAGCCTCCTTTCAGGAGCACTGGAAGGGCCCATCAGAGAACATAGCTCTGTCGCCCTGGTTTTGTGGACCCCCCTCTGCTGCGAAGTCAGCTTCTTCCATTATTGTTTCCCCCTCTGCCCCTGGGGGAATAGTCACCATGCGAGTCCGGTAAAACTTTGTGGGATTTACAGAACCACATCTTTCCCTTTTGACCTTTGGGGTAAGGTCTGGAAAGGAGAGTAAAATGTACTCCCACGGCAGACAGAGTCTTACCTTCCTGTTCGCATCTGGTCAGAGTCTCTCTTACTTTAGGCCCGAACAAGGATGAGCCATCAAAAGTGGCATTTATTAAGGAAGACTTGAAGGGTTCAGCAAACTCGCATAGGCGCATCCAGGAATGCCTCCTTAGGGAGATTCCTGCACCTGCTCCCCTACTTGCTCCATCAGCTGCATAAGATATGAGTCGCATATCTGGGATCCCTGCAACTGTAGCACATTGGAGGGCATCTCCTAACTCCTTCAGGAGATCCTCTGAAGTGTGGTAAAATGAGTCAAGTAGTTCAGCGACCTGAGTGTAAAGGCCGCTGATGAGAACATAAAAGTACAGTTGTGTACACTTACCATAAATGTAGATGTTCAAGTGTATTCACTGTTGCGGTCATCACATTTGGGTTATCCCTGCCAGGGTAGCCCTCAGTCGGCTGGATACCAGAGGCTTAGTATTTCTGCATCGGTTGCTGTCACTCCAGGACTGACGTCAAGTCGTCAGTGGTATAAAATAGGGCAGCTGATGCAGTTACATCAGTTTTTCTTGCCCTGTCAGGAGCCCCCAAGAGGGAACTAGGTTATGGTGGAAGAACACCACCAGTAGAAAGTAAATACCAAAAGTTCCTTGTAAGGAGAGAGAGAGAGAAAGAGAAAGAGAAAGAGAGAGAGAGATTAAGAGAGAAACAAAAGGGATGGAGGGAGGGAAACCAGGACTGCAACAGTGAATACACTCGAACATCTAAATTTATGGTAAGTGTACACAACTGTACTATGTTCTTCGTGTTTCACTGTTGCAGTCATCACATTTGGGTTGATTCCCAAAGTTAAAGAAAAGGGTGGAGGCAGTCAAGAAGACTGGATGCTGGCTAGGATGCCCTGCAAGACTGCAGTGGCAAAGCCTGCCCTGGATTTGGAAAAGATAGGCAGGTGGTAATGCTTGGTGAAGATATGAACAGATGTCCATGTTGCAGCCTCCAGGATGTCCCTGGTGGGGACCCCTCTGAGGAAAGCTGCAGAGGTGGAGGTTGTTCTGGCAGAATGTGTCCTGACCCCTTGGGGGGAGGTTTCCCCTGTTCCTTGTAGCAGAAATGGATGCAGTGTGCTATCCATTTGGAAATGGTTTGTTTGGATATGGCCTTGCCCTCTGCTCCTGCAGCAAAGCTGACTAACAATTGATCAATCTTTCTAAATGATTTAGTCCTGTCTAGGTAGAATCTGAGCTGCCTGTGCATATCAGGGGAGTGCAGAATCCTTTCCCCCTTGTTTTGTGGGTTAGGGAAAAAGGTGGACAAATGAATGGATTGGCTGAGAGCCACACTGGACACCACTTTTAGCATGAAGGATGGGTAAGTCCTGAGGGAGACCCTGTTAGCATGAAAAGTGGTGAAGGGCTCTACAGCCATTAGTGCTTGCAGCTCGGATACTCTTCTTGCTGAAGTGATGGCCAGAAGCAAGGCTGTCTTCCAAGAGAAAAACTTTAACTCTGCTAAAGCTGCCAGTTCAAAGGGGGACAGGGTGAGCTTTACCAACCCAAAGTTTAAGTCCCAAGCTGGGGTAGGTGCTCTTCTAGGTGGTCTCAAGTTGTTAGCCCCTCTTAAGAACTGTTTGATGAGAGGATGTGAGAAAAGAGGTGGCTCTGTGCTGAAATGAGCAGATATAGCAGAGGCATGAATTTTAATAGAAGAAAAGGACAGACCCTTGTGTAGTAGGTCAGCAAGGTAATCCAGGATGAGAAGTAGGGAGGGCTGTGCCATCCCAGCTCCCTTAAGCCTGGATCCAGCTGCAAAACCTTTTCCATTTGTCAGTATAAGACTTTCTAGTGCTATGGCATCTGGCCTCACGTATAACATCTACAACTTGTTTGCCGAGATTGGCAGCTTGTGCAGTGGTCAGGGAATAAGCCAGGCTGCCAGATTGAGGGTCTGCAATTGGGGATACATGAATTTTCCATCCTTCTGGGTCAGGAGTGTTGGGATGTGAGAGAGATGCCATGGTGGCAGAGGTGACAGACTGCACAGCGGTGGGTACCAGTGATGGCATGGCCTGCCTGGGGCAATCAGGATTCTCCTCAGTTTTTCCATCCTTATTTTGAGCAGTACTCTTGTAATGAGTGGTAGAGGGGGAAATGCATAGACCGAGAGGTTGACCCACTGGAAGGATAGAGCATCCACTTTCCAAGCCTTGCAGTGAAGTTCCTTGGTGCAGAATTTGCTGAGCTGATGGTTGGGGTGGGAAGCAAAGAGGTCGGACCTTCGAGGTGCTCCATTTCTGAGTTACAAGGGTGAAGGTTCTTTGGTCTAGATGCCACTCGTGTGGGTCCAGAAGATTTCTGCTTAAGTTGTCGGCCACAGAGTTTAGACAGCCTGGCAGGAGTTACGCTAACAGGTGCAATTGCATGGCTGAGGCCATGTGCCAAAGGGTCATGGCGAGCCTGCACAGAGGGTAGGAGTGAGTCCCTCCCCGCTTGTTGATATACCACATCAAAGTGGTGTCTGTTTTGATCAGTACAGCCCCTGGGGAGAGTAGGGGTCTGAAAGCTGTCAGAGCATGCTTGACAGCCAACATCTATTTTTGGCTGATGTGCAGGTGTATTGGATGTAGGCTCCAATGGCCCTGTATGCACCTGCCATCTAGTTGTGCACCACAGGCATAGTATGATGCATCTGTGGTGAGAGTCTGGGCGGTATGGGGTTGAGAGAAGGGTAGTCCCTTGTTATGGTTGCATGCTGCTGCCCACCAAAGAAAATCTTTCCTTAAACAAGGTATCACTGGTAGAGTTTCCAGGTCTTGAGAGTGCTGACACCAAAGGCTTTTTAGGTACTACTGTAATTTCCTCATATGCAGTCTGGCATATGGATTGGGTAGAATGCAGAAAGCCATGAACCCCAGAGCTTTCAGGATTTTCCTTGCGGATAACTGGGGTTTGGTGGCTAGTCGAAAGAAATAGGCTGTCAGGTAGGTTTGTTTTTCTGGAGTAAGGAATGCCATCTGGGATGTTGTGTCCAAGCTTGTTCCCAGGAGTATAATTTTCTGGGTGGGTACTAGTTTGGATTTCATTTCATTGATAGTATACCCCAGGGAGGTCAGTAGGTCCTTCACAAAAACCAGGTGCTTGAGCAGCTTTTCCTGACTATCTGCCTGAATCAGGCAGTCATCCAAGTATGGGTAAATTTGAATATTTCTTTGCCTGCAAAAAGTAATGGCAGGAGCCAGACATTTTGTGAAAACTCCGGGAGCAGTGGATAAGCCAAAGGCAAGAGCAGAGAACTGAAAGTGCAGTGATCCTGCCCTGAAATGTAGATATTTCCTGCATGATTCCCTGATTGGGATGTGTAGGTAGGCCTCTTTTAGGTCTAGGGTGGCTAACCAAGCATCCTTGGAGAGCACAGGTAGTAGCTGCTGGAGGGTGAGCATTTTGAATTTTGGTTATCATCAGAAAGGTGTTTAAAATGGATAAAATGAGGATGGGGCACCAGGTGCCTTCTTTTCTGGGTACCAGGAAGAATCTGGAGTAGAAACATTGGCTAATCTGATCTGCGGGAAAGTGCTCTATTTCCCTTACAGAGAGCAGGGAAAGGATTTGCTTTCTGGCCCCTGCCCACTGGTTTGAGGGAAGATCTGGGAACCCTTTTGGGGTTGGTAGAGTGTGGAAATAAAATTTGTATCCCTGGGACACTATATTGAGGACCCAACGGTCATTGGTAATGGTGGCCCAGGTGCTTGCGTGGAAGGACAGTTTTCCTCCTAGGGGCAGGAGCAGGTGGGCAGAGGGAGGGGGTGGAAGTATAAAGTCATTGTGAGTTCTTACCATGAGGGGGTGGCTTAGCACTCCCTGCTTTTGAAGAGGAGGAACTCCATTGCTTAGAGCTCTGCATTCCCTGGGGCTGCTGTCTAGGGGGCCTGCTTCCCCAGGGTCTGGGCTGGGCTGACCTGGAGGGGGCATGAAAGGACCAGTGCTTGGAGGGGGCAATGCTGCTGAACCTGGGTGGCTGGACCTGCAGGAAGTTCTTAACTGTTTGCATAGATTTAGGTTTTTCTTCCATCTTTTTAGGACCTCCTCTGCCTTGGTGCCAAATAAGTTGTCTTTGTGCAAGGGTACGTCCAATAATTTGGATTGTACATGATCTGGCTAGGGCTGTCCCTTAACCAAGCATGCCTTCTAAGGACAGAACCAGTGGCTGCTGCCCTACAAGATGCTTCTAGGGTGTCAAAACCACATTGTAAGGTGTGCTTAAGTTACTTGACTTGCAGAATGCATTAACTATTGTAACTCTATCTTCTGCACAAGCAGGAAAAAATATTTTTTGTTTGAGGAGTTCCATGCTATGTTGCTGAAATTTTAACATATGGAACTGACAGTTTAGTGCTCTAATAACAGGAGTAGCAGAGGTGTATACTTTTTTTTACCCCTGTCTAATACTCAAGAATCCCTATCCGAGGGGGTGGGATTCTTAGCAGAAGTTGCTTTACTTCCTCTAGGCCCTTGAGAAATAACCTCGGGGTCAGCAGTAGGATTTTTGAAAATAAATTTGTGAAAGTCAGGGACTCTATAGTACCAGTCAGGTTTCCTGGGAGCAGGAGGGAGGGTGTCAGGAGTCAAACTGGATTCCATAAAAACATCATCAACAACATCCAAGACAGGAGGAATGGCCAGAGGTCTGTGCTGTGGAAGGCCTAAGAATTCCCTGAGTCTTTTTAGACTGAGGGTAGTCCTGACATTCCCATTGGAAATGCTCCCTTAAAGTATGTAGGGTTTTCCCCAAAGGAAAAGTCCTCGGGTAGAGAGGCTGAAGGAATGGATTCCTCTGCATCAGAATCCTCATAAGCAGAGAGGGGTTGCATGTCTTCATATTCAGATGCATCAGTCATCGGACTCCTATTCATATAAAACTACTGGGGACAAAACTGTTTCTCTTTTTGAAGTGGTAGCCTGGCTTCCCCTGATCAGCATTATAAGGTCTTCCACCATTTTAAGCATTTGAGACCGAGGCAAGGAAGCCAGTGCCTGAGAGTGGGTCGTCGGTTGCTTGGGTGTGGTCTGTACCCTGGGCCTTATAAACGTGGTAGTTTCTGAAAGAACGGCAGATGCGAAAGAAGTCGTTTGTTTGCGTCAAGAATTGGTAGTGCGATGTACTTCCTCAGAAGCCGGTGCCTGCTCAGTGGCTCTGGACCCATCCAAGGTAAAGAAATCCACAGGATCCTTAGTCAATTAAGAGTCTCACAGCATACCTGACTCCGAAAGGGTCTTGGTAGCGGCCTGCGAATCCACAGAAGCGGGCATCAGGGGCTGTGAAAGCACCTCACTGAAGACCGGAGAACTGACGACTAGCTTAACGGAAGTGTCGTCGGCAGGTTTGGACCTGTGCAATCTTGTCTCTATCTTTAGCCTTACATTTTTTTCAGATGATCTGCTGTCGGATGGCTTACCAAAGCCATTTCGGAATTCAAGGACTGAGAGCAAAAATATCTAGCTACAATAAGGGCCCGACGATGTATAGTTCTGGCATTAAGCAAAGCACAAAAGCAACAGCAGTGGACGTCGTGGTCTGGGCCTAAGCAAGTGACGCAGTAAGAATGAAAGTCTCGGTGTGGTATTTGCTTTCCACAGGCGAGACAACTGTTAACTTTTTCTGACATCGGTTAGAGCAAGTAAAAAGGATCCCCAACAGGGTACATAGCTATAGACGATTTCAACTTCAATTCGGAAAATGAAAACTCAGGTAGCTTCTACTTCGGGCTGCTCTGCAAGAAAGACTGATGTAATGGCATCGGCTGCCATACTTTATACCAGTGACGACCTGATGTCAGTCCTGGAGTGACGGCACCCAACGCAGAAATACTAAGCCTCTGGTATTCGGGCTGAACGAGGGCTACCCTGGCAGCCACCTCTCTGCTTAAGTACCTCTAGGCTGTCCACAAAAGAAACATCCTTAGAGGGTGACCGTGAGGACCCTTCCAAGTCATCTAAGTCTGTGTCCAAAGTGACAGACTCCTCAGGGGAGTCTAGATGTTTTTTCTTACAAGTTCTCTTACGAGGGACCTCTCCAGAGGGGTCCTCTGGGGAGGTTTCAGAAGACAGTGTCTCACCCAATGGGGCATCCTGGGGCATCGGTTCTCTACATCTATGGGGGGGAGGAACAGTGGAGAGGCAGACACCAGCACTTTTGGGGGAAGAGTGCCTGGATCAGACAGTGGAGCCGTCTGAGGTGACAGCACACTTCTCATGACCTCGAAGGAACCATGTCCCGGATCAGAGAGAGCCTCCAGTTCCAAAGAGCCAGGATACTTCCACCACACCAAGGATGTGGGCTCCGAGGCTGATGTAGGCATCGAGGTCACCCGCCGAAGCCGCGAGAGGTAGATTTGGATCTGACACAGGTCCAACCCCCCCAGACCCAACGGGGGAAGCGTCGGCTCCCAGACCCTTCAACAGATGACGGCACTGAAGAGGTCGGAGCGGAAATTGGGGCCGAAAAACCTGGGTCAGGTCTCGGACCCGATGGTTCCACTACAATCACATCCAAGCACTCCGGCTCCGAAGCCACTCGGGTCGAAGGAGGAATTGAAGAAGGGGTGCTGACAGTTGTCGGATCCAATTCCTTTTGGGCTGGATTCAAAAGAATCTGGGCTAGAGCCGGGGTCCATAGTAGCTTCCTGACCACCAGCTCCACATCGTCGTCCGACAGGGTCCTGGAGGATCGAGAGGACGGGGTCGAGGACTTGATATTTCCAGCCACTGACTGCAAACTACAAGACTGTGGAACTGAGGAAACCGGCTCCAGAGCCGGGGACCAGCTCCGACTACAGTTTTAGTTCATAGGTCAGTACTAAGCTAACTGCCCTTGCAAGCCATTTTAAGCCTAGCCAATTATCCCTTGTGAGACGACTCCTGGTCAGCTCCAAAATAACTGGTTGAGCCAAAGGAGTTATCTTTTCATGCCCAAAAGCCTTTGGGTCCGAAGATGCGTCTTTTGCCTGTTTTTTTCAAAGGCTCAGAAGCTGGAGCTGATGAAGATGCTCTCTTGTGAGACTTGTCCGATTTTGGGGATTGAGAAGATTTAAAGGTCTGATTCCCTTTCCAGTACTTCCGAAAAAGGAACTTTCAGCAAACCCCTGACTATCAACTTATTTTTTTTGTTCCATTAAGACCCTGGAACTAAACCCATGACAAATTGAGCACGAATCTTGCAAGTGTACAGCACCCAAACAGTACACGCAGCTAGTGAGCCTGTCGGTCAAGGACATTTTTTGAGAGAAATAATCACACTTCTTGAAGCCTGATTGCTTTGTTTCTTTCCCATCTTTAGACATTATAGCAATAACAACAAAATTCTGTCAACAACAAATTCAATAAAACTACTACAACTGTCACAAACTACTAAATAGCTACTAGAAATGGAGAGACTGAAAATATCAAACTTTTTTTTTTTTAACAGTCACACAAGGAGAAAAAGGGGCTAGAAGAGAGGTCTCTAATTTAAACGACGATCTCCTCTAGCCAGAGGAAACATCTCTAACTTAAACGACGAGACCTCTAGAGAAAGGGGGAGAAGAAAAGGGGAGCCGTCTAATTTAAACGGGCTTAAGGAAAAAAACAAACTCTCTAACTCAAAAGGGTTCGTTAATGGAAGATAGAAGAAAAATTAGTTTAAATATAGACAGAAACAGGATAGGAGATGAACTATTGGCCTAGTGAAAGTGACGGCAAGCAACAAGCAAACACAACAAGCAGGAAAAAAAAAATACAAATGATTAACCCAAACCGGTGAATCCTAACAATACAGTAGCTAAATCACAGCAACATTAATATAACAGATAAGAGAACAGTATAATAGGAAAATTATTCCACTTAGCCTGAGCCTAGTGAGAAGCACCCGACCTGTTTAACGGTAAACGAGATATGGGTAATCCTCCCTAGGCATGATGGGATAAGGTGTAGCCTCAAGCCAGTGGAAGTTCTCGAGTTTTAGTAAAAGGCAGGGTCGGAACAGATGACCGGTTCTGAACCCAACCAGCAAGAATGAAGGCGAGACAGGACAACACAACATCAACATGTTTTGCATCAATATGCATTTTCTGAAGAAAATCAAGTATGGAACTGCAATGTCCGGGTTGTCTAACTACAATCTTTGGTGACGTACCAAAAATCAAATACTTTATGAGGACTAGGACAAAAATATATGCGGCAAAATCTGGGACATCTGAGAGGCATGTGGTTAAGTGACTTGCTCAGAATCACAAATTAGGCTACTGGAGGCTGACTGAATCAAACCTGGGACTATGAAAAGCAGCTTGTTAACAGCTCTTGGCCTTAGTTTTGTGCACTGACATTTTTTAACTCGTTGATCTTTGGACACAAAGGTTCACCTCTCCCAAACACAAAATCACAAAGGGCTACCTTTCGAATAACCTCGTCCTTTCATCATGGTGCAAAAAGTACAGATGTGTACACTTACCATAAATGTAGATGTTTGAGTGTATTCACTGTTGCAGTCATCACAATTGGGTTATCTGCTTGCAGTAGCTGTCAGTCGGCCTGATTATCAAAGTCTTGGGTCCTGCGTTGGTTGCTGTCTCATCTTCCATGACGTCAGGTAGTCAGGGGTATAAAGCATGCAGCCGACGCCATTACATCAGTTTTTCTTGCCCTAGATGTCAGGTGCCCCCAAACTGGGAAGCAATTATATACAAGGTTACACCTCCAACAAAAAAGCAAATAAACCAAAAAGCTTTAAACATAGTAAGCAAGAATAGAGGTATAACCAATAGAAGTCAGGGGGCTGGAGGGAGGGTAACTAGGACTGCAACAGTGAATACACTCGAACATCTACATTTATGGTAAGTGTACACAACTGTACTATGTTCTTCGTGTTTCACTGTTGCAGTCATCACATTTGGGTAGATTACCAAAGCTAAGGATGGGAGGAGGAAATTAGATAGCATGAGGACCAGCTATAAGGCCCTGCAAGACTGCAGTGGCAAAGCCAGCTCTGGATTTAGAGAAAATTGGCAAATGGTAATGCTTGGTGAAAGTATGTACAGAACTCCAGGTAGGAGCTTCTAGGATGTCCCTGATAGGCTGTAGAGGTTGATGCAGCCCTGGTTGAATGTGGTCTTATCCCCTGTGGGATAGGTTTTCCATGGTGCTTATAGCAGAAATGAATGCAACGGCCTACCATTTAGAAATGGTTTGCTTTGAAATGGCCTTCCCCTCTGCCCCTGCAGCAAATGCCATTAGCAGCTGTTCAGATTTCCTCAGAGGTTTAGTCCTATCCAAGTAAAATCTAAGTTGACTGTGCACATCTAAATAGTGCAGTATATGTTCCCCTTTGTTCTGTGGGTTAGAAAACAAGGTTGGCAAATTAATGGACTGATTAAGAGCCACACTGGATACTACCTTGGGCATGAAAGAGGGATTGGTCCTGAGGGACAACCTGTCCACAAGAAAGATGATGCAAGGCTCCACTGCCATAAGGGCCTGTAATTCAGACAACCTTCTTGCTGAAGTGATGGATAAAAGGAAGGCTGTTTTCCAAGAAAGGAATTTCAACTCTGCACTTGCAGCTGGCTCAAAAGGAGGTAGAATGAGTTTTTCCAATACAAAGTTAAGGTCCCAGGCTGGAGTTGGGGCTCTCCTGGGTGGTCTTAAGTTTTTGGCCCCTCTGAGGAATTGATTAAGCAGTGGATGAGAGAAGAGGGGTGGTTCTGTGTTGTAATGAGCTGAAATGGCTGAGGCATGAATTTTGATGGAGGAAAAGGAAAGGCCCTTGTGAAGCATCTCAGTCAGGTATTGAGGAATCTGAGGTAAATTGGGGTGCTGCTGTGCCCATCCCCTGAGTTTAGTTCCAAGAACAGAATCTTTTCCATTTTTCAGCATAAGATTTTCTAGTACTAGGCCTCCTTGCCTCCAGAATGACTTGGTTACTGAGGGATGGTAACGGAGAGATCAGGTAATCAGCCAAGCTGCCAGGTTCTGGATTTGAAGCTGAGGGTGCAGAATCTGGCCCTCCTGCTGGGACAGCAGGGTACGGGTCTGAGGCATGTACCATGGTGCCAGCAGTGACACTGCGCAAGAGGGGGTAACAGTGTTGGCATGGCCAGTCTGGTGCAATCAGTATCATCCTTGGTTTGTCCTGTTTGATCTTTAGTAGCACCTTGGAGAAGAGAGGCAGAGGAGGAAAGGCATAAACTGACAGATTTTTCCAGGTGAAGGACAGGGCATCCACATTGCAAGCTTGTTTGTGGGGAGTCCTTGTGCGAAATTTGTCCAATTGGTAGCTCTGGGGGGAGGCAAACAGGTCTATATCTGGGCTCCCCATTTGTTTATCAATATGTTGAATGTCTTTGGTTCCAGATTCCACTCGTGTGGGTCCATGAGATTTCTGCTTAGTTCATCTGCCAGTGTATTTAGCTTTCCTGGCAGGAATTGAGCCTGTAGGTGCACTTGGTAGCTCAAGGATGTGTTCCACAGAGCCATGGCTAATCTACAGAGAGGGTATGAGTGGGTTCCCCCCTGCTTGTTTATGTACCACATAACAGTTGTGTTTGTCAGTCTTCACCATTAATTATCCTGGAAGAATGTGGTCCTTCAAAGCTGTCAGAGCATTCTGTACAGCTAACATTTTTTTTGATTGATATGCAGGTGCGTTTGACTTGGGTTCCATTTGCCCTGAATGCACTTCCCTGCCAAGTGAGCCCTCCATGCATAGTCTGACGCTTCTGTTGTTAGGGTTTGGGTGGCAGGGGGTAGAGTGAATGGCAGTCCCTTGTTTTGGTGGCAGGCCTCTGCCCACCAAAGGAACTCTAACTGTAGGCAAGGTATGATAGGAATCATTGCTTCTAGATCCTGAGAATGTTGACAACATAGGCTTTTTAGATACCATTGTAGTTTCCTCATATGCAGTCTTGCATATGGAATTAGGAGAATGCAGGAGGCCATGAACCCCAAGGCTTGCAATATTTGTCTTGCAGAGAGCAGGGTCTTTGTGGCCATTAGTTTGAAGTAAGCTGTCAAATGAACTTGTTTCTCTGGCGTGAGGAAAGCCATCTGGGAAGTTGTCTTCAAGCTTGCTTCTAGGAATACAATGTGTTGGCAGGGTACAAGATGCGACTTCTTTTCGTTTATGGTGTACCCCAGAGAAGTTAGCACCTTTTGTACAAATGCCAGATGATTCAAAAATATGTCCTGGCTTTCTGCCTAAATTAAACAATCGTCCAGGTATGGGTATATTTGAATATTTCTTTGCCTGCAAAATGCAATGACTGGAGCTACGCACTTTGTGAATACCCTGGGTGCAGTAGATAAGCCAAAGGGCAGCGCAGAGAACTGATAGTGCATGCAGCATGCTTTGAAGCGTTGGTATCTTCTGCAAGATTCCCTGACTGGGATGTGCAGGTAGGCTTCCTTTAAATCCAGAGTTGCCAACCAGGCTTCCTTGACTAGCATAGGAAGCAACTGGTGAAGAGTTAGCATCTTGAATTTTGGGATCACCAAAAAAGTGTTTAGGATAGAGAGATCCAGGATGCCAAGAGTAGTCTTTTCTGGCAGCAGGAAAAGTCTTGAGTAGAAACCTTGTCCCCTTTCCTCTTCTGGGACAGTTTGAATAGCCCTTATACTTGAGAGAGAGAACTTGCTTTTGAGCCTCTGCCCACTGATTTGGGGGTAGATCTGGCCAACCGTTTGGGGTTGGTAAAGTGTGGAAGTGAAATCTGTATCCTTGGGAAACTATATTTAAAACCTATTTGTCCTGGGTAATGAGTTCCCAGTTTTTGCCTGCAGAGCAATCTTTTCCCCCTAAAGAGCAGTCAGTTGAGAAGGGCTTGGAAGTTTTAAAGTTAAGTCATTGAGACAGTTTACCATAGGGGGAGTCTTACTACTCCCTGCTTTGGAAGTGTGAGCCCCCCACTGTTTAGTCTTGTGCTTAGGACTAAAGCCTGGGTATTCTACTGGTTCTGGGTTTGGACTGAGAAGGCCTGGAAGAGGCAGGAAAGGACCAATTCTTAGAGGGCCAATCCCTACTAAATCTTGGAGGCTGTACTTGCAGGAAATCTTTAACAGTTTGCATAGATTTAGCTTTTTCCTCCATCTTTTTAAGTACTTCTTCTGCTTTGTCGCTAAACAGGCGATCCTGGTTTAAGGGAGCATCCAGTAATTTAGCTTTACCATGATCTGGCAAAGATTGCTCCTTAAGCCAAGCATGCCTTCAAAGTACAGACCCAGTGACAGCAGCCCTGCAAGATGCCTCTAGTGAATCAAAACCACATTGCAAAGTATGTTTTCCAACTTGTTCAGAAGAATGCATTAAATCCTGTAAATCCTTATTTTCAGCAGTCAGGAATCAACATCATTTTCTGTTTAAGCAATCCAATAATATGCTGCTGATACTTTAACATATGAAACTGGCAGTCTAAGGCCCTAATGGCCAAGGTTGCATTAGTGTATACCTTCTTAACCCATCTATCCAGCGCCCTGGAATCTGTATCAGAGGGGGTAGGATTTTTGGCAGTAGTAGCCTTAATGCCCTTGGGTCCCTGTGAAACTGTCTCAGGACCAGCAGTAGGATTTTTAAAGAGGAACTTGTGAGAGTCAGGAACCCTGTAATATCCATCTGGTTTTCTGGGAGCAGCAGGTAAGGAGTCAGGGGCCAAGCTAGATTCCAAAAAGGCATAATCAACAATGTCCATTACAGGGGAGATAGCTAAAGGCCTGTGTTGGGGCAGGAGTAAGAAATCCATAAGGCTCTTTTTAGAATCAGAGTAATCCTGGCTTTCCCAGCGAAAATGCTCCCTAAGAGTATGCAAGGTTTCACCAAAAGAGAAATCCTCTGGAGGGGAAGCAGAGGGAATAGAGTCCCCTGCATCAGAATCCTCATAGGTAGACAAGGGTAAATCCTGGTCATCAGAGGAAACAGAAATTTCAGAAACCTGATTAGAAGAATCTTAAGCAAATTCAGTCCTAGGTCTCAGAGGGGGAAGGGTGGCCTCCCCTGATTAAAGTAATAAGGTCTTCAGCCATTCTTATCATTTGTTTTTTAGGCATAGAGGCCTGACCATGTGGTCTGGGCGTCTGTTTTCTAGGCATGGATCGAGTTTTAGGCCTTGAAGAAGAAGATGGCGTTGGTTTATTTTGCAAGTCAGTAGGCGTGAATACACTCTCAGAAGCCGGTGCCTGCACAGCGGCTCCGGAGACATCCGCAGGTTCCACAGTTGAAGCATCTCGCGGCATACCGGACTCTGAAAGGGTCTCAGTAGAGGCCTGCGAATCTAAAGTAGCCGGTATCAGGGCCTGCAAAAGTGCCTCACTGACTACTGGCGAACTGGTGCCTAGCTTAGAAGAAGCGTCGTCGGCAGCTTTGGACCTAGGCGGCCTGTCTGTCTTTATCTTTGTGTTTTTTCGGAATGTCGGTAGTCGGGTGGCTTACCGAAGCCATATCTGGGTAATTGAACAGAGTACCAAAATATTTAAAACTTAAATATACAGACGACGAATAGTTTGTTGTTTAAATAAGGCACAAAACTGATGAGGTACGTTGTGGTCAGGGCCTAGACAAGGAATACAGTATGAATGAAAATATTTATGAGGTATTTGCTTTCCACAAGAAATACAACTATTGACTTTTACTGACATCGGTTTAGAGCAAGAAAAAGTTTCCCCAATGGGTACTTAGCTTTAGTTGAAGACTTCGGTTCTGAAACTCGAAAACGAAAATTTCAGGAGTCAGCTGATCGGCACTTGCGAACTGCTTCTGCTTCGGGCACCGCACGGCAAGAAAGACTGATGTAATGGCATCAGCTGCATGTTTTATAGCCCTGACTACCTGACGTCATGGAAGATGAGATGCAGGACCCAAGACTTTGATAATCAGGCCGACTGAGGGCTACTGCAAGCAGATAACCCAAATGTGATGACTGCAACAGTGAAACACGAAGAACATCAGAGACAAACACCTTCTATACAAGAAACACACTCATACACACACTAGCAACATTCCCTGTTCATCTTCTTAGTGATTTAAATAGCAATTCCAGTGAGCCCAAGTGGAAGGATGTGTTCAGAGTTGAAGCCCAAAACCAAAAGTGTAGGTAGGAACAAAGGTAAAGAATGAAGCAGGTCACACCCAAAGTGGTTTTCCTTTTCCTTTTTCCTTCCAAGTCCTTGGGAGTAGAATAAGGTAAGAGGCTCAAATAAATAGAAAAATCATGGGCCACTAATGTTGGAGTGAATAAAATCTGTTAAAATGTATACTGCATGAAAATAAGGTGTCAGTATGATTGGTTTTCTATTTACTGTATATGTATCTATGTCACTTTTTAATAAAGAAGCTAACAGCTCACGGGCTCTGAAGCTCAGATGGCATTATTTGTCCTCATACTGCTCTGCTGATGCACAATCGCCTGTAGTCACACACACATACCATTACATCTCTGAAGTTTTGCTCGTCTTGCAGCCCAAAGCTTGTGCATGTCTGGCCAATCAACAATGCAAAACAGCAAGTACACTACAGTACACAGCAAACTGCTTTACATTCTCCCTAAAAATATCATGAAGCTCAGGCAAACAAGTCCATTTAAACAATAAAGGCAAAGAAGTCTGTTCAGCCTGTCACAGAAGTATGGATTGCTTTGGGCTTCTTCATTACATGCTGGTACTTGTTCAGGTGTGTTGTGAACAGCTTTCCCAAACAGAGATGTGCTTTTCAGAAGCCTGGGAAAATTATGAACAACACTTTCTTTTGTGAATTAATTTGAGAAGTTGACAAGCATACTCAAGAATTAATAAAATCTGGCAGTTAAATAGGTTCTGGAAACAGGCACATCTATTATTCTACAAACAAACTGGCCTGAATCCTTCAAGTACCTTGTATTACCAAGTAAGACACCAAAGAGATTTGCATTCGCCTCAGTGTTCCAAACAAAAATCACTGTGAAAACCATGTGAAACAGCTGGTGTGGAAATTCCTACTCTTCACTTAAAACAAGGTACACTCAATTTAAGAACTATCACCCATTTCCCAGGAAGGCAGATTTACTGGGCTCTCTACACATCTTGTGGGGACCAAAACTATATACTAGCTGTGTCACTTGCATGAAGTTTTTTTTGTTTTTCAGTTCCTTCTAAGAGTACTCGTACACAAACAGAAAATACACCCGGGTCCCCTATTCCTACTTTTATAACTCGTAATTACTTTAATGTATCAATTCTATATTAGTCCACTTGACAAATGTTTGTTGCATTATGCAAGAAAAAGTTAATATAAGATACTGTAACTTCAAACAGAATGACTACATTCACAGAAAGGCTAAGATACTAAAGACTCGGTGTAATGCACCAACTAAGCCCCAGGAGGGAATTTCAAATTTTACAGTGTATTCAAAGTTTAAACTATTTACCCACGGTGGTGGTGCTGCGGTAGCGTTGTCGCCTCACAGTAAGACGCTGTCCGGTTCGATTCTCAGCTAGAGCGTCTTCTGCGTGGAGATATGCATGAATGGGCGTACCTTCGTTGAAGGATGTGCGTCAGGCCTGGCAAGCCGGTACGTAAAAATCAACTGCCAATCATTAGCGGACCGGAGTTCCGCTGTGGCGACCCCTAACCGGGAAAAGTTTAAACTATTTAGCTAGTGTATTATGCTAACTTTTAAACATACTCTAACAGACCAATCCTGCTCAAGACAGAATAGCAAATGGCTCTGTTAAGTCAGCACAATGATTTACTAAGCAGGGTGAATACTGATTCTCTAAGCAGTCGTATATAAAATGATGAAAATCTGTTCAAACGTAGGAAGTCAGTGCTAACATGTGTCCTACCGGGCCACATACATTTAAGTTCCTTTCATAGGCCTACAACAGTAGGAAGTTATCACTAAATAAAAATTATGTACTTACCATAAAGATAGAACTGTGTTGTCTGCTTCCATCCTTCCTCAACGGTTGGGTATTAGGATCTGAGCTGATTCCGACTTTGGCTCCAAAGTTCAAGGTCCTCCATTTACCCACAATCCCTTCCCTGCTCATCTAACTGCCTCAAATCGAGTTGGCCCAAACTTTACTTAATGGACAAAGAACCCCCCCCCCTACTCAAGGGCAAATCAAAAGGTATAATACGTCAACTCATTATCTGCTCTGGAGCTTAAACAGAATATGAACAAACCCAGGTAAAAATCAGTAAAATCATAACCAAGAAACAATACAGGAAGGGGGTGAGAGCATGGCCGGCCTTAGGCATAGGCCAACTAGGCGGCCGCCTAGGGTGCCGCTGTAGCAGGGGCGATTTTCCAGTATTTATTTGGTGTAGGTAGACCAGGTTGGGGGCACTGTGGAGCCCTTTTGCCTAGGGCACCAGCTGACCTAAGGCCGCTGCTGGGTGAGAGGGAAGGAGCTGAGGAAGGATGGAAGCAGACAACACAAATCTATCATTATAGTAAGTAGGGATACAGTCCCCAGCCAATGAAATTCTTGGGAGGTCTCGTGGACGGATATTTTGGAGGATGGCTGAACACACAGAAGCCCTATATCTGGTGTGCAAGTCCAATTTATAATGAGAAATGAAGGTATGGACATTGAATCAAGTAGATGCAGCACAGTCATCACCAAGGGGAAACTTCTGAAAATAAAGCAGTATGAGTGAGCCTACAGAGGTTTGGATAAAGTCAGCCCCTTCTCTTTGTACACATATGAAATGCAGTCAAATAACCTTCTGGAAAGTGTCTCTTTAGAAAGTCCCTGTCCCTGTTTGGCTGTAGAAGAGCAGACAACTTATCAGAATTTCTAATTTTCTTTATACGGTGAAGGTAAAAGCAGAGCTGACAATGCACATCCAACAATTGCAGCATATACTCTCCTTTGTAAAAACTGGAAAGAAAATTGGAAGATTAATGGATTGATTAAGCAAAGGTTCTGAAGAAATATTTGCAGGGTCACTCTACGCTTACATGGTTTGCAAGAAAAAGCATGCAATTCTGATACTCTTAAAGATAAACTAACTTTCAGCAGAAACAAAGGTTTCCAAGGTATAAATGTATGGTCCAACTTGGTTGCAAGTTCAAAAGGAAGTCTAGCCAAAGTTTGTAAGAGAATGGTGATATCCCAAGGGGAAGTGGGAGCGCTAACTGGAAGTCTGAGAAGGAAGGTTATCCTAGAGGAATTCTTTGGATAGTTTAAGGGAAGTAATAAAAGACTGACTTGCTCTGACATGAAAACTTCAAACAGTCGCTAGCTGAACTTTAATAGTGAAATAGCTGACTCCATCATGAAAAAGATATGCAAGAAAATAGCTGGAAGAGGAAACAAAAAAGGGGTCTGGATTTCTATTACATGCCAAAACTGAAAGTCTTTTTCCACTTGCTTCTGCAAACCTTTCTGGCAGATGGTTTCCATGCCAAAGTAAGAATGTGAATCACCTACGGAGGAGAACCTAGATTGTCTAGCCATCAATGGAAGAAGAGAAACTAAGAGGTCAACCTAAGGGCTTGAATGTCTGTGTGAGGCAATCTGGATGGATGCGAGAGAGATCTGGATTACGATCCAGTACCCCAGATGGGTCAATCAGATGAGGTCAGAGGAAGAGAAACCACTCCTGCTGGGGTCAGAATAGGGCAATGAGGAGGACTGTGACTTTCTTAGCCAAGGCTTTGTGCAGGAATTTTAGAATGAGAGAATTAGAATGAAAAGCATACAGGAGCTGTAGGGGCCAAATGTGGGTTAAAGCATCCCACAGTGACTCCCCCTTCTCAGGGATTAGGTCAAAGTACCTGCTACACTTCATGTTGTAAAAGGAGACAGACATGCCAACGTGGTTGACCCCAGTAGCTCAAAATCAACTCTGCCACAGTCAGATTGTGGGACAATTTGTGAGGTAAAATAATTTCCTCTGAATGCATATAGCTACCAAAAAGTGGTGGGAAGATATCACCCACTGCCAACTCTCACACTCTCTCGCCAGGTACAAATGTGCTCCCCCATGCTTGCTGATGTGCCGCACCACAAATACGTTCCCATCTGAATGGACATCACTTCCAGAGGCAGGAAGTCCTAGAAAGCCTGGAATGCTAGGAAGACTGCCCTCATCTCCAAAATGTGGACATGAAGACTAGACTAGGAAGGGGACCACATACTTTGGAATGTTCGTACTGTGTAGTCAACCCCCCAACTGGGAGGTGATTCATGGTCATCGTGGCTTGGGGAAGAAGCAGAACAAAAAGACTACACTGAGATACCTTTCAGGACTCAGCCCATCACCATATGTGTGTTCTGCGAATGTTTGTGAGAAATGCTTGAAAGTTCATGAGTTGATTAACTCTCATGTAATAGCTGGCAAGAGGGACCAGGGTTATGAAGCAGCCGCAGATCCTAGTGTGACAACCGAAGGTACTGCCAGCCATGCCAGGGAGAAGTAGGGTAGTGGATATATGACTCATGCCAGCACAGCTAGCTGGAATTTTGTAAATAATCATAGGACATTTGCATATCAAGCTGATTTCTACAGATTCTTGTGCTGAAAATGTATTTGTGAGCTCTGTTTATGTTAACTGTGTTAAAATATATCAACAGTGCACCCTGCTGAAATGAAGAGAAATGTACATGTATTATGGTAAATTAATTAAATGTAAATATTTTAAAAGAGGACAGTGACACAGCAACAGTTAACCTGCTGGCTTATTTCAAGGGAAATGTAAATGAGATGTTAAATCAGTGGGCAGTGCAGCCCACAGTGCTGAGTACGCCCCAAGACGGTAGGTCTGGGAGAAGCCATTATTTGTTAACTTTTGTAAAGAAGGGAAGGGGGTGTTGTAAATGTTTCTGGCTCATAGGCATTGCCATAAAAGCTCTGAATGTGTATTATAGCAGTTTGCTAAAGTCCTGTCTCAAACTTCAAAATGAGATATTGTGGGAACCTAGAGTCAGATGAACAGATGAGGTCTTTCTGCAAGTCATTTTGGATATTATATTTTACTGGAAGTAATCTCAGAGGTATGATTATTCTGCTTGGGAACCTGACTAGAAAGACTATTTACTTATTTCATCTTGCCTTGCCCGAGTAAGTTATTAGGGAACAGTAAATTCTCTTAGGTTTAGTCAGGAATATAGTGAAACTTATTATACATATTGTTCTTTATTTGTCTGAGTCTGTCCTGCATTGTTCTTTTCAATATTTCCTGTGATCTGAAATTTGTGATTTACTGTCAGAGTTGCCAGATTTCTGAAAGGACAGGTAGGGACCAAAAAAAAAAAAAAAAAAAAAGGGTCTTTTATGCCTGTATGCGGTACATGAGTCAATAAAAAATCACAAAGTGGAGCCTCTTCTTTCAGTGTGGAACAGCCCGCTGTTTTGCAGGAATTTTAAGAGGCAATGCAGGACTCTGGATTGGGCTGTTGATCAGGATAGTCGCACTCAAATTAGGATGTCTGGCAACCTACTGTGAACATATATTCAGTATTTTCATGTTCTTTTATTATTTATTATTACATTTATTAAATACTTTTATTGTGGCTGGTTCTTGTAGACAGTATCTAACATTTGAAAGTACTTTTATTTATTTGGTGACACTGTGTGGGCCACTCCAGAAGGCCTAGTCATCTGAGTGAACTACTACCATTTGCAATAGTATTAATATTGCACAGTATAATTGGACACCCTTTGTTAAGGGCCTTAGAGTAGCTGACTGTGAAGTGTCTAGTGGCAGTGAATCTACCTTATAGTCTGGGCAAAGTCTGTAGAGCGGGTAATCTGTGCCAGCCTTTCCCTGGCGCTCGTGTGTGTGTGTGTGTGTGTGTGTGTGTGTGTGTGTGTGTGTGTGTGAAAATCAAATCTCTCATCAGTATGTGTGTGTGTACGAAAATTAAATCTCTCACTGTGTCAGCTACTTGGCCAGGAACATGGAGTACTGGGTTTACAGAGAAGGTGCTGGAGGACTTAGCTTGGGCACTCGGCTGAGGATGAGGACCTAACCCTACAGCTGTACTAGTGGGGAGTCTTAATGGAGATCTGGTGGGAGATATAGAGACATCCAGACCCCAGGCGGAGTGTGTTTCCGGTCTACTCTTAAGGGAAATTGTACTTGATGCAGAGAGGTCTTCATCTGGAAACACTGAGTGTATCCATTTGTATTCCAAGTGCACATCCCTCTCCAATGTCAGTCGTGAGGATTCAGGCTCCTTGACTACTGGCCCAGAGTGGAGATGACACATTGGTGCCCATCACACACTGGCAGCAGTGGTGGATGTCACACTTAGGAGGTGAAGAATCAGTCTTGCTAGTTGCTTCGGACAGGAAAGAAAGTGCAATCATGTAACATCTTACCATAACAGTAGATGTCTTCTCTTCACTGTTACAGTATTCTTAACCTAAGGGATCTACTACCATGGATAACCCAGTGTCCAGCCAGTATACCAAAAGCTTTAAGTTCTTAAAGGCGTCATGCATCACGTGTATGCTCCCCATGCAAGATGCGGGGCATAAAACGTGCCATGTACACACACATAGACACAGACACGCAGACACACACACAGACACCTGAAAAAGCCCCAGGAGGAACACACACACACACACACACACACACACACACACACACACACACACACACACACACACACACACCTGAAAAAGCTCCAGGAGGAACAGAATGCTCTTAGTGACAAGGAGAACATGTGCATCCAGAAAGAGAAAAGAGAAGAACAGCCCCTCGGCCAGGAGAACAAAGAAGGTACAAGATAACAGCCAGATTACAGGGGGTAGGATGGAGACAGTGAATAATACAACAGTGAAGAGTTGGACATCTACTGTTATGCTAAGAATTTACACAACTGTACTATGTCCTTCCATATCACTGTTGTGGTACTCATTAGCTAAAGGAGAGTACAAGAGTAAGCCTGGGAAGACGAATGCACAGAAAAGCCCTCTACAAACCCATGGAGGGATAAGCCCAGCCAAAGCCTACTCTGTCCCCAAAAATAACATCCAACTTGTAATGCTTAGTGAAAGTATGATCAGGGGACCAAGTAGAACCTCAAGGATGGAACCCAGAACCTTGAAAAAAGCACTAGAGGAGGTGACTGCCCTAGCAGAATGTGCTCTTACCAATGAGGAAAGAGATTTTTTCTTGAAAAGAACAAAAAGAAATGTCCTTGGAGATCCAGGATGAGATGGTTTGCTTATAAACAGCCAAACCCATAGTCCTGGGATGAAAAGAAACAAAAATCTGCTCAGATTTCTAAATAACTTTAGTTTCATCCAAATAATATCTGAGCTGTTTATGCAAATCCACAGTGTGAAGAACCTTCTTACCAGCAGACTGCGGTGAAAGAATCAGGAAGGAAGATGAATAGACTGATTAACGGACAACTCACAGACCACCTTAGGCATAAAAGGAGGACTGGCAACAAGACACACCAGGTCTCTGTGGAAAACAAAAATGGAGGAATAGCCATGAGAGGCTGAAGCTCAGACACTCTCTTAGCTGAAGTGAAAGCCAAAATAAGAAAAGTCTTCCAAGTACAATGTCATCAGGAAGCTAAAGAGGCAGGCTCAAAAGTAGCCTGAGCCAATTTTTCATTTACAAAACTGCAGTCCCAGGAAGGCGGAATAGGCTTCCTAAGAGACATGATATGAAGGGCACCTTTAAGAAATTGCTTAACCTCAAATCTAGAGGCCAAAGGAGGAGTCAAGGGCAGACAAGTAGAAAGTGCTGACAGGTGAGCTTTAACTGAAGAATATGAAAACTCACCATGGAGCAGATCACACAAATAAGAGAGAGCCAGTGGGACTTTCACAGAAAGGGGATCCTTATGGCAAGAGAGACATCAGAAAAAAATTGCTTTTCTTTCGACATGTACAATTTCCAGGTAGTGGGTTTCCTGGCTTCCTGAAGAACCCAAAGCATATTCTCACAAGAGAGATACCTGAAAAGGATTAGAACCATAACAATCACAGTGTCGGAGTGGACAAGTGAGAATCGATAAGAGATTCCCTGCCTCAAGATCCACCTGGTGAGGGAACTTGTGGCAATTGCCCCTGCCAAGTCATAAAGAAGTTGGAACCAATGCAGTCTGGAACAAAAGGGAGTCACTACCAAGATTTTGGGGGAGTCCTGCCTAATCCTGTGCAAGACATGTGGTAACAGAGGAAGGGGAAGGAAAATATACAGAAACATCCCTTCCAAGCAAAAGACAGGGCACCCACTTTCCAAGCCGGGACTTGGGGGTCTATGTCATATAATCAAACTTCCAAAATTTCGAACACCATATGTTTGAATTTGGAAGTTCGAAATATGACAATAACAAAACCCCAGAACAGACAATTTTTTTCCCAGGTAAAAAATTTGCTGTTCCGAAAAACACACACACACACACACACAACACAAGCACACCAAACACCTAATAAACCTACACTACACCTTACATACACAACTATCTATGCACTAACTTTAACCCAAGCCCTAACCCTAAGATCCGTCACTATCGCACACTTACCTTACCCGCACCCTATCCCCAATGTTAATCACACTCACACACTTACCTTAACCCGATCTGAAACATTCACACCACAATACAAAAAATGTCGAAGCCGCGGAAACAGCCAACCAAATTCTTTCCCTAAGAAAGAATTTGAATTTCAGCAACTTCGACATTTCTATTTTTCGAACTTCCCCATTCGATCTTCCAAGACTCGACATTTAGGACGGTCGATTAAATAACAGGAACCCGGGACTTGGGCCTCTGGAACAGAAGTGAGGAAGTTGTTTGTTCAGAGTAAAGGCAAAAAGATCTACTGGGGAATACCCAATCGTTAGGCGATGTCCAGGAAAACATCTCTGTGAAGCATCCATTCACGAGCTTCTGTGCGGGACCTGCTCAAGGAGTCTGCCACTAAACTGTACTCCAAGGAAATGTAAACTGCCATTAGAGTTACTTGATAATGGACAGCTAGATCCTAGACCTTAAAATCTAGTTTACAAAGAAGGCAGGACCTTATACCCCCTTGCTTGCTGACATACCACATCACAGTGGTACTTGTCTGTGAAAACCTTGAGGGGCCAGGGATGAAAGAGGGGAATATAACGCCTGAACAGCCAGAAACAGAGCCTTCATCTGCTTTACACTGATGTGGTCTGACCTCTATTTAGGACGTCAGAGACCTTGAATCTTCAGGAAGCCCCAGGATCCCCCCCCAATGTACGGTGTCTGTAAAGAGCTCCTGAGTTTGAACTGGAGCTTGCAAAGGAAGCCTCGGTTGAGTGAAAGCTGATGAATCCATCAATGAAACCGGAGCTTGAGACAGGGAAGTAAAGTTACTGGGAAGTCCAGGGGGTGGCAATGGTGAAGCCACACTGGCTCTAAGGACCACTGAAGCTTCCTCATATGAAGCCTGGTCACAGGGAGCATGGGAATCATGGAAGCCATGAATCTGAGAACCCTGAGAAATTCCCTGCCCATGACCAGGGCCAGAAGTAGAATGGATTGGGAAAAGGCAATTAGAGACAAAGCCTTGGGGGGAAGCCACAGATGCCAACGTGGGAACTGTCTGAAGTCTGCAGCGGTAAAATAGGATCCTGGGAAGGCATACCATCAGGGGACCAAGTAGCACCTCAAGGATGGAACTGGTATCCAGACCCTTGAAAAAAGCACCAAAGGAGACAAATGATCTAGTAGAATGTGCTCTTACCAATGAGGAAAACGTTTTTCCTTGAAAAGAACAAAAAAAAAAAAAAAAAAAAGAATTAGCCTTGGAGATCCAGGAGGAGATGTTTGCTTAGAAACAGCCAAACCCTTAGTTCCTTTTTTAGGCAATATCACAAGAATGAAATTCCCGATGTAAAAATAACCCCTAAAAACAACTTCAAGGCTATGCTGCTAAATGCTAGTAGTCTGAACCAGAAAATCCACTCAGTGGAAGGAGTCCTCACCTTGGAAGATACTGACATTTGTGCAATCACTGAGACCTGATTTAAGGCTGCAGAGAGCATTCCATCTATACCAGGTTACATTTCCTTGTACAAGTTCAAGACCACAAACTGAAGGTGTAAGAAATAAAGGAGGTGGTGTATCAATATTCATTAAAGATAAATACACCTCTAGATTGTTAAACAGCACAATTCCCTTGAATTACTTCAGGTGCAACTGACTGTAGGCAAGATTCCTCTTCAGGTCATTGCCAGCTACAGGACCTCCACCATGAATCAGTACATCCACTCAGCCTACCTGAATCAACTGGAGTCAATCAAGATACAACCAAACACCCTGGCTTTGGGTCACTTTAATTACCCATACATTGTCTGGGTAAATTATACATTTTCCAACTCACTTGGCCAAAGGTTCCTGGAATTCATTAACTCCAATTCCCTGGACCAGCTGGTTGGCACACCCACAAGGGGCTCAAACATCCTGAATCTGGTGATCAACATGGGGGACCACTACACCTATCCCAGTGTGTGGTCATCCCTGGTGAGATCTGACCACAAATCAGTCTTGCTAAAAGTGACTAACACTAGCCCCCCCCCCCCCCCAAGCAATAACTAGACTAAAACAACTTCTCCAAGGCCAATTACAACCTCTTAAATGACAGGATAAATAGTTTCATAACCTCTCCCCCTCTGATGGAACAGTCATCTATGCTGAGTTATACACCACTGCTTAAACAAGCACCTGTACAATTTTATTGACTCTGTCGTATTTGACAGAACTAAAGCAAGATCTTCAAGGAAAACCAAACCTGCCTGGTGGACAACTGCAATGAATAGGCTACACAATAGGAAAAAAAATTGCTGTATAAGAGTAGGAAGGAACAGTCTCAAAACTGGAAACACCCCCCTCAACTTAAACAAGCAAATAAGACTCCTAGTGAAGTCTTCCAAAGCCAACTACGAATCCAAATTGGCTTCCCTAACTAAGGATAACCAAAAGAAGTTCTTTAGTTACATCCACAACCTCAAAGATAAGGCCCAGATTTGCGCTGAACTTGTAGTTAATGGTACTACACACACAGAACCTGTGGATATAGCAAAAGTGCTGGCTGGCAGTTTCAGTGATAATTTCATTCCCTTGTCCCCACCACATATACCCCAAAGCATCCCTAATACCTCTCCCTCACCTAGTATCTCCAAGGAGCAGGTCTTAAACACACTCTCGAAGGCCAAAAGCACAGCCTCTATGGGACCAGACAACATCCCAGGCTGTGTTCTACATGGGTTAAAACAGGAATTAGCATCACCATTGGGCACACTTTTCAATCACAGCCTTAGCACTGGCTTCGTCCCAGCAGAATGGAAAATAGCTACAGTCATCCCTTTGCACAAAGGGAGTGCATCCATGGACCCTGGGAACTACAGAACCATTAGCCTGACCAGCCTCATCTGCAAGGCCATGGAAAAATCATCATGGACCTTATTAACAAAGACAGAGGAAACCTTCAAATGCTCAACCCCGCCCAGTTTGGCTTTGTCAAGGGGAGATCATGCCTGTTAAACTTTGTGAACTTCTTCGAAACAGTCACCAAGGCCCTAGACAAAGGCAAATCTGTGTATACAGCCCTACACTCTGGCATTACTGATAAACTCACCCGGCTGGGTATCAACCCCTATATTGTCAGGTGGGTTGCAAACTGGCTCACTGACAGAACTCAAACGGTCAATACAGGGGACTCCAGCTGACCCGTAACCAGTGACGTTCCACAGGGATCAGTTCTGGTACCCCCTACTATTCAGAACCTACTTCCCTGAAATACAGGCTAAAACTAAAGGACTGTGGCTGACAAAGTTTGCGGATGATTGCAAACTGGGAGTGATCACTAAACACCTAGCGATGTCAACATCCTGCAAGAAGGTCTTACACACACACACACACACACACACACACACACACACACACACACAAATGATTGGTGCCAAATTCATGGTCTTAAACTTAATGCAAAATATGCATTATCATCCCCTTCAGCAAGAGTGATGTTCCTGCAAACTACCACATCAACAGTAATACCCTAAGAACACAGTCAGTGGTGAGAGATCTCACCACACAGGTTGACAGCCACCTTAATATCAATTCCCATGTCTCCACAGTGGTAAGAAGGGAATCTTACATTGCTCATCTCACAAGTAAGGGCACTGCCTCCAGAAAAAAAAGAGGTCTTAACCCCCTGTGCTGTTCCCTCATCAGGCCAATAACAGGGAACAACACCCCTTTAGTATGTTCCTTTCCAAACACCTGCAGCAATTGGAGAGACCACAAAGGTGCCTGACAAAGAAAATTCAGGGTTTTCAAGATCTGTCTTATGTGGAGAGACTGAAATCATTGTCACTTTACTCTGTCATACAGACTGTTCAAAGGCGACCTGTGCCTTGCATATAGAACAATCTCTGACCTAGCTTTAATGGAAACGCTGCACATTTGCAAGTCAAACAGCACATGGGTCACGCGTTCAAAGGACCTTACCCTGGTATGGGACATCAACAGAACTTGGAGAGACAGATTTGTCTCACAGTGATTGTCCCACCTTTGAACAAGCTTCCTATTCATGTTAAACAAAGCCACTAGTTGGCCCTATTTAAGCATAATTTGGATGACTGGATAGGTAACCGGAAATTCACCCCGGGGGTTCCACCAGTGTCCCTCTTAGACAGGGGCAATAGGTGCAGATTTTCATGTCTGCTTGAACCAGACACCTTTGTGAACACAGGCTGAACTTGGCTAGGCTTGCAAGGGCCCTGGGGCCGTGAGCCTAGAAAACTCCTATGATCTTTGGAATTTATGGTGAACCCCAGACTATGTAATAGGGAGATAGTAAACCTGAGATCCTGAAGCAGAGTGTTGGGGGAAGGAGCCTAAATAAGCAGACTGTCTATATAGAGAAATATATGAATTCCTTGAATCCTGCAAAAAGCAATGACAGAAATGAGGCATTTGGAGTACACTCTTGGGGCAGTAGACAGGCCAAAGGGCAAAGCAGGAAACTGAAAATGAAAGGAAGAGACAAAAATGTAAACATTTCCTGAAAAGGGGATGCACCCTTAAGATCCAGAGATACCAGAGAAGCCTGGGGTATAAGAAGAGGAGGAGATAATGCCTGCAGAGATAACATCTGAAAGAAAGGAATCTTGAAAAAGGTTTTCAGCAGGGAAAGATCTGGAACTGATCTCTAAGTGCCTCCTTTCATGGGATCAGAAATATTCTGGAATAAAATCCCTTCACAACCTGAGCAGGAGGCACTGCTTGAATGGTGCCCTGAGCCATAAGACAGCAAAGAACCTCTGAGAAATGAGAGTTGTTCCTGAGGAGGTTGAGGAACACCTGAAAATGAAGGAAAGGACTTTCAAACCATGAAATATCCCTGATAAACAATTTACAGAACTCAGGAGTGTGAAGCGATCTGTAGTCAGTCTGGAAGAGACAACGAAAGACAGAGGGCCAGGGAAACCTTGCCGAGGGAAGGGAGAAGCACAATGTCAGACAGAACCCAGCTTGTCCTGGAAAGCAAGTTTCTGGGTGGCAGAAGTCTGAGTAGACTTAGCAGGAGACGCATGCCTAGAACCCTTCCTGCCTTTAGGAGGAGGGCAAGACTGCCTATGAACAAAGGCAGATTTAGTGGGATAATTCCTCTGAAATTTGGGAATAGGAGTAACAAAAAAAAGTTTCAGCTCCTACAAAGCTTTGTCCTTGTCCTGGACTGGAGGGACTTAAAAAGCTCAGAAGCAGCAGAACCAAAAAGGTTTTTAATCCAATGGACCATCCAAACGTTTTGCCTTAATGTCACATCAGGCGAGGCCTGAAGTAAAAGCCATGAATAATGCCTCATAACTGAATCAAAGTCAGCAGCCCTGGAAAAGGCATCAGCTGCATTTCACTGAGTGGCAGGCATCCTGAGAGGTACAAGCCCAGCAAAGAAAGAGCCTACGCTTTAACCTCATAGTCAGGACGGTCAGAAACAACCTTAGAAACCTGAGAAAGGACTGCCAAAACTTCCCAGGTCATGCGAGTCTGGTAGCTGATTGCCCTGAAGGATAATATGGTCGCAGTGTAAACTTTCTTGCTCGACCTTTCTGTAGTCCTACTATCCTTATCAGAGGGCAACAGGTTGGATGGCTTTTCAAAGGAGACTGACACTACAGAAGGGTCAGCAGAAGGGCATTTGTACAGAAATGTGCACTTCTCAAGCACTTAATAGAATCTGTCTGGCTACTTATGTGCAAGGAGGCAGCGAGTAAGGGGCTACTGATGCTGTCAAAAAGGTTATCCAGAAGGGCAGCCAGAACAGGAGAAACAGCAGAAGGTTTGGCAGACTCCATCTACCGGAGCTCATGCTATATTTTTTGAATCTCAGAGATTTGAGAACAATCCCACTTAAAATTCCATCACATGATGAATGGTATCCCCCCAAAGGAGAGCTCTTCCAAATGTTAATCTGGACTGATGGTGTCTTCCTCCTCTGAACTATAGTCCTAGGAGATTGGATTTGGGTAAGAGTAAGACAAGGATTCATCTCAGAGTTAGTTCCTCATCCAAGGAATACAATTCCCTAGGCCTTTTGAGTGCAGTGGAAGACCAAGGAGAAGCAGGAACAGAGACCTCTTGAGAATGCTTCAGGGCCATTAAAGTATTAAATAAACCCTTGGTGAAATCCTGCTAAGCTTAACAACATGGGAAATATGCTTTATAGGTTTTTTTTTCTTTTTCTGCGGGACATCTGCGCTAAACAATCTTAGAGGGTCAGACCCTTGGTGAGATTCAATAATGGTTGTAGGAATCTCCTCCCTCACTAAGATCTGACAAATCCTCCATGGTCCTTTGACAGTAATCAGAAAAGTTTTCCTTTTAATGTCAGGTACAATGTTTCAAAAGCCTCTGGGGGCGTGCACAAAGTCAGACCCATGTCAGTCTCTGACAGGATCATGACAGAGTAATCTGAAGCAACCACGATATGGTTTTCTGGGCTTTCATTAGCCTTGAGAGAGATGTTGAGGGGAGGATGGTCAGCAGCCGAATCAGACCTAACTTTTTGGCTGCCTTTGCAGATGGTGGGCCCTTGGGACAGATGGATTCAGCCATAGCACTCTGAGCCAAAAAATCAAGACGCTGGTTCTCCATGTAGCTGGACAAAGGACAGAGAAAGTACAGTTGTGTACCTACCATAAATGTAGATGTTCGAGTGTATTCACTGCTGCAGTCATTACTCTTGGGTTATCCTGCTGGCAGGCTACCCTCAGTCAGCCAGAATTCCAAAGTCTAGGTCTGGCGTCGATTGCTGTTGCCTCTTCCCCGACGTCAGTGTGCCAGGGGTATAAAATATGCAGCAGACGCCATTTTCTTCAGTTTTTCTTGCCCCAGATGTCAGGTGGCCCAAATAGGTAGGCTGAAAAATATGCCAATAAGAAATGCATGCACAAAAATAACATTTCCTTCATGTACAAGCAAATACACCACAAAGGTTGTATGGGACAGAGAAGAGCAGGTAAGTCCCAGCAAAGAGAAGGGGGATGGTGGGTGGGTAACCTGGACTGCAACAGTGAATACACACGAACATCTACATTTATGGTAGGTACACAACCATACTATGTTCATCGTGTTTCACTGCTGCAGTCATTACTCTTGGGTATAATCCCAAAGCTGAGGATGGGTGACTGGGCTAAATAGGATTAGGAGAGGCTATGAGGCCCTGCAGAACTGCAGTGGCGAAGCCTGCTCTGGACTTAGAGTAGAGAGGCAAGTGGTAGTGTTTTGTAAAGGTGTGCACTGAACTCCAAGTTGCAGCCTCAAAGATTTCTTTGGTTGGTACTCCTCTAAGGAAGGCTGCTGAAGTGGCTGCTGCTCTGGTGGAATGAGGCCTAATGCCCTTAGGCACTGATTTGCCATGTTGAAAATAGCAGAAACTGATGCAATGGCCTATCAATTTAGAAACGGTCTTAGCCTTTCCTTGTGATCCTGCAGCATATGACACTAAAAGTTGCTCAGACTTTCTGAAAGCTTTTTTTCTGTCCAAGTAGAAGCGCAACTGTCTGTGTATGTCCAAAGAATGCAGAATTTTCTCACCCTTGTTCTGTGGATTTGGGTAAAAGGTAGGCAAGTGAATGGTTTGGTTGAGGGCCATAAATGTAAGGTTTGTCCTCAGAGAAACCCTGTCTGGATGAAAAATGATGAAAGGTTCCACAGCCATGAGTGCTTGTAACTCCGAGATTCGCCTTGCAGAGGTTATGGTTAGGAGCAGAGCTGTTTTCCAGGATAAGAATTTTATATCTGCTGTTGATGCTGGTTCGAAAGGAGGCAGTGTGAGTTTTTCCAAAACATAATTGAGGTCCCAGGCCGGAATTGGTGCTCTCCTTGGAGGCCCAATGTTTTTTGCCCCTCTAAGGTACTGCCTTATTAAAGGATGAGAAAAGATAGGTGGTTCCATATTGTAATGTGCTGAAATGGCAAAGGCATGAATCTTAACTTATGAGAAAGAAAGGCCTTTGTTCAGCATCTCAGTTAGGTATTGTAAAATCTGAGGAATATTTGGTACAGACGTGTCAATGCCTTGTTCCTGGTTCCAAGCGCAGAATCTCTTCCATTTTTCAGCATAAAAGATTTTCTGGTACTGGGCCTCCTGGCCACCAAGATAACATCCATAACAGCTTTTGAAAGAGGAGTGTTCTGAATGGCTACATTATCCGCCAAGCTGCCAGATATAAGGTCCTGAGTTGGCTGTGCAGGATCTGATTGTTTTGTTGGGTCAGCAAGTGAGAAGTTTGAGGCAATGTCCATGCTGGACCTTGACACAAGCTCTTTAGGATTGGGTACCAGTGCTGGCGTGGCCAGTCTGGTGCAATCAGAATAATTTTTGGCTTCTCTTGTCTGACCTTTAATAGTACTCTTGGAAGGAGAGGCAGTGGGGGAAAAGCATATACTGTTAGATTTCTCCAGCTGAATGATAGGGCGTCCACTTTCCATGCTTGCTTGTGATAAATCCTTGTGCAAAATCTCTGTAATTGACAGTTGTGAGGGGAGGCAAATAGATCTATGTCTGGGCATCCCCATTTTTTTATTATCTTGCTGAAGACTTGTGGATCCAGTTTCCATTCGTGGGGATCTATGAAGTTTCTGCTTAGTTCGTCTGCCAGAGTATTTGTTTTTCCTGGCAGGAATTGTGCTTGCAGGTGAACTTGAATAGCCAATGCTGTGTCCCATAAGGTCATTGCTTGTCTGCAGAGGGGGTAGGAATGTGTACCTCCCTGCTTGTTTATGTACCACATGACTGTAGTGTTGTTGGCCTTTATCAGTAACTGTCCTGGATGAAGTAGGTCCTTGAAAGCTGTCAGGGAATTTTGAACAGCTAGAATTTCTTTCTGATTGATGTGAAGATGCATCTGGTTTGCTGGCCATGTGCACTGAATACATTTTCCTGCCATATGGGCCCCCCAGGCATAATCTGATGCATCCGTTGTCAGTGTCTGTCTGGCTGTGGGTAAACCGAATGGCAGACCCTTGTTGTGGTGACAGGCTTGTGCCCTCCATCGAAACTCCTGTTGTAGGCAGGGAATGAGTGCAATTATTGTCTCCAGGCTGTGGCAATGCTGAGTCCAAACACTTTTCAGATACCATTGTAGTTTCCTCATATGCAGTCTGGCATATGGAATTAGTAGAATGCAGGATACCATGAAACCCAAGGCCTGCAGGATTTTCCTTGCAGTTAAGTGGGTTTTTGTTGGCAATTTCTTGAAGTAAGTAGTCAGTTGTTTTTGCTTGTCTGGCGTGAGATAAGCCATCTGGGCAGTTGTATTTAAGCTTTCACCGAGGAATATTATCTCTTGAGAGGGCACTAGTTTTGATTTCTTTTCGTTTACTGTGTAGCCTAGGCCAATTAGTAATCTTTTTACAAACGCCAGATGCTTTTAGAAGAGTGTCTTTGTTCACTGCTTGAATTAGGCAGTTGTCCAAGTAGGGATATATTTGAATTCCTTTTTGTCTGCAAAACGCAATTACTGGTGCCAGGCATTTTGTGAAGACCCTGGGCGCAGTAGATAAGCCAAAGGGCAGTGCAGAGAATTGGTAATGCATTGAGCCAGCTATGAATCTGAGGTATCTTCTGCAAGATTGTCCGATTGGGACATGCAGGTATGCCTCTTTTAGGTCCAAAGTTACGAGGCAAGCTCTCTTGCCCAGCATGGGCAGTAGCTGCTGTAGAGTCAACATCTTGAATTTTGGAACTTCCAGAAACGTATTTAGTATAGACAGGTCCAGAATTGGTCTCCAGATTTTGTCCTTCCTGGGTACTAGGAAAAGTCTGGAGTAAAATCCTTGCCCCTGCTCTTGTTGTGGTACTTGCTAAATAGCCATCATGTCCATGAGGGCTGTAATTGCTTTTGTGCCTCTGCCCACTGATTGTGTGGCAGGTCTGGCATGCCCTTTGACTTTGGTAGTGTGTGAAAATGGAATCTGTAACCTTGGGACACTATGTTCAGGACCCATTTGTCTTGGTAACCATTTGCCAATTTGATGAAAAAAGTGCTAGTTTTCCCCCTAAGGGGGCTGTCAAAAGAAAACTGCTTGTAACTGGTAGAGGAAAATCAATGGGACTGTTTCCTGTAAGGTTGTGATTTGTCTTCTCCGCTTTTGGAGGTAGGAGCACCCCATTGTTTAGGCCTGTATGAGCCTTGGGGCTGATATCTGCCTCTGGGACGCCTGTATCTGCCTCTTTGTGGTCTGTCTGAGACTGGAAAGAACCAATTTTTAGAAGGCCAGTTCCTGCTAAACCTGGGTGGCTGTACCTGTAAGAAATCCTTGACTGTCTGCATGGATTTTGCTTTATCCTCCATTTTTTTCACCACCTCTTCTGCTTTAGTACCAAACAAAGTATCATGCTGTAATGGTGCATCTAATAATTTTGCTTTTAACATGATCAGGCAGATTCTGTTCCTTTAACCAAGCATGCCTTCTAATAACAGAACTTGTAAGCGGCCCTGCAAGAGGCCTCCAGTGAATCATAACCACATTGCAAAGTATGCTTTCCCACTTGTTCAGTTGCATGCAATAAATCCTGCAATTCCTTGTTCTCTGAACATTCAGTATTTGTCAACATTTTCTGTTTAAGTAGTGACATTAAATATTGCTGATATTTACGCATATGAAACTGACAATTTAAAGTCCTTACAGCAAGGGTGGCAAAAGTGTAAACTTTTTTCCCCCCATCTGTCTAGGGCCCTAGAATCCCTATCAGAGGGGACAGGGTTTTTTTGCAGTGGAAGCTTTAACCCCCTTGGGACCCTGAGATATAGTTTCTGGGTCAGCAGCGGGGTTTTTATATAGGAATTTATGAGAATCCGGGACCGTGTAGTATCTGTCTGGCTTAGCAGGTGCAAGGGGTAAAGAGTTAGGGGACAGACCGGACTCTGAAAATACATCATCTACAATGTCTAGGACATGTGGAATAGCAAGGGGTCTGTGCTGAGGAAGAAGCAGAAAGTCTCTGAGCCTTTTCTTAGATTCAGAATAATCTTGGCTCTCCCAGTGGAAATGCTCCCTCATAGTATGCAGCGTTTCCCCAAAAGAACAGTCCTCAGGAGGAGAGGCTGAAGGAATGGATTCTTCAGTATCAGAATCCTCATAGGGAAGCATGGAGTAATCCTGTTCAGAAGAGGAATCAGACGAAATAGATACCTGATCAGAAGAATCATACTCTGTCTCTTGCCTAGGCCTCTTATCAGGAGGGGGATGGGAGCCCCTGATCAAAGTAATTAGGTCTTCGGCCATTTTGAGCATCTGTTTTGTAGGCATGGAAGTCTGAGTAGGAGAATGCTGTACTTGTTTCTTTGTCTTTAGAGCTGCTTTAGTCTTTGTCTTTGAAGCTGAAGATGGCTTAATATACATTTGTGTAGGTTTGAAGACACCCTCAGAAGCCGATGCCTGCTCAGCGGCTCCGAACCCATCTGAGGGAGTGATTTCCGAGTGTCCAATACCTTGAGTTTCCAGAGGCCCAGTCGGCTCCACGTGGGAGTCTCCGAGGTAGTGGGCGCCAGGGGCTGCGAAAGTGCCTCACTGAGAACTGGCGAACTGGCGACTGGCCTAGTAGAGGCTTCGTCGTCGGTTTTGGACCTCGAATGCCTATCCTTGTCCTTGTGTTTTTTGTAAACTCCGGTTGTCGGCTGTTCCGACGGCATTATATAATTAAATCTTTGGCCAAAGTAATGAAATGCAAAATCGAACTGACGCTTGATAGTGCGTTGATTAAATCTAGCACAAAACCGACAGCTAGCAACGTTGTGATCAGGGCCTAGGCAAGAAATACAGTAAGAGTGAAAATCCTTATGAGGTATTTGCTTCCCACAAGAAATACAATTGTTAACTTTTTCTGACATTGGTCTGGAGCAAGAAAAGTTTCCCAAACGGGGTACTTAGCTTTAATGAAGACTTTGGTTCTGAAATTCGGATTTGAAAATCTCAGGAGTTGGCCGACCGGCACTTGCGAACTGCTTTTGCTTCGGGCACTGCGCGGCAAGAAAGACTGAAGAAAATGGTGTCGGCTGCATCTTTTATACCCCTGGTGCACTGACGTCAGGGAAGAGGCGACAGCAACCGATGCCGGACCTAGACTTTGGAATTCTGGCCGACTGAGGGTAGCCTGCCAGCAGGATAACCCAAGAGTAATGACTGCAACAGTGAAACACGATGAACATCTACAGACCATCTGTGGCACAAACGCCTGGCAAACAGTGCACTGCATATGACCATGGGAAGTCAAAAGAGATAGACTAGTTGTTACCGTCTATATAGGGAATCTGCCTCGCACTCTGACATTTTCCCTTTCAGGATGACATGAACATAATAAAAAAAAAAAAAAAAAGAAGAAGAAACCCCAACAGGACACATATAAAAAAAGGCTTGGTAACCAGCACAGGAGAAGGGCATTTAGATCAACATTCAAAAATAGCATTCAGATTGCCGGCAAAGAAGTTCAGAGTGTATATGTCTGCACAGACGCTGATCTTACTAAGTATTTGGGCCAAGTACCAAGGTTCACATTTAGAAACAGAACGCTTGAACACAATCTCTGTTACAAACATCAGCTTTCTGCAACCAGGGTACTTTAATATCACCTGGGAACTTTCCCTGTCGATCGTGTAGAGCATGTAGATTTATATGGAGTATGTTATGTGTTCAACATCCTAGTTCTGGGAAGAATATTGAATTTAACTTTTATGCAGATTGTAAAACTAAACATTTAAGTCTATTTAGCACAATGCACAAAATGTGAAGGGTTTCATATAGGCAAAACGAACCATACATTAAGAGAGAGGGTCTTAGCTTATCATAAGCTATCAGTGCTGTAGCCAAACGCATATTGGAAAAGGGTTGTGACCATTCCTTTAAGTTTTTGGTCTTAGAACTGGTCAATGACACCATTAGGGAAGGTGATATATGCAACAGGACTGAATACAATGTGCTGCGATGGTTCATAGACTTCAGGGCTAACTGTATCCCAGGTCTCAATGATCATCTCTCTTTGAAACCAGTTTTAAAGAAGACAGGCTTGTTCCATTAATCTTACTGATTTTTATTGTAGTTTGTCATGTGTACTATTTTGTCTGATTTCACTGATTGAGCATGCTTTTAAAAGTTTTAAATATATGTTTTGTATTATTTCGTTTGTGTTAATGGTCTGAGGAAGCAGGAGATTTGCAAAAGTGCTAACATATTTTTATTTATTTTTTTGATTTTTATAATAGAGTTATTTTGGCCAGAGTGCACATCTGCTGGTTTTTTTTTTTTTTTTTTTTACATTTTTCTTATAAATTATGTCCCAGATCCACCATTCAACTCTTATATACATGTGTGTATGTCTGTACGTCAATTTTTTGCCCTACGTCTTGCACAGGGAGCATATGTATGACATGTAATGCCTACAAGAACTAAAGGCTTTGGTATAATGTTTGAACGTTGGGCTAACCCTGGCAAATCACTTCGGTAAAGAAAACTGAAACAGTGCTATGGAAGGACATCTTCTAAGGCTTATTTGTCAGGGGTGGCAATCCTGTTTTCTGGTAGTCTTGCTATTTGGCACTTTGTATCCAGGTGTGCACCTATAAACTCTCCTGTATGAACAGGAACATGGACTTGACAGAGTTCACTGTGATGCCTACTTTATTGCAAATAGCAAGGAACCCTAACGCAAATAAAAAGATTTCTGTTTGGGTTAGTAATGAGACAGTCTTCCTGGTAATGGAACACTTGGAACCTTTGCAGTCAGAGATGAGCTGTGACGACTGCCATATACTTGCTGAACACCTGGGAGGCTTTGGTGAGACCAAAGGGCAGGGCTCTGAAATGGAAATGACTGGCTCCAAGCCGAGAGTGCAGAAACGTTCTGGAGTGCACATCCATCTTTATGGTAGTAGACATCCTGAAGGTCTATCAAGCACACCCAATCATCCTTCTCAATAATGGGAGAATGGGCTGTACCGTGACCATCTAGAACATTGTCTGTTTGACATACTGATTTAGATGGCTGAGATCCAAAACTGGTCTGAGGTTCCCGTTCTTCTTTGGCACAAAAAGAATTCTGAGTAAGTCCTAAACAGAAGTTCATTGGATGAGACCTCCTGGATAACTTGATCGCCTAGCAGCTTTTTTAATTCTAGAACTGCTGCTTTTCTTTGGGAGGGTGGAATGTTGGGGATCTTTCTTGAAGGCAGGAGGTAAAACAAAAAGTTGACTGAGTAGCCTTTAGTTATAATCTTTTGCACCCATGTCTTCTTTGATGGACGCCCAGGCTTGGGGATGCAGAGATAAGCATCTCCACTGTCTCCACAGTGCGGCAGTCAGGAGTCAGGCAACTATTCAGGAGTGCTGATAAGGCTTCTCAGAGAAAAGACCCCCAGAAGTCCTAATTTTGTGGACCATCTCTGTACAGGGAGCAAAGTCAACCATTAAAATTTCCCCCTCTGCCCCGGGGGGGGTCTATCTCCAGAAGCATTAGGAAAGTAGCTTTGAGATTTACAGAACCACAACCTCTTCCTCCAATTCTGGTTCCTAGAGAAAGACTTTTGTGGTGGTGGTGGTGGGGGGGGGGGGGGAGTCAAGTGCCATATTCCTATGCTTTTCCATCCTTCTTACTTCTAGAGAGAGTCTTTAACTTTAGGCCCAAGAGTGTCAAGCCATCATAAGGGGCATTGACAAAAGACATCATAATGTGGTCTGCAAAGTCACATACGCACATGCAAGCATGTCTCTTTACAGTAATGCAGGTGCCTGAAGCTCAACTGCCCTCAGTCAGGATGGAAAAGGTTCATCCATGTCCAGTTCTTCCATATCCACTTTGAGATCAGATCGACCATCTAGTCCACAGGCAGGACCACTCAAGTAGCAGCTGGGCTACTCCTAAAAATGTCAAGAAAAATGGACTCCTTCTGGAACGGGGCTTTGAAGGACTACCTACCTTTCTAGCTCAATAGTTTGAAAACAGCTCTGAATGAGATGTCCTCAAGGGAGGATCTGGGGGACCTCTCCCCTTCATCAAAGTGAGTGTCTTCGGTCAGGATTCCTGGGAAGAGTTCACATGCTTCCTCTTGCATGCATGCTTCCAAGGAGCGTCTATGGTGGGATGCTCTGGAGAAGACTTGGAAGAAGAATGAATTCCTGAAGATGGAGTGTCTCAAGGCTTGATGGGGCCAGCTGTCCCAACTGGATATGATGAGCAGGATCAGTTCCCAAGGCATTCTATGAGGGGTGGCGGGATCCAAGTGTGGAAGAGAAGTCTGTTTACCAGAAAGGGAGAACACTCTCTTGGAGACTTAAAACGCTGAAGTTGAGGGAAGACCTGAGATAACTCCGGAGAGAGCAAAAGCTTCTTCTCCAGACTGATCTCAGTATCTGGCAAGGCCAGGCTCCACAGCAGACACCAGTGCCAAGCTGTCTATGCCAAGGATCTGAGAGGAAGGGATCCTACCCCCCCCCCCGAATCCAGTACAGACATTTCAACCATGGGATCCTTCCTGATCACAGCCACTTGAAACAAGTCAGATGAGAGATGCCACTGGAGTAGAAAATGGCTAGCTCTTTCGATCAAGCATGGATAAACCTGGTTAAAACTCAGGTCCATAAACCCCAAATCAGAGGGACAGATTGGGGTAAGACCATATATGGGATGAGGGGAAGGGCCTATGATCACAGGTTCAACAGTGACTGGAGCCAGAAGGATCCACAACTGGATATGGCTCCGGAGGAACTTCCTCATCATTCTATCCATGTCGGCTTTGGATAGACTCATGGCAGACCATACTGATCAGTGGGATGAGGTTGTGGACTGGGGCCTGGAAGATCTGTGAAAGGTCCTTTCTTGTAAGAAAAGAGAACACAGACTGGGGGAAAAGGACTCTTGAGAAAACCTAGGCTTCTGTAATGGAGGAATACTAGGATCAGAAAGCTATCGGATCCGAGAGATGAGATGAGGGTCAGATCCAATGATTTTGGGAGTTTCTGCACAGGGATCTTGTGGTCACAGGCTAAGCATTTTTTGAAGCCACAGAGTTTGTTGGCCATCCTGCAAACAATACCAGGAAACAGCAAATATTATAAAAGCCTATAAAAATATGCAGACACACAAAGCTCATGAGAAAACCTATGCTAACAACATACATTATGAATAATATAGGGAAATCCTACTAATACTCAAGGCTGAGAAACGGCGCCATAGGCACAAGAGAAAAACTGACGAGAAGTAACCTCTAACTTCCACATCAACTTTTAAAGTTTTTAACCTGGTAAAGGGAGAAAGGAATCAACCAAGTATGGAAAGAAATATAAATCCTAAAAGGTATTCCAAAAACGTCAACAGACTTGCATTAGTTACACCTTGCCTGAGCCTGTATCCAACGAGCAGCAAATAAAATCAGAGGTAACTAAATGGGGAGGAGGGACTTATGGATAAAAGAAGGAGCTTAAACTTTGGAACCAAAGCTTGAAGTGGTTAAAGATGTATCTGAATACCCAATCATTAAGGAACAGATGGAAAAGACAACATCTGGTAATAGGTTTTGCAAGGAAAGGGTGCAAAAGACCATTAGCACTCCTTTGCTTTAGTTACTGAAGTGACTTTCAATGGTTTGGCCCGAATAACTGATCAGGTTGCTGATTCGTGAAGCAATCAAATGGATATTAGCAGCCGTGTACTTGCTTTTGTTTCTACTGTGGTAGAATATACTGACCTATTGAAGTGAGTGCCAGGTGAACTCAGATTACAGGCCAAAGGCTACTCTAACTCTAGCACAACTGCAGTAACACAAGAGTACAAAACTCACATTTTTAGTCCAATTTCAATGAAAGTTGACTCCACAAAATGGGAATTTGCCAAACTAAGTAGGGCATTTTTATCATGATCATAGAAAGAAAGAACAGAAAATATATATAAAACAAACGTTTTCATTCAGACATTAACATCCACATAACAAAATCCACGTTGTTCCAACAGAATGAAATACTTTTCTCAGTGCAACTAGTTCACATATTTTTTTTAAATATTCCACTCTGCCTTTCATTTTTTCTACTATATAATAAAGCCCTGACTGACATGTTACACTTTATAGAGAAAATACAAATTTACATTTAAACAAGAAACAGCACACCCCCAGGTCATCTTATTAAACCTAATATTTAAAAGGTAACATTTGAATCCCTTGTTGAATCACTTCATCATTATAGGCTTAGGTTCATAGGTGTTTACTAGGCCAACGACCACAAGGACCTTTTTAAGCCTAGCCATGCATCCCAAATCTTTGACAAGTTCTGATACTCTTGATAACTGTAAGCATGGGCCTGGGAGATTAACCATTTACAGGTTCCTGTGTCCATTAGAGACATAGATGCCAAACCAGGGATGAATTTCCTGTTTCCCATCCAATTGTCCAAGTTGCACTTGAATTAGGTTAGGAAGGAACTCTGCTTCACATGGATGGGGAGCCTGCTCCATAGACAGGGTAGTCTCTGTGATATATACCTACAGTATCTCTCCAGCAAGTCCTATTTATATTCACAGGCAAGGTTTAAGTCTTTAGAACTGGTAATTATGGTGTTGTTTTGCGGATTATGGATGAGGTCCATCAGAGTGGGGTCTGACAATGCCCTGTATGCCAAGCATAGATCTCCTCTCAAAAGCCTGTAGGAGACAGAATACAGGGATAGGGTCTTCAAGTGGTCTGCAGATGACATTTTACTTGTGCCCTGTATTCTTTTAGTGAGGAACTTCTGTGAACATTCCAGCTGTTGGATATGTCTGATTAGGTACATATCAAAGGGAGCAGAGTACTCAATGATAGGTCTGATGAATGCCTAATACAGTGGAACAATGACTTCCTTAGACTTAATATACCTTTGTTTATAAGTTGCGCAACACAGAATGATTTGCTCACCACTGTAGACATGTGATGGTCAAAGGCTAGATTGCTATGTGTGTGTGCCCCTGACTACTGGGTCAGCTCTAAGGGATGTGTTGTCAATATGATAATTACCAGGGATGGATGACTTCCCAAAGGATACTATTATGCATTTCTTGGCATTTAGTTTTAGCCCATGGCTCTGACATCTGTTGTTTGACTGTGTCAGCCCCTCTTGTAGAACATTTGTGTCAGTGTGAGATTCAACGACAGCTCCTAATTTGCAATCATCTGCAAATTTAGTCAGCTAGAGACCACTGACATTGGCCTCGACTGCTGAGAAGTAAATGTAAAAAAGTATTGATCCAAGGACTGATCCCTCCAGGGACTCCACTTTTGACTGGCCTCTTTGTAGACCCCAGTTCCAACTTTCTTGGTCCTGTCAGTGAGCCAGTTGACTATCCACCGAGTGACATACGGGTTTGTACCCAACCTCTTGAGTTTGTCAACAATGACCGAGTGGGGTATTGTGTAAAATGTCTTGTCCAAGTCAAGGTAGGCAGTGTGAACGATTTTGCACTCATCCATTGCTTCTTCATTCCTTCTCAAAGAAGTCCAGCAAGTTGAGTAGACAATCTGCCCTTGACGAAACTAAAATGGGATGGGTGCAGTGTCTAGAGGTTTATTCTCTATTTATCATCTCTATGATAATTCTTTCCAATAGCCTTACATATAAGACTGGTGAGACTTGTGGATCTGTAGTTTCCAGGGTCTGTAGATAGGCAACAGTCATTCCTCTGCACAAAGGCGGACTTTCTCGATTCATAAGGCACAATGCCCGTTTGGAGGCTACAGTTAACAGTAATTCCAGAGGCCCTGATGGCTCATGTTTCATGCTATTTAGAAGGCATCCTGGGATACTGTCTGGGCCCACTGATGCAGTGTTCTTGGTCTTGAGAGAGCACTAAGGACCTGTTCCCTAGTGATAGTAGGGGGAGGTATTATTTGATGACATTTCCTGAGGGAAAGTTGAAGGGGAGAGAGGAGTAAAGTTGAAGCTGAATTTATCAGCCAGGAGATTTGCTATATCTTCTGGCTCAGTATAGGTGGCTTCAATTGCAATGAGCTCTGCACACAACTGTGTATTGCCTTTGAGGTTGTGGACATAACTAAAGAATGCTTTGTGGTTGTCTCTGGCCTGGGAGGCCAAACTTTCCTCCAATTTGGCTTTGGTAGACTATTTGCCCTCCGAGTTGCTTGCCCAGTTTGATGAGAGTGCTTTTATCCTGCTGGGTGGTGCACCTCCAAATTTATGCCATGATTTTCTTCCTCCTGTTATACAGCCTACTGATTTTGTGATTCCACCAGGGTGGCTTGTTTTTTTAGTTAGTTCTGTACTTCTTCCTGTTAGTGAAACAAACCTCTACAAGAAACACAAGACACAAACTGGAAAAGGCAAAACTCAAAAGCTGTGCGTAGAAGTTCACCAGAAACTTTAATGATTAGCACTTTCATCCGTTCAAAAACAATTGCACTTCATCAGATAACAGTTCAAGTCATTCAGTCTTTTACAACAAACAAACCTCCCTAATAATTAGTAAAATCGAACAATTACAAACTAGTCAATCCTACATTAAAATGACAGATACAAAAATTCCTTAAAATTTCACTGTGACCTTACCTAAAGCTATTTCTATAAAACCATGTATGTTTTCATATTAAAATTCACTTCTTGATAAAACATGAATTTACACTCCACAATAACCATATTGTCACTACTCAAAAAAGAAAGTAAAATTATATATGAATCATATGAAACATATAATGCATAAAAATTTATACATAAAAAATAGTCAAAAGATGTTGAAATAAAAAGAAATGAAGCCTTATAATCCTATCTTTCTAAGGCCCTCAATTTAAGTAGACAGTAAATGGAACTAAGCTCATTCAGCCCTGGCCACAAACATGCAATGAATCTGAGTCGCCAAAGCAACTCCTTTTCCAGATCAAGGCCTGTGGGGTCTACCCCTTGGATCAGACAGAATCTGGTCCATCACCATGTATTTGAATGAGTGACTTGGCCATTCATGAATATGCTTCGCCAATGAGCTAGTATCCTTACTTTTCTGATTATATTTGCGTTCATAAATTCTGTCTATGAGTCTAGCAATGTAGAACCCGAGACAGCATTCGCAAGTAGCCAGATAAACCACAAATCGTGAATTACAATTATACTTATTTTTCAAATGAAAAACTACCCCTCTTACCATGAAATTATTCAACACTATTAGCAGCACCAATTCTACGGAGGGTTTGTCTAATTTGGAACTTTCACTCCCGCTCACCAGATTGAGTAAGGACAGGATCACAGTAAGCTGCCTGTCGGGCGCTAGAATCCGCCACATAACGCAAGCACTCAGGTCTCTCAACAGCAGGTACAAGTACGACTCTGTCATTGTCCACGCTGGTGTGAACGACCGGAGACGTACCTCCCTGGACTATATGAAAAGAGACAGAGGAGCTCTCTGATTATGTAGCCCAGGCAGGTATGACCTTGACCTTGAGCAGTATCCTACCTTCACCAAGAATGATGCCACAATACAGAGACAAGATGATCAGCTTTAATAATTGGCTTAAACTCTGGTGTCATTCTAAGGGGATCCAATGTCTGTCTGCCTGGGATGACATGCTGGACAAGCCACGCTGCTTCGCAAGGGACGGCTTGCACCTGTCACCCCTGGGCTTCCGGATATTGGCAAAGGCTCTTGCCACCCCCATAGTGCCTTTTTTAGGCAAGGCTCAAATTCTAAACCTACCACCCTAGAACACAAAAAAGGAAAAAAACTAAGGGTAATGCTGCTCAATGCCAGAAGTCTCAACCTCAAGATGCACGCACTCGAGGCCCCTCTCAGTATGGAGAATATTGATGTCTGTGCTGTGACTGAAACCTGGTTCAAGGCTCCTGAGAGCACCCCAGCACTATCAGGTTTTACCTCATATCATGCATTCCGGCCCCAAAATCCAGACAACACCAAGAAAGGGGGGGGGGTGTCTATATTCATCAAGGACACCCACACCTCAAGGGTGGTGGCAACGCACAATGCATCGGAGACCATCCAGGTGCAATTAACCATAGGCAAGACTGCTCTGCAATTTGTAGCATGTTACAGGCCACCCTCTCAAACTCAGGAACCTCACATAGCTTTCCTGAAAACACTGGAGGGGATATATGTATCTCCAAACACAATCATACTAGGTGACTTCAACTACCCTAATATAGACTGGGATCACTACTCAAGCCCAAACACTCTAGCCCAAAGGTTCCTGGAGTTCATAAACTCAAATGCCATGGAACAATTAGTCACCATCCCCACAAGAGGTGAAAACATACTTGATCTCATCATCACGAACATGGGATCACAATGTTCAACACCGGAAGTATACCCCTCACTGGTGAGATCAGATCACAAACTAATCTCACTGGAGGTCCTCATCCCACCCCCACCTGAGATAAAAAAAGACCACAGTGAAGAACTTCTCAAAAGCCGACTTCACACTTCTAAAGACTAGTGTGGTCTCTTTTAAGGCCCCCGAGCCAGCGGTAAACATTACTCAAGCCGCTAAATCACTTACAAATGCCTTCTACCAGAACCTACAGGACTGCATGGATCAGGCAATCCCAAACAAAACAAAGACTCTCTGTACCAAAGGCAAGCGTCCAGTCTGGTGGACCCCAGCCATAAACAAGCTTTACAACAAAAGGAGGAAGCTACTACAAGATAGAGCAAAATCCTTAAAAGGTAAGACACCGTTGATCATTATAAGTAAAAAACTAAGAGCTCTCATAAAATCATCCAAGGCAAATTTTGAGAGAAAAATAGCTAAGGACTCAAAAGACAATCATAAGGCCTTCTTTAGCTATGTTAGAAACCTGGGAGGAAACTCCCAGATATGCTCAGAATTAGTTCAAAACGATGTGAAAATTACTGAACCTACAGACATTGCCAACATACTGGCTGATAGGTTCAGTGCAAACTTCTTCCCTCCCCAAAAGGAGAGATATCTATACCAGAGGATTGTAGCCCCCCAAACATCTCCAACGCCCAGGTGAGAACTGCTCTCTCCAAGGCGAAAAACACAGCAGCCATGGGACTGGATGGTGTCCCCGGCTGTGTGCTCCACGAACTCAATGAGGAATTAAACCCGCAGTTAGGACAGCTGTTTAATCTTAGCCTCACCTCAGGATACGTACCCAAGGAGTGGCGCACGGCAACTGTGGTCCCACTTCACAAAGGCGGTGCCTCCACCGACCCTGGAAACTACCGTCCCATCAGCTTGACAAGCCTGATCTGCAAAGCCATGGAGAGGATCATAATGGAACTCATAAATAAAGACATAGGGAACTTGCAGACTCTGGATCAAACCCAGTTTGGCTTTGTCAAAGGCAGATCATGCCTTTTAAACTTGGTTGACTTTTTCGAAACAGTCACCAAAGCCATTGATGAGGGAAAGGCAGTCCATACAGCCTACCTCGACCTGGCAAAGGCTTTTGACACAATACCCCACTCAGGTATCATTGAAAAACTCATCAGCTTAAATGTAAACCCATACATCACAAGATGGGTTGCAAACTGGCTAAGTGACAGAAAGTACAGTTTTGTACCTACCATAAATGTAGATGTCCGAACAGGATAGCATCTGCAGTCCTTACAAATGGGTTGTCCTGTCGTCAGGCAGCCCTTCGGTCGGCCGGATTCCAAAGTCTGGGCCTGGCCTCGGCTGGTGTCGCACTTCACCCGACGTCATCTCTGCTGGTCTTCGGGTATAAAGGCATCAGCCGACGCCATTTTCCTCAGTGTTTCTTGCCCCAGATGCCAGTTGCCCTCTTGGGTACCTAAATTTTTGGGTAAATGCCAATGTTTCCAAAAAAGTAGAAGGCAAACACAAAAAATAAGCATGTATGTACATATATACAAATAAATACACCATAAGAGATCCCCCCCCCCCAGCTAGCTATTAGGTGGGCAAATACCCTAGGAGTAACACAGAGGGGAAGGAGGGTGGGTAATCCTGACTGCAGATGCTATCCTGTTCAGACATCTACATTTATGGTAGGTACAAAACTGTACTATGTCCTTCAAGGATGCATCTGCAGTCCTTACAAATGGGTAGAATACCATAGCCAAACTAGGGGAGGAGGAAGAAGAATTATGGTGTAGTTAGGATCCCTTGCAAAACAGCCGTGGCAAACCCTGCTCGGGATCTAGAGTATAGAGGTAAGTTATAATGCTTGGCAAATGTATGCACGGAGGTCCAAGTAGCAGCCTCAATAATGTCCTTTGTAGCCACTCCTCGTAAGAAAGCTGTGGTAGTGGCTGTAGCCCTTGTAGAATGAGGCCTTATGTTCTGTGGAATTTGCTTTCCATGGTAGGAGTAACAGAATCTTATGCAATTTCCTATCCACTTGGAGATTGTCTGTTTGGAAATTGCTTTTCCTTCCCTTCCTGTTGCATAAGCTACTAGAAGCTGGTCAGTTTTTCTATTGCCCTTGGTTCTGTCCAGGTAGTAGCGCAACTGTCTATGTACAGACAAGGTATGCAGCAGTCTTTCCCCCCTGTTCTGTGGATTGGGAAAGAAGGTAGGTAGGTGGATTGCCTGGTTTAGAGACACTCTGGATACCACCTTAGGCATAAATGTAGGATTAGTTCTCATGGACACTATCTTGATGGAAGATTAGGAAGGGTTGTACTGCCATTAAAGCCTGTAGTTCCGAAACCCTTCTTGCTGAAGTAATTGCCAGTAGGAAAGCAGTTTTCCAGGATAGGTGTTGAAGATCTGCTGTTGCTGCTGGTTCGAATGGAGGGAGTGTCAATTTTTCTAGCACAAAGTTCAGGTCCCATGCTGGTAATGGTGGTTTCCTAGGAGGTTTTACATTCTTAATTCCTCTCAGGAACTGCCTGAATAGAGGATGTGAGAAGACAGGGGGATCGAAGCTGTATTCTGCAGAAATAGCTGATGCATGTATCTTGATGGAGGAATAGGACAGGACTGTATGGAGAAGCTCTGCCAAATACTCCAGGATGTTGGCAATATCTACCTTTGACACATCTTCCACTCTTTCAGTACTCCAAATGACAAACCTTTTCCATTTTCCTGCATAGTTCCTTCTTGTTGAAGGTCTGCGGGCCTCGAGGATAATGGCTTTAACCCTTTGGGATAAATCAGGGTTAGTTGCTCTTATGTAATGTTCCAGGCAGTCAGTTGCAGAGTTTTCAGGTTTGGATGCAGGATGTTGTAGTTGCTCTGAGTTAACATCAAAGGAATCAGGGGCAGTGTCCACGTTTCCCCCCGAGACATGCTCCTCAGCAATGGATACCAATGTTGTCTTGGCCAATTTGGAGCTATCAGAATTATCCTTGGATGTTCCTCTTTGATTTTCAGTAGTACCTTGTGCATCAAAGGAAGAGGTGGAAATGCATATGCTGTCAGGCCTTTCCAATTGAAGGATAGAGAGTCTACCTTCCAAGCAAGTGGGTGGTATGTCCTTGTGCAGAATTTCTTGAGCTGGTGATTGAGTGGGGATGCGAATAGGTCTATTTGTGGCATTCCCCACTTCTTTGTGATGGCCTTGAAGATGTCCGGGTGTAGCATCCATTCGTGAGCATCCGAGGTAGTTCTGCTTAACATGTCTGCTAGGATGTTTTCTTTTCCGGTACAAATATTGCCTGTAACTGAATGTTGTAGCTCAGAGCCATATTCCATAGGTCCAGAGCCATTCGGCATAGGGGGTATGAATGAGTGCCTCCCTGTTTGTTGATGTACCACATGACTGTGGTGTTGTCTGTCCTTATCATCAATTGGCCTTCTTTGAGGAATGGTCTGAAATTCTGGATTGCTAGTTTTACTGCCAGCATTTCTTTTTGATTTATGTGCAGGTGCAGCTGATCTGGAGTCCATAAGCCTTGAATGCACTTGTTCAGCATGTGGGCCCCCCAACCGAGGTCTGAGGCATCCGTTGTGATGGTTTGGCTTGTTTGAATGTTGTGGAAGGACAAACCTGGGTTTGACTGGCATGTCTGAGCCCACCATAGGAACTCTTCTTTCAGGCATGGGATTAGTGGTATTTCGGTTTCTAAGCTGTGCTTGTGTTGAGACCATAAATTCTTTAGGTACCACTGCAGCTTTCTCATATGCAGTCTGGCATGGGGGACCAAGATTATGCAGGATGCCATGAAGCCCAAGGCCTGCAGTACTTTCCTTGCTGTTAGTGTGTTCTGCTTTGTTAATGCCAAGAAGTAAAGAGGAAGTTGTTCTTGTTTTTCTGCAGTTAGGAATGCCATCTGTTTTACTGTGACCAACTCTGCACCCAAGAATGTTCTTTTTTGGGATGGTATCAGTCTTGACTTTTCTAAATTGACTGTGTATCCCAGGGCTTGTAGTAAGCAAATGACTCTTTGTAAATCTTGTGTCAGCTTGCTTTTGTTGTCCACTTGTATCAGGCAGTCGTCCAGGTATGGATAAATTTGGATTCCCTGAAGCCTGCAATGAGCGATTACTGATGCCAGGCATTTCGTGAACACTCTGGGCGCAGTAGATAAGCCGAAAGGCAATGCTGAGAATTGATAATGCTCTGATCCTGCAAGAAATCTGAGGTATCTTCTGCAAATTGGTCGTATGGGGACGTGCAGGTATGCCTCCTTGAGATCTAGAGTTACCAGCCAATACTCCTTGCCCAGCATGGGAAGAAGTTGCTGTAGGGTCAGCATTTTGAATTTTGGAACAATGATGAATGTGTTTAAAGCGGACAGGTCGAGAATAGGTCTCCAACTTTTCTCTTTTCTTGGTACTAGGAAGAGTCTGGAGTAAAATCCCTTGCCCTGTTCTGTAGGTGGTACACTTTCCACAGCTCTCATCTTTGTTAATTGAGCTATTTGTTTTAGGGCTTCTGTCTTTTGATTTGGTGGTAGGTTTGGCATTCCTCTTTTTACTGGTAAGGTGTGGAAATGAAACCTGTAGCCTTGGTCTATAGTTTGCAAAATCCACTTGTCTCTTGTGATATAGTGCCAGTTTTTTGAAAATAAGGCTAACTTTCCGCCTAAGGGTGCTGCTATTTGTTCCCTGGTAGGCGGTGTCAGAGCCAAGTCACTGTGATTGTCCTGTTGCAGTGGTAGTGGTTGTATCTATGCCTCGTTGGTTATTGCCTTGCCACTGGCGTCCCCTGTAGGCACCTCCTCTGGATTGATTTCTGCCTCTGGAGCGTCTATTCCTGCCTCTCTGATTTTTAGAGGAGTCTGGAAAGGACCAATTTTTGGAAGGCCAGTTCCTGCTGAACCTTGGGGCTGAACCTGTAAGAAATCTTTAACTGTTTGTACAGATTTTGCCTTCTCTTCCATTTTCTTCATTACTTGTTGGGCAGGAGAACCAAATAGACTGACCTTATCCATAGGAGCATCTAATAGCTTTGCTTTAACATGATCCGGCAAGACCTGTTCTTTCAACCATGCATGCCTTCTTATAACTGTGCCAGTCATGGCTGATCTAAATGAAGCCTCCAGTGCATCATAGCCACATTTTAAAGAATGGTTACTAACCTGCTGAATGTTATTCACCATTTCTAGAACATATTTCTTATCTAAGGAATCATCAGAGGACAGTTTCTTAGTTAACTGATCAAGCATAAACTCTTGGTATTGGATCATATGAAACTGACAGTTCAAAGCTCTAGCTGAGAGAGTAGCAGAGGTGTATACTTTTTTACCCCATCTCTCTAAGGACCTGGATTCCCTATCAGAAGGGAGAGGGTTTTTTGCTGAGGTCGAAGCTACTGCCTTAGGCCCCTGGGAGATAGTCTCAGGATCTGCAAAAGGAGCCTTGTATAAGTGGTGATGAGTGTCCAGTACCCTGTAAAACCTATCGGGCTTAGCAGGGGCTGGAGGTAAAGTATCAGGAGCAGTGCAAACATCATTAAATGCATCATCCACAACAGGAAGAACTGGAGGTATAGCTAAGGGCCTATGTTGCGGTAAGTGTAAAAAGGTCCTAAGCCTTTTTCTTGAATCTGAGAAATCTTGTCCCTGCCATTGGAATTGCTCTCTCATGGCATGTAAGGTTTCCCCAAAGGAAAATTCCTCTGGTGGAGAGGCAGAAGGAATAGATTCTTCAGCATCAGAATCTTCATAAGTAGAAAAAGGAGCCTCTGGATGGTCTGTATTGTCTGAATCATCAGAAGAGTCATCTGAGGACACTGGCTCAGGGGGCTCTGCTCTAGGTCTCTTTTCTGGAGGTTGAGAGGCCCTGTCTGGGTGAGATTGGGATCCCCTTATTAAAGAGATGAGATCCTCTGCCAGAGTAAGCATTTAGGAACTGGAACTGGGCCTGTGAGAGGGGGGCTTAACAGGCACAGACTTAGCAGTTTTGGCTGCTTTAGCCCTGGCAAAGTCCTTTATAGACATGGCTGCAGGAGGCCTAGCAGCACCACGTGCTGGGGTAGAGACATCCAAAGGGATGGTGTCCGATAATTCTAGAGAAACCACATTAGTAGGCAAAACTTCAGAGGCCGATTCAACTAGGGTAGAAGGGGCCTCGGTAGTAGTCATGGATTCGGCTGAAGATTGACCCGTTTTGCTCGGTTTCGGCCGAAACAGAGACACTCGCGGTTTGCTTAACCGTGGTTTCGGCCGAAACCACGGACCGCGAGTGTCGGTCCTTTTCTTTGCGTTTTTTAACAATTTGAGTAGTCGGAGGATCCGACGGCATAATGTACGCAAAATCTGAGCCGAAAAACTGTTCAGTAAACTCCGACCGACGCCTAAGCGTTCGTCGGTTGAAGGAAGCACAGGCTAAACAAGCTGCTACGTCGTGGTCTGGGCCTAAACAAGGTAAGCAGTAAGAGTGGAAATCTTTATGAGGTATTTGTTTCCCACAAGTTAAACAGTTATTCACTTTTTCTGACATCGGCTGAGGCAAGAAAGAGTCCCCAACGGGGTACTTAGCTTTAGAAGTCTTGAGTAGTATTCGGTAGTAGTAATCTCTGGATCTGACCGACCGGCACTTGTGAACAGCTTCTGCTTCGGGCGCCATGCGGCAAGAAAGACTGAGGAAAATGGCGTCGGCTGATGCCTTTATACCCGAAGACCAGCAGAGATGACGTCGGGTGAAGTGCAACACCAGCCGAGGCCAGACCCAGACTTTGGAATCCGGCCGACCGAAGGGCTGCCTGACGACAGGACAACCCATTTGTAAGGACTGCAGATGCATCCTTGAAGGACATCCCACAGGGTCAGAGTTGCTGGTGCCATGTCAGACTCAAAGCCTGTCACAAGTGGTGTCCCACAGGGCTCAGTCCTGGGCCCACACTTGCTCGGCATCTACTTTTCTGAAGTACAAGCAAACACAGGAGGGTTATGGCTGACAAAGTTTGCAGATGACTGCATACTGGGCGCCATAGTCGAAAACACATCTGACACAGATATCCTTCAAAAGGGTCTCTCAGAAACGGATAACTGGTGCCAGAGCCATGGCCTAAAGTTAAACGCCAAGAAATGCATAGTCATACCCTTCGGGAAAAACAAGGTTACCCCTAGCTACCATATAGGTAGCAATCCACTGAGCACAGAAGAAGTTATCAGGGATCTGGGGACCCAGGTTGACAGTAACCATTCGTTTGACACTCACGTTGCTAAAGTAGTTAGGAAGACCTTCTACATTGCCCACCTGATCATGAAGGGATTCACATCTAGATCAAGGGAGGTCATCGTCCCCCTGTACTCACTCATCAGACCAATGATTGAGTACAATGCCCCTTTCGGAATGTATCTGACCAGACACCTGCAGCAGCTGGAAAGGCCCCAAAAGTTCCTCACCAAAAGGATACAGGGTCTCAAAAATATGTCTTATGCTGCCCGACTGAAAGAAAGTACAGTTTTGTACCTACCATAAATGTAGATGTCCGAGAGGTATGCATCTGCAGTCCTAACAAATGGGTTGTCCTGGCCTCAGGCAGCCCTTCGGTCGGCCGGATTCCAAAGTCTGGGTCTGGCCTCGGCTGATGTCGCACTCCACCCGACGTCATAGCTGCAGTTCTGCGGGTATAAAGGCATCAGCCGACGCCATTTTCCTCAGTGTTTCTTGCCCCAGATGCCAGGTGCCCTCTAGGAAGGCTAAATTTGGATAAATGCAAATATTTCCAAACAATACAGAGCAAATAGAAATAAACATGTATATACATATTTACAAACAAATACACCATAGTAGATTCCCCCAGCTAGCTACAAGATGGGCAATTACCCTAGGAGTACCACAGAGGGGAAGGAGGGTGGGTAATCCTGACTGCAGATGCATACCTCTCGGACATCTACATTTATGGTAGGTACAAAACTGTACTATGTCCTTCAAGGATGCATCTGCAGTCCTAACAAATGGGTAGAATATCATAGCCAAACTGGGGGAGGAGGCACTAAGGAGGCACTAAGAGTTTATGGTGTAGTTAAGATCCCTTGCAAAACAGCAGTGGCAAAACCTGCTCGGGATCTGGAGTATAAAGGTAGATTATAATGCTTGGCAAATGTATGCACGGAGCTCCAAGTAGCAGCCTCTAATATGTCTTTGGTAGCCACTCCTCGTAGGAAAGCTGTAGTAGTGGCTGTAGCCCTTGTGGAGTGAGGTCTGATGTTTTCTGGAGTTGCTTTTCCATGAAAAGAGTAACAAAATCTAATGCAATTTCCTATCCATTTTGAGATTGTCTGTTTTGAAATTGCTTTTCCTTCCATTCCTGTTGCATATGCTACCAGAAGCTGGTCAGTTTTTCTATTGTTCTTGGTTCTGTCCAGGTAGTAGCGCAATTGTCTGTGTACATCCAAGGTATGCAGCAATCTTTCCTCCCTGTTCTGTGGGTTGGGGAAGAATGTTGGTAGGTGTATTGCTTGGTTTAATGATACCCTGGAGACCACCTTTGGCATAAAGGTAGGATTAGTTCTCATGGACACTCTATCCTGGTGGAAGATAAGGAAGGGCTGTACTGCCATTAATGCCTGTAATTCAGAAACCCTTGTAGCTGAAGTGATTGCAAGCAGGAATGCAGTCTTCCAAGATAAGTACTGTAATTCTGCTGTTGCTGCTGGTTCAAAAGGGGGAAGAGTTAACTTTTCTAACACAAAGTTCAAGTCCCATGTAGGCAATGGTGGTTTCCTTGGTGGCTTTACATTTTTAATTCCTCTGAGAAAATGCCTGAGTAGAGGTTGAGAAAAGACTGGAGGATCCATGTTGTATTCTGCTGAAATTGCTGATGCATGGATCTTGATGGAGGAGTAAGACAGACCATTGTGGAAAAGCTCTGCTAAGTATTACAGGATGTTAGCTATGTTTGCCAATGATGCATCTAATCCTTTTGTTTCACACCAAATGAGATATCTTTTCCATTTTGCTGAATAAGTTTTCCTTGTTGAGGGTCTGCGAGCCTCCAAGATAATGTCTTTAACCCTTTGAGATAAATCTGGGTTATTTTGCCTTATGTAATGTTCCATGCAGCTAGTTGTAGTGTTCTCAAGTTTGGATGCAGGATTTTGAAGTTGTTCTGAGTTAGTAGTAGAGGTAGCAGGGGTAGAGGCCATGCGTGTTCCCGGGACATGCTCCTCAGTAGTGGGTACCAATGTTGCCTCGGCCAGTCTGGAGCTATCAAGATGATCCTCGGGTGATCTTCTTTGATCTTCAGCAGCACTTTGTGCATCAAAGGAAGAGGTGGGAATGGATATGCTGTCAGGTTTTTCCAACTGAAAGATAGGGAGTCCACCCTCCAAGCAAGTGGGTGATATGTCCTTGTGCAGAATTTCTTCAATTGGTGGTTGTGTGGGGACGCAAACAGGTCTATCTCTGGCAGTCCCCATTTCCTTGTGATGGTTCTGAAGATGTCTGGATGTAGCATCCATTCGTGGGCATCCGTGCTGGTTCTGCTCAAGATGTCTGCTAGTATGTTTTCTTTTCCTGGCAGAAATATGGCCTGGAGCTGAATGTTGAAGCTCAGGGCCAAATTCCAGAGATCCATTGCCATCCGGCATAGAGGATAAGAATGTGTGCCTCCCTGCTTGTTGATATACCACATAACTGTGGTGTTGTCCGTCCTTATCAGCAAATGGCCTTGTTGAAGGAATGGTCTGAAGGTCTGAATTGCCTGTTTTACTGCCAGCATCTCTTTTTGATTTATGTGCAGGTTCATCTGGTCTTGAGTCCATAAGCCTTGTATGCACTTGTCCACCATGTGTGCCCCCCAACCGAGGTCTGAGGCGTCCGTGGTGATAGTCTGGCTTGGGTGAGGCCTGTGGAAGGGTAGTCCTTTGTTCAATTGATAGGCCTGGGCCCACCACTGGAATTCTTGTTTCAGGCATGGAATTATTGGAATTTGGGTTTCTAGGCTGTGCTTGTGCTGAGACCATAAATTCCTTAGGTACCATTGCAATTTCCTCATATGTAGTCTGGCATGTGGAAGTAATATTATGCAGGATGCCACGTAACCCAGGGCTTGCAGTATTTTCCTTGCTGAAAGCTGGTTCTGCGTTGCCAATGCCATGAAATAGAGTGGTAGCTGCTGCTGTTTTTCTGCTGTGAGGAATGCCATCTGGTTTGATGTGTCCAGTTCTGCACCCAAGAAGGTTATCCTTTGGGATGGTATCAGCCTTGACTTTTTTGTGTTGACTGTGTATCCCAGGGCTTGCAGTAGGTGAATAACCTTTTTCAAATCTTTTGTTAGTTGTTCCTTGCTGTCCGCTTGTAACAGGCAGTCGTCCAGGTATGGATAAATTTGTATTCCCTGAAGCCTGCAATGAGCGATTACTGATGCCAGGCATTTTGTGAATACTCTGGGCGCAGTAGATAAGCCAAAAGGCAATGCTGAGAATTGATAATGCTCTGATCCTGCAAGAAATCTGAGGTATCTTCTGCAATTTGGTCGTATAGGGACGTGCAGGTATGCCTCCTTGAGATCCAGCGTCACCAGCCAAGACTCCTTGCCCAGCATGGGAAGAAGTTGCTGTAGGGTCAGCATCTTGAATTTTGGAACAATGAGATGTGTGTTTAGAGCGGACAGGTCGAGGATAGGTCTCCATTGGTTTTCCTTTCTTGGTACCAGGAAAAGCCTTGAGTAAAAGCCTTGACTTTGTTCCATAGGCGGCACCTTTTCTATAGCTCTCATCCTTAGTAAGTGGTCTATTTGTTGTAGAGCGTTTGCCCTTTGGTTTGGAGGAAGGTTTGGCATTCCTCTCTTCCTTGGAAGAGTATGGAAGTGAAACCTGTAGCCTTTGTCTATTATCTGTAAAATCCATTTGTCTCCTGTAATGTAATGCCAATTTTCTGAAAATAAGGCTAGCTTTCCGCCTAAGGGTGCTCCCAGTTGTTCCCTGGTAGGCGGTTTCAGAGCCAAGTCACTGTGATTGTCCTGTGGAAGTGGTAGTGGCTGGATCTGTGGCAGTACTTCTCTGGTTGCTAGGCTGCCACTGGCGTCCCCTGTAGAAACCTCTGGATTGACCTCTGCCTCTAGAGCGTCTATTTCTGCTTCTCTGTGCTCTGGTGTTTTCTGGAAAGGACCAATTCTTGGAAGGCCAGTTCCTACTAAATCTCGGAGGCTGGACCTGTAAGAAATCCTTTACTGTCTGGACAGACTTAGCTTTTTCTTCCACCTTCTTCAACACTTGCTGTGCAGGGGAACCAAACAAACTGTGCTTTTCCATGGGAGCATCCAGAAGCTTTGCCTTTACATGGTCTGGTAAGGATTGCTCTTTTAACCATGCATGCCTTCTGATCACTGTACCAGTCATACCTGATCTAAAGGAAGACTCCAGTGCATCATAGCCGCATTTTAAGGAATGATTACTGACCTGCTGAGTGTTATGCACCAAATCCTGAAGGGACTTGCGGTCTAAAGGCACAGGCGAGGACAGTTTTTTAGTGAGCTGATCTAACAGAAATTCCTGATACTGAATCATGTGGAATTGGCAGTTTAATGCTCTAGCTGAAAGAGTAGCAGAAATATAAACTTTCTTACCCCATCTCTCCAATGCCCTAGATTCTCTATCAGAGGGGAGGGGGGTTTTGGCAGAGGCAGTTGCTACAGCTTTTGGGCCCTGTGAAATAGTTTCAGGATCTGCTATAGGAGCCTTATATAAATGATAATGTGTGTCCGGAACCCTGTAGTATCTGTCGGGCTTAGCAGGGGCCGGAGGCAGTGAGTCAGGGGCAGTACAAGAATCATTAAATGCATCATCCACAACTGTAAGTACTGGAGGAATAGCTAAAGGCCTATGCTGTGGTAAATGTAAAAAGGTCCTAAGCCTCTTCCTAGAGTCTGAAAAATCCTGGCCCTGCCATTGAAATTGCTCCCTCATAGCATGCAAGGTTTCCCCAAAAGAAAATTCCTCAGGAGGAGAGGCAGAAGGTATGGAATCCTCTGCATCAGAGTCCTCATATGGAGAATAAGGGCCTTCTGGAGGATTTGTATTTTCGGAATCATCAGAGGAGTAATCTGAAGAAATTGGCTCAGGGGGCTCTGCTCTAGGCCTCTTCTCTGGAGGTGGGTGAGAGGCCCTGTCAGGGTGAGACTTGTTCCCCTGATCAAAGAAATGAGATCCTCTGCTAGAGTAAGCATTTGAGTATTAGTGCTAGGCCTGTGAGAGGGGGCTTTAGCAGGCACGGCCTTAGAAGATTTTGCTGCTTTGGCCCTGGCAAAAGCCTTAATTGACATGGATGCAGGGGGCCTAGCAGCTCCACGTGCAGGAGAAGATACATCTAAGGGTATAGTATCTGATAAATCCTGAGAGACTGTAAGAGCAGGAATTTCTGTAGCAGATTCTGCCATGCTGGAAGAGGGCTCCGTAGTAGGAGGTATGCTTTTGGCTGAAGGAAGAACCGCGGACTCGGTTTCAGCCGAAACCGAGATACTCGTGGTTGGCTTAGCCACGGTTTCAGCCAAAACCGCGGACCGCGAGTGTCGGTCCTTTTCCTTACGCTTTTTAGCTAAATGTGAAGTCGGAGTCTCCGACGGCATGATATAAGCAAAAGCGGAGCCGAAAAACTCCTCTGCAAACTCCGACCGACATCTAAGTGTCCGTCGGTTGAAGGAAGCACAGGCTAGGCAAGCTGCTACGTCGTGGTCTGGGCCTAAACAAGGTAGGCAGTAAGAGTGGAAATCTTTATGAGGTATTTGTTTCCCACAAGTTAAACAATTATTCACTTTTTCTGACATCGGCTGAGGCAAGAAAGAGCCCCCAATGGGGTACTTAGCTTTTTAGAAGTCTTCGGTAGTAGCAATCTCTGGATCTGACCGACCGGCACTAGCGAACAGCTTCTGCTTCGGGCGCCACGTGGCAAGAAAGACTGGGGAAAATGGCGTTGGCTGATGCCTTTATACCCGCAGAACTGCAGCTATGATGTCGGGTGGAGTGCGACATAAGCCGAGGCCAGACCCAGACTTTGGAATCCGGCCGACCGAAGGGCTGCCTGAGGCCAGGACAACCCATTTGTTAGGACTGCAGATGCATCCTTGAAGGACATCTCCAGCTCTATTCAGTCGCTTACCGCTTGCTCAGAGGTGACCTGTGCCTGACATACAAGGCCATGTCAAACCCAGATTTGATGAACATGCTTCACCTCAAAAAATCTAGATCCCTCAGAACTACAAGGGCGGGAGACTTAAACCTTGACACGGTTATTAATAGGACGTGCTGGAGGGACAGATTCATCACCCAGAGACTCCCTATGCTGTGGAACAAAATCCCGGTACATGTGAGGCAGAGCACCTCGCTGGCCTTGTTCAAGAGAAATCTTGACCAATGGATGGGAGATCGCAGATATACCCCAGGGATTACCTCAGTGTCACTGCTTGACAGAGGCACAGCAAAATAATGGGCATAGTTTTCTTCATACTAAAGGGGTGGCAAAAGCCACAAAACTCTGGGCTAGGCTTGTAAATGCCCTTGGGCAGATAGCCTAGTATGAACCTATGAACCTATAATATTGCAGCTCACTGGTAAGGTGGATGCTTTAGCACATTCTGCTGGCAAGCATGAGAACATAGGTGCACAGCAATGTAACTCTAATACTGGTTCTATGTACCACTGAGCACTACTTTTAACAAAAATAATGTACAAGACAGAAGACAGCAAGCACGTCCTAGTACTACAGATAAGAATTTGGGTGCTAAGCATAATGCAGCAAACTAGTCAACATGAATGTCAGGTTAATTTTATACAGAACTCTTATGTTTACTAATGTAACATTCCTAACTTAATGAATGGTTACATAATAATGTGGACTTACAATTACAAACTCAAGTGGCTAATGACAATGTGCATGATAATTCTAGACCATTTGGACTATAAAATGATGAAATACAAGCGGCTTCAACTGGAGAACAATTATTTACAGAAAGCGAGTCCCTAAGGGCTTGCGCAATGGAGATATCCAGCTGGCCTTGAACATAATTCCCTTTTACACCATGAACTAGAATTTTTTAATAATGTGGGTTGTAAATTTCTTACCATCTTAATCAGACACAACAAACTCCTTATGGATGATCTTTCTCAAGATCTAAAATTGGAACATGAACTAATAATGAATACAAAAGTATTAAAGCGGAAGATATGCGCATTTTTATAGCGTATAACAGCCGCTTGAAAAAATGCGCAGTACTAAAAAAAAACAAAAGCTCAGCAGGAACAACGATGATTCCAAAAAAGGAAGAGCATATCCCATGCCTCCACATTCACAAAATTGGGGATACAGGAAGAATTTCAACAGCAATAAATCTTTTCAGCCATTACAACACCAGCAAACTCTTTATGCTCCTCAAAAGCAGCAATTAAGGTATTCTGCTGCTCAACAGCAAATATGTTATTCTTCTCCTGAAGGGAACCATGTGATTGATGACTTTCATGAGAACTACCCAGGTGATGAGGACGCAGCTTCTAATGTGCAGCAATGGCAGAACAAAGACTTTCCTAACCTGAGAAGGTCTGAAAGGTTTAAGTAGAAAAAAAACAGCGCCATCAAAATGAGCCCGATTTTGTGGAAACTCACCATTCAGATTTTCAAACAGTTTACCAAGGGGAGCAAAGGAATACTACAAAATGGCCACAACCCCCACTGATAAAAGCACCACAGAGAAGCAAAAGACGTTGGAATTAATTCCAGCTAGCATTTTTAGTGGAGAAAACAATGACTTTACTTCTGAATATTTGAATGACTCTTGGGATGTATACTTCACCAGTAATAACTCTTTGGATGGACTTTTTAGTACAGGTCAGTCAAACATCATATATAATTGTAGTTTAAAAAAACATGAACACTGAATGTGCTTTTACAATATATAAATTTTTCTACCAGTGACTAACACAGAGATGGCTGACTTACTATCTAAAGGTTTAACATTTGTTCCTGACACTAAATGGAATGTACCAAATGTTTTGAAAGATTTAAAGATGTTTCTTAGGAAAGTCAACTTAAAGTTGTTGTTTACTAATGAATATAACACTCAGGCTACACGTTATTCCAAGCACTGTTAACCTTCTATCACATAATATTCCAAGCACTTTTAACCCCCCATTACATCTTACTTAACATGTTTTTGAAAAAGTATGCGAACTAGATTTTAAAAATAAATCAAAGAGAAGGAAAATTCAATTTAATACTACAAGGGTAGAATATGAAATAATACAGTTTTTGAAACAACAAAAAATAAGGCTCGTGAAACCTGATAAAGGGGGAGAGGTTTAGTAGCTATGGACAGCTGTGATTACAACACCAGAATGTTTGATATATTGACTACAGATGCTTACCAAGAAGTCTGTCAATGAAATGAATGTAGCTAAAAAGAAAATCTATCACATTTTGAATGACCATTTTACAGAAGGCGTGATATCAGTGGATGAGTTTAATTATCTTAATATAGCTTCCCCTAAAATTCACTCCCTGTTCGGTGCACCCAAAATACACAAATCTGTCCTTTATTTTAACTCCTCCACCTGGTATCATTCCCCAATCTATTTATCCACTATAATTCTCTTTTCTTACTCACCCTATAATTTGAAAAAGTCTGTGCAGTGCCACAATTTACCATCATTGTTCTGTTAACTTTTACCGTTCCTTCACTCCATAACTTCATTCATACAAACCTCTTATTCTTTACTCATTCCACATAATTTATATATCATGCAGATGTCTTCCTCTATCTTATTTATGCTTCTGCTCAGTAATGTACATCTCCCTCATCTTGCATCACTACTATGATCAATAACAAGACATGCACCTTCAAACAAATTTCAATGTTCTAAGTTCTACACCAGTAGCACTTTAAGATCAGTACTACTCCAATTTTCAAATTCTGCAATCACTATGAAATCAATGATATTAAACATCTTAAGAAAGATATTCTTTGAAATGTAAACAGTTATGCAAAATATACCATGTAAGGAAAATGTTACTTAAATGTCAAACCTTTTCAAGGGAACCGTCTTTACTCATAGCTGTGCAATCATTTCTAACTCAAAAAAAAAAAAACTACAGACCCATCACACAATGAACATAAATATAAACCATCAAATGTACTGAAATCCTAAAGATACTGGTCAACTTTAAGTATTTTATAAAAAAATACAACAATCAGTTTCACGATGTGCTATCAAATACTACTTTTTATCTTCATTCTCAACTATACTTAAAAGTACGATTACCTTTAAACATGATAAAAGGATTAAGAAATACAATATACATTCATACTTACAGGGATCTTTAAACCTTTAGATTCAAAACTATTTTGCATTTTTATTTCCATCCAGTCAGTCAATTTCTCAAAGAATACTGACCCAGTCTTGCAGCACTTTATGTTTCCCCATATTCACTTCTTAACAGGTTCACATGGGTACTTTTAACCTGTCTAGTTATCGAGACCCTGTATCTTCCTAAAGTACTCCAATTTTTTTTCCCATTTATTTTCTATAACACTACTGATACAGCCACATCTCAACTACGCATTTGCTGCATCTTTCTGTTCTGCAAACCTTTGGGTCAGAGATACAAAACATTTCTTGATTTGCCGAAAAATCTTTTCAGAAACATCAAAAGTCATCCCTCTGCAATTCCAATATGCTTTCAACACTGCAGGAAAAGACAGTTTAAACTTCAATTTTCTCACAAATCACATTCAGAAAAAGCATGCTATATGTTGCTATGATACTTATGAAAACAAGTGCTCCATAAACACTGACCAGCAAATCTATATCCTAGTTGCAACAATCTCTATACTACTACTTTGTTTTTTAACATGATATAAAGGCCATCAGACTTAGCCTAGGTTTTCCATACTGCAACTTATTCTCCAGCAACTCAAACCTTCTGGTTGATTCTAAACCCAATGATTTTACTGCAAATCCTGTCAAACAAACATCTTGCTTTATTTAATATAGCCCAGCAAATTGAACTCTCCTTCCCTATTCCTAAACACCATACCTTCCCACACCTTTCTTATTCTGTCCTCTATGACAATTAAATTCCATTTGATTTGGGCAAACTTCTTAACAGTTACTTTTACA
>NC_056743.1:816549473-816671973 GCF_019279795.1 Protopterus annectens
ATAACGGACTGTCATACATTAGTTTTGTGTCACTATCCCTGCCCTTAGAGCAAAACAAGTTAGTCAGGGTTCTGCTCTATTAAAATACAAAGTTATACAACCAAAAACCGTGACAAACTACAAAAACAAAAATAACGAATCCAAGCTGGAGCAGATAAAATGAAGAATACAATTTAATATGAGCGCTTTCGGAAAAGGCGATGCTTCTCCATCAGATACACAAAAATATGTGAACTTAGATGTGGTTTTATACAATAGCCTTGTCTTAATTAATTAGACAATCATGTGATACTTTCATCTAGAAAAGAACATCCAGTTTAAAGGAAATACTAAGACATATGAATTCAATATAAATAAAAAAATCATAAAGCAATAAATACTACTATATAAATATAAGCATTAAAAATGCTAAAAAATGTATGCAACTATTAAGGGAACCAACAAAAATAATACGTAACTTAAAAAGAAGATAAGAGACACCAAGGTAAGTCTTGGAACTATTAAAGCTCTATACATGTTATATTATACTATGCAGAAACTACCTCTTCAAGGCTAAAAGTTTAGGAAAACACTTAACCGAAATGTTTTCATTAAGACCTGGAAAGATGTATGCTGCAGTTCTAATTTGCCAGCATAATTCCTGTGTTTCTAATTTAATCTGCCATGGACCACCTCTTTCATCCTGCACAACTTGTTTAAGTATGGTAAATTTAAAATGGTGATCAGGAAAATCATGTATGTGCCTGGCTAGTGCATTAGTCATATCATTCCTACTAATCGCATATTGATGTTCGTAAATGCGTTGCTTTATTGTTCTTTCTGTCTTGCCAATGTAGAAAGCGGAACAATCCTGGCAACAAGCAGAGTAAACCACTACTTTAGTGTTGCAAGTGTATCTATTTTGAACTTTGTAAAATTTGTCCCTAATTTTAAACTGATAAGCTGTGCTTAAATATCTACATTGCTGGCAAGTACCACTTTTAATCATGCCCTTTTTCTTGTTAACTGAGGGTTTAATAGGAAAATGCAACAATGCTTTTAAATTTAAGCCACATCTATAAGTGATTTTAGGTTGGCCGCCTAACAATTTATTTAAAGTACTATCTTCCTTAAGTAAGGCCCAATTTTTATTAAGTGTTTCTCTAATAAGAGCATGATCTAAACTATATGTACATAAAAAGCTAGTAGTGAAGCTTTTTAATCCAGTATCAGAAATACTTTCATGCTCATTTCTGAAAATAGAGTGGTGAACTAAATTGTCACTATTTAATAAAGGTTTAAAATGTCCTATTTTTCTTTTAATAGTAACTTCTGCAGATATATTAGAAAGCAAGGACATATGATAACCTCTATTAAAAAACATATTCACTAATAAATGACATTCCTCCATATAATCTATTTCATCAGAAATCATTCTAGCTGCCCTAACCATTTGTCCCTTTACCACTGCTCTCTTTTGGTGGTAGGGATGGCAGCTAGAAAAATGGACGAATGAATTGGAATATGTAGGCTTCCTATAAATAATACTTTTAAACCTACAATTAAGAAGATCTTTATGTAAATGAATATCAAGAAAATTAATGATGTCAGTTTGTAGGTTAAAAGTAAATTCAAGGAAGTTTATTAGAGGCGTAATAATATCAATGAACTCAGGGACTAGTTCACTGGGACCTTTCCATAAAAGAAACATGCCGTCTTGGTAACGAGTGTACCAAGCGACATATTCCTGGAACAATATGTTGTTAAATAATATCATTTTCTCCCAGTGTGCCATGATGCAATTGGCAAAACTTCCTCCGCACAGAGACCCCATGGCTACTCCACTTTTTTGGAGGTAAATCCTTCAAACCACATAAAGTTGTTGGTAAGAACAATTTCTAAAAGAGTTTCCACTACGTAAATTGTATTGTCACTTATTTTCCTTTGTAACATAAACTCTCGAATCCATTCCAAACCCAGACTTTGGGGAATGACTGTATATAAGTCCTTGACATCAATTGTCAAGAACTTGTAGTCATGATGAAATGGAACGGTACTAAGATAAGTTAAAAAAGCTGCAAGAATCCTTGCATATTTGGTCCTCTTGCTCCACTAAGGGTTTTAAGATACTATCTACATATTTGGCACACCCATACGTGACAGAACCCCGTCCGTCAACAATAGGTCGAAATGGTGGATCAACTATCCTTTTATGGATTTTGGGTGTGCCAAAAAGAGAAGCCATTCTAGGGGCAGGCATGGTTAGGAAATCGAAAAGCTCAATGTCAATAGCCCTCTCCATGAAAAGGTCATCTGAAATAGAGTTAATTCTTCTGAGGGCATTGTTATATTCATTTAAACTAACCAGATCATAAATTGAAGTGTCTAAATGCTTTCTCATGGTCATGACGTATGTATCATGATGCATGAAAACCAGCCCTCCCCCCCTTGTCCAGCTTCATAACCCTTATATTGCAGTCTTTAAGGAGTCTAATTAAGTCACTTTCGTTGTCATTGATATTAAGGTTATGTTTCCTATTCCTTAGTCTTCTTGTACTTAAAGCTCTAAAATCAATTTTGCACATTTTTTCAAAAGAAACAATATTACCATGTAGGGGTGGATTAAACAAACTCGACACTCTAAATAAGTTATTAACACTGGAATTTGCTCCCATTAAAACATTGAAGTTAATTTTGCGAGTAAATAATTTAAGATCAACAATTGTGTTAACCAAGTCCATATTAGTGTCCGGAACGAAGGTTAAATCCTTTGCTAAAAACTCAATAATATCGTGGGGGATATTTATATCTGTATAATTATAAATATAAAAGTCCCCTCTAGCATTCGAAAAAGTTTGTGGGTTAAGGACGTTAGGTCTTGTTATCTCCTGCGCTGGTTCCTCCTTTTCCGCGTTCGGGCTTGGTTGTTGTTTGTCCTCTGCTTCCTCATAGAGTTGGACTGATTTAAGGGAAAAACCTGATGATGGCTAGTGCTAGGCTGGTTGTTATTATTCACAGTGTTCTGATGTTGGGGGTGAGTTTGGTTACCCACATTAATGTTATTAGAATTATTTTTTATCCACTCACTCCTACGGAGAGAAGGGGATTGCCCCACAATATTGTTGGTCTCCGCATTAACAGTATTAGACTCAACAGCAGAAGTATTAGATCCAAGTTCGTTTAAAGGATTAGTACAATAGTTGGTTTTAAAAACAGGTGGTGGTGGAGGATAAGCTTTATTGCTTGCATACCGTTGTACATCTCTCTCTATTTTCTTCCTCTTAGTGTTGGTCATTTTTAAAATAGTGGCTTCAATGCTGTGTTCTTCATTTTATCTGCTCCAGCTTGGATTCGTTATTTTTGTTTCTAAAATACAAAGTTATCCCACTACAAGGGGGAAAAAGGTAGCATAGCTTTCCACTTAGAAACAAAACCATGTAATTCAGCTGTTTAATTAGTATACACCTTCTGACATTCCACCAACAGCTGCAATACAAATTCACAGCTACAAAGAAAATTCTTCAACACATGCACATTTATCACTGGCTAGATGCTCAAAGTAAAGTTTTAAAGGATTTCAAGAATCAACGCATTTATTTTACAACCAAGCAAAGGCAGCACTACTATTGTAAGTAAATGATTAAAAGCATTTATGTCAGGCCACTACTATAGTGCAGGCACTAGGTGTCTGCTGACCAATGTCTATGACTCAAGTCTGACTAGTGGCCTAGGTGACAGAGGATCAACCAGGAAAGACTGAAGAGATGATTTGCAGGAAGTCCAGCCTTCTTACTGTGGGGGACTAAGATTGCCTTTATTGACTGGTCATATCTCAGTTGATATCAATGGGGTTAGCAACCAGTGGGCTTCTAAAATGTTAGCTGACAGTTTCTGTAACAACTCTGCATATTGATTCAGTCAAGTGTGTCTGAATTGTCACAATGCACGATACATCTGGGACTGTTCAGCCAGAATGGCTTAAAAAGTCCCCCGCCCATTACGGCATTAATATCCCTAGTGCTTACTGCCTACATCTCTATGCCTTCTCAGAGATGAATGCAAGAATGGTTAAATGGCAAGGTAATGAAGGTAGCAGAGTGGAGAGTAAAATACAACTATAAAAGATAACTGCCATAACAGACTCATGTATTCAACATAATGTTATATCTGTGAGAAAACAATTGGAATATGGGAGTGAGAAAACAACTGGAATATGGGACTGACAAAACTTGTACCAAGCTTCCACTTCTACGTCTGGCATGTTCTCCTCCACTCCTTAAGTAAATTCTTCAATGCAAAACTCTCTTTTCCTGCCCTCTGTGCTGTAACAAACAGCTTTAAGCTTCATCACAAGTACATACTAAATACAAAAACATCAAAAATCTGGGGAAAAATGAAAGGTGGAATAAGTTGTGAACCACAGACTTTTCACACATCCAGCATTACCTACTTTTAACTCCCATAGCTGGTATAGAAAGCTCAAACTGCAGCAATAAAATGACTGCTTCAGGAAGATTTCTTGGGTGAAGAAATAACGGGACTATCCCTATAACATCCACTGCCACAAACCTCTAACTTGCAACGTTTTGCAAAGATAAGCATGGTAGACAAAGCACTAACAGCAATGCTGAAGGATGCTGCATCAACAGCCAAAGCTCTAGCAGAATGTCCACTGAATTTTCTGTTAACAGCTTATCACAACTGTCACACCAAAAATACAATGCAGACAAACATTTGGAAAGGTTCATAGGTAGGTACTAGGCCAAGGGTCTGCAACCTGTGGCTCTTCCGCCCCCCTCGGCAGTGGCTCCCTGTAGCTTTGAAAAATAATGGCCACTCTGCCGCACAATACACATACACAAACACACAGAGTGATTGAGCGATGGACTTTAAATGTTCTTTCAGCTTTTTCCCCGGTTAGGGGTCGCCACAGTGGATCACCTTGTCCGCTTGCTCTTATAAACTTGCTAGAATAACATGGTTTCTGTTAACATACATCTTCCAGACATACACACAGTTACCTCTCAACTGTGCAGATTTTCGCAGAATGTCCTGACATTTGCCTCATATTTTTGGTCTGTTTCTCATAAAATTGTGGTTTTCTGGCAAATCATTGAGGGCTGAAGTCAGAAAAAATAGACCTACATTGAGTTTCAGACTTCATACCCTTCAGAAAATTCATGCCAATGCAAAATATGTTATTCTATCAACTTTCTAAGTTTGAAAGAGCAGTATTTAACAAGTGTCCCTAATTTTGGGCCTTTGCGCCCCCCCCCCCATTTATGGTTTTGTCTAGATTTTTTGTTCTAAGAAGATGAGAGATATGACACACACACACACACACACACACACACACACACTCAGAGCGATTGAGCAATAAAAAAAAAGGAACAAAAATAGGGACGGATTTTAAATATTGCTCTTATAAACTTAGTTCTTTTATATTTAGGATAATAACTATACATAAAACTTTATACGCTGTGTTATCTTCATTTTAGGGGTCAGATAGAATTCTTCGGGAGCCACAAAACCTACTTCGTGGGAGATTGGCCAAAATGGCTCTTTTGATAGTGAAGGTTGCAGACCCCTGTACTAGGCTATTGGCCCAAGGTCCTATGTAAGCCTAGCAAACAAGGTTCCCTGGCTTTCGCCACCCAAGAAAGTTATTTTCCTGTGCCCCTCTAGAGCAGAGCCACAGAAGTGATCCCCAGGGTGGATGTCTCATTTCCCATCCACTCAAAGTTTTTTTCTTGAAGAATGCTAATGAGGAACTCTACCTGACAGACAGGTAGCCTGTTTCAGAGTACGGGAAGTCACTGGGACAGGAATCTATCTCTCCAGCATGTTCTGTGTATTGTGGTGACAAGGTTTAGGTCCCTAGAGCATGTATCTTGGAGAGATTGGGATTTCTTTAGGTGTAGCATGTCCAACAGCTCTGGGTTTGACATAGCTTTATATGTTAGGCAGAGATCACTTCGGAGTAGGTGATATGCTACGGAGTAAAGCTGGAGTTTTTTGAGATGGTCAGCATAGGGCATTTGTTTTGAGTCCCATAATCCTCTTTGTGAGGTACTTGTGGCCTTTCCAGCTATTGCAGATGTCTTGGGAGGTACATTCAAAAAGGGGCATTGTACTCAATAATGGGTCTTATGAGAGTTGAGTAGAGGGGAACAATGATCTATTTTTTCCTGGATGAGAACCTTTTCGTGTTGAGGTGTGTCATGTAGATTTCCTGACTACTGTAGTGATGTGACTATCAAAGGGGAGACTACTGTCCACCTAAGTCCCAAGGTCTCATCACACCTTCAGCATTAAGTGGACTGCCGCCTATGTGGTAGTTCATGGGTACAGAGTTTTTTCCACAAGGGATGACAATGCACTTTTTGGTGTTGAGCTTGAGGCCCTGGCTCTGACACCAGGCATCTGTCTCAGTGAGGCCATTCTGTAGGATGTCCATATCGTTTGGGGGCTCAACTATGGCACCTAATTTGCAGTCATCTGCGAATTTAATCAACCGGAGGCCCTCTGCGTTAGCCCGTACTTCTGAGAAGTAGATACCAAACAGGAGTGGACCCAGGACTGAACCCTGTGGTACTCCACTTGTCACGGGTTTGAAGTTAGATTTGGAGTCTAAAACTTTTACAGTGTGGGTTCTCTCAGTGCACCAGTTGGCTGCTAAACAACTTCTTGCATCTTTTCTGAAACATGCCGTCTGGTTAGTACATCTCAATTGCTTCTAAACATCCACAATGCGAAAAAGGCAGTTTACGTGGTCAGTACAATGAGAAACAAACACAGGAAAATGGATGTAATGAATAAAACTGGAGTTAGTAACAACCTTTGAAGAAAATGGATTAGTACACAAAGAAGCTTTTATGATGTCAGAGCAGGTAAGGAGGAGATGCATACACTATGTATGACTCAGACATACCTGACTGCAGCCACTAACAACATTAACTTCCAATCTATGACTTTAGGCTGCCAACAAGTATAAGACTGGGAGCAAGGTAAGCTTCTAAAGAATGAAATAGATGCGACATGCTGAAACAGAGGAACAGCACAAAACTCTCTTAAAACACTTTGTAAACTTCAAGGGAATTACTTACATATTTATGTTTGTTGCCAGTGTAGTGTGTGACGAAGGGAAATACTGCCAGGCCAGCCATCTGCAATTTTGTAAATAATTCTATGTCATTTATGAATATTGATATGATTTAGAGAGAAGTGTGTGTAAAGTACTGTGCTAAAATGTAACCACAGCATGCCCTATTGGAATAGAACAGGAATGTACCTCCAATATTGTGACTGTTTAGATATACATGTTCAATGGAAACTGGAACACATGAGGTTAACTTGAAAAAACAGTTGAAATTACATTGTTTCATAACCACGTAATAAAAGAGATGTTATCTCTCAGTTTCAGTGCAGTAGCAGACGCAATGTCTAGCGCTAGACGTTTTCTTGTACTGTCTTGAAAGAGAAGTAATAACTGTGTTTAAGATGTAGATGTGTTTTATTGTTTTATGACTTCCAGGATCTGCAAACTTCTGTGAGATGTGTATTTTTTACAGGGAGATGCTAAAATCCTGTTAGTTTCTGACAAAGGGGGTTTAGCTTGGCAACTGAAGTCAAGTGACAGAAAGTGATATTATCCAAGCTAACCCAGCAGTAATATTTGATATTAATTTAAGAACTCTTTCAGGGAGAGACTGTGCATTTTGTATTTAGTCTTTGACCAGGTAACATCCACTCACCTCTGCACTTGCCTTGCTGAGAGTAAGTTTTTAGGGCATAGTACCTCTTTTAGATTCAGATAGGAATATAGTAAAAAGTGCAGCTTAGATGTTTTCTTTATTTGAGACTGTCCTGCAATGTTGTTTTAAATATTCCTGTGATTTTGAACTCTGATGTAACTGATTACTAAGTATTGTCTTGTTCTTTTATTATTAAACATATTTAAATCTTTTAATTGAGGCTGGTCTGTTTAGAAATATTTAAGCTCTGAGAATACTTGCATATCTACATGGTGACACTGTACAGGCCACTCCTAAATAGCCTTGCTCTTGGTCAGACTACCATTTGGAGTAATAGTAACATTACACAGTAGGATTGGACACCCTTAGCTTAAGGCCTTAAAGTAGCTGATAAGGGGTTCTGGTGGCAGTGACGATTACCTTATAGTCTGGGCAGAAGGGGCATATTTAGTAAACCTGTGCCAGCCTTTCCCAGGTGTGTGTCTGTGTATAAATCAAATCTCAAAGTGCGTGCGTGTGTGTGTGTGCGCGCTACTTGGGCAGGGACACAAAGCACTGGTTGGACAAAGAGTGTGTTGGGAGGACTTGGCTTGGAACCCTGGCTAAGGACTCACTCTATAGCTGTGCCAGTGGGGGGTCTTATTGAAGATCTGGAGAAAGAGGGAGAAGCCGGCCCCAGACTTACTGTGATCTCTGTGCTCTTAAGGGAAATTGCACTTTACTGTGTGTGATCCTCCCAGTGTGTAGGTTCCCCACTGTTGTTAGTGGTGAGGATCGAGGATCCTTGATTACTGGGCCAGTGCAGGGGTGTCACAGAGCACCAATCCAGACAAACCTTTTTCATATTCAGCCTGGAACACCGTCTGGTTAAGTGACTTGCTTTGAGTCACAAAATAGGCAAATGGAAGCTAAATGAATCCTCAGACCCTGGACTACAGGAAAAAGCTCAACTCAAATCCTTAATCTTCTATGCTGATAGACAATGAATGGCTGTTTTGGGGATGTCAGAATAGCTCTTTCATACTCAAAACAGAAGAACAAAACAAAGACAAAGCATGCTGACCTGAACAGAAAAACTGCTTAAGCTGGAATGAAACAACCTAGGTAAGTACACCAGTACTAGGGTTGAAGAGACAAGGAAAGGGTCCTTTTATTTTGTGGACACCATACCAAAATGTGTCCACCTACTAGCTTTCTGAAAGTTTACCTTTTTGGAAGGCCCTGAGAACAGTGACTAAAACAAGGTCATCCTACCCACGAGATCCAGAGGAACCAACTGTCACTCTACGTAGCTCTTGTTCATAATATGCGACAGGAGACCATGACCTTTGTATGAAAAAAAAAAAACAGAAGTTAAGGTGACAGCACAGAATGGCTTCTGAGATAAGGAAATCAAGACTATCATAAATGAAAGAGGTCTGTCAGGATTAACGTAATGTGAAGCTTCGTGGCTTTGACCTACACCTCAGAGTGAGTGACAGCAAAGAAAGCACAAAGAACACCCTACTACCTACAACTTGTCAAGGAGGCCTTACCATGGAAGAACATAAGGAGAAAAAACATGGTAATTTCTTTTTCAAAGAGGAAGGAAAATTACTGAACAATGGCTGATTGGATGAACCACTACAAAGAAAAGCAGGATGCCAGTACTTGTGAGGATGAAGGTACAAACACAGTTGTGCACAGACAATTCAGCTCTCCCAGTATACAGACTATAGCTAAAAAGAACTCCTCTGTAAATCAGCCTGCCTCCTAATGAAAGGGGTACTCCTTTATGTTTTAACCTCAGCAAGATCCTGTCTGGGTGTCCTGCAGATTTCTACAGCAGCAGAAAGAGAAATGAGAGACTTTCAGTGATTTAAGTACCTCAGATTTGCTTCTTTTGCTTTTTTTTTGCTTACCTCCCTTTATTCTAGCCGTTTATTAAGTCTTGCTACTTATTTCAACTGTGTTCAGTTAAGTTTTCTTATTTGCACTTAATTTGCTGGTTTTAAGTTAAATTCAACTGTTTTACTGTTATAGGCTACACATCTGCTTTAAATAGTGTTTTTTCAGTTCTAAATGTTGTATTTTTGAAAAAAAAAATATATATATATCTCCTTGCTTGTTTCCCACCTTTCTGTAACTAGAATAGTCCAGATTTCAGATTTGCTGATCTCAGGACTGTATTGAGGTTTATTTGTTGCCCACCCCTTACTGAGATAGAGGGATGCTTCTCTGCTCATCAGTGGGAGTGGTAATCTCTGAGCAGCCTATCTGTCGCTAAAGGAGTGGTTTCAGTTCAGAAATTGTATTTTTATTGGCCATTTTGGGCTATTTACAAACCTTTCATCTTTCTGTTTAAAAAAACGTGATTGCGTGGTATTGCAAGACGTGCAGCACAGCTTACCTAAAGTAAACCAATACCGGTGCCTTGAAGTCTGCTCTTCAAATTTTCCCTTAGACCTTGTAAACCTTTACCTCTGTGCACTAAAAATTAGACATTAAATCCAGCACTTGCTCAAAACGTCTTGTAGCAGTTAGTGCAAGTTCACCCACTGCTACTAGCACTAACTTTCCATAAAAGAAACAAAAAGCTTCAGTACTTAATCTAAGAATAAATAACTCTTACTTAAAAAGTTGCTCACTTTTCCAGGAATGTCCAAAGGTCAGTTTCCAATGCTTTCTTCCTGTTAACCTGGTGAACCTGGGCATCCTGAGGCAATGCAGCAATTGCCTCATGTACACAGACAACCCTCTCCTCCTACCTCCAAACACATCCATTTGTGAGAGATGCAAGTACATAGCCAAACTTGAGGCTTCACTCTCTCAATCCAAGACTGGGTCAGCCAGTCAGGAAGAGATGGTCAACACACACATCACAGACGACACATAGCCCCTCCCGTTAGCACACCACCATTATCATATAGCAACACAAAACACACAACCACTTTTGCGTAGACTCTCTTAAACAATCTGCCCAAACAGAGACCTCCGAGGCACAAACACAAGCAACCATCCCATCAAGCATAACCCACAAGACACACAGCCCTCACCGTGTGCCACTCAAGCTAAGCCCCTAAGGCAGAACAATGTACCAAACACATTAGTCATAGGTGACTCAACTGCAAAGCACACTGAAGTCCCATTCATTAGGCTGAATAAGGAGAAAGTCATGGTTGCTGCCTTTCGGTTGCCCAGATTTTCCGCAATGCATGCACTTGGGTCTCTCTACACCATGTACAAATATGACTCCGTCATCGGACATGTTGGTGTGAGTGACCTAATACGTACCTTCCTGGACTACATGAAAAGAGACATGGAGGAGCTCTCTGTTCTTGTAGCGAAGGCAGATATGACCCTAGCCTTGAGTAGCATCCTGCCATCACCAAGAATGATACTAAAGTACAAGCAGAAAATAATTGGCTTCAACAACTGGCTAAGTTTCTCATATCATTCAACAGGGAACCAGTATCTGTCTGTTTGGGATGACATGATAGACAGACTTGATACTTTGCCAGAGATGGCCTGCATCTGTCACCCCTGGAAATCCAGATACTGGCAAAGGCCCTTGCCACTCCTATAGTGCCTTTTTTAGGCAATGCCCTGAAGACAAATTTACCACCATAACATCTGCTAGCAAACATATCCTAAGGGTTATGCTGCTCAACACTTGAAGTCTAAACCTCAAAATGCAAGGGCTTGACTCACTCCTCAAACTGGAGAACACCGACATACGTGCAGTAACAAAGACCTGGTTCAAGGCTCCTGAGAGCACCCCTGCACTACCAGGTTACAATGCATATCACACCTTTCGGCCTCCAAAGCCCAAAGGGATGTGATGACCGAGCCCCCAAAGGCGAAGGTGTAGCCATCTTCATAAAAGATACACACACCTCCAGACTTGTTGCCCAACATAACACATCAGAAATATTTCAGTTACAGTTATCACTAAACAAAACTGCAGTCCACGTTGTAGCCTACTACAGATCTCCCACAATGTCCCAGGTATCCCACTTTGCATTCCTGGACACTCTAAAAACATCAAGGTCCAGCCTAATATCCTTATTCTGGGAGACTAACTACCCCTCCATTAGATGGAACAACTAATCCTGCTCAAACTCTTTTGCCCAACGTTTCCTGGAATTCATCAACTACAATAACTTGGACCAACTCATCCTCACCCTCACTAGTGGAAACAACATTCTTGTCCTAGTCATGACAAACATGGGGGACCGCTGCTCTACTCCTCTGATAAACCCCTCCTTGGATAGATCTGATCACAAGTTAATCACCACTGACATAGAAATCCAGCCCCCATCCCCAAAAAAGGAAACCACAGTGAAAAACTTCTCCAAAGCTAATTTTGAGCTGCTAAGGACAGAAGTGGCAAGCTTCACATCATCCATAGAAATGGGGAATGTGAGTACGGATGCTGAATCATACACCAAGGTACTGTATGAGCACTTGCACAACTGCATAGATAGGGCCATACCGAACAGAACCAAGACGCTCTCCTCTATATAAAAAAAAAAAAAAAAAAAAAAGGAAGCCAATCTGGTGGACCCTTGCCATTAACAAACTCTACCACAGAAGGAAAAACTGTTGCAGAAAAGGGTAAAGTCTGATGACTGGAAAAATTCCCTTGGAAATCTCAGTAAAAAAACTGAGATCCCTCATCAAATCCACCAAAGCTAGCTACGAAAGCAAAACTGCTACAGATACTACGGACAACCACAGGGGATTCTTTAGTTATGTCAAGAATCTGCATAATAATATGCAGATTTGCTCTCAGCTACAGCACAATGGCATCATTTATACTGAACCAGCTGATATTGCCAATATCTTGGTAGACAGGTTTAGTGCGAACTTTACTCCCCTGTCACCCCCCAAAGGGCCCATCCACATACCCGAGGAATACAAACTCCCTATTATCACGACTGCACAAGTAGAAACCGCACTGACCAAAGCTAAGAAAACAGCTTCTATGGGACCAGATAATATACCGGATTGTGTCCTACATGATTTACAAAAAGAACTAGCACCACACCAGAGTCCCCTGTTCAACTAGAGCCTCAGTTCTGGCTTTGTCCCCACTGAATGGTGCACTGCTACAGTCATCCCACTCCACAAAGGGTGTGTGACTACTGACCCTGGGAACTAATGCCCCATCAGCTTGACGAGCCTGATCTTTAAGGCTATGGAACGCATTATTACAGATCTTATAAATAAGGATAAAGGGAACCTTCAAACCCTGGACTACACGCAGTTTGGGTTTGTGAAAAACAGATCATGTCTGGTCAATCTGATAGACTTCTTCGAAGCTGTCACCATAGCAGTGGATGAAGGCAAGGCTGTCCACACAGCCTACCTCGATCTAGCCAAAGCCTTTGACACCATCCCACACTCTGGAATCATTGACAGGCTCACTAATCTGGGCATTAACCCGTACATCACTAGATGGGTTGCCAACTGGCTCACTGACAGAACCCACATGGTGAAAGTAGCGGACTCCAAATCTAACTACCAGGCAGTTATAAGTGAAGTCCCACAAGGATTGGTTCTGGGTCTTCTCCTGTTTGGTATCTACTTCTCTGAAGTTCAAGCCAACACCAAGGGACTCTGGTTAACCAAATTTGTGGATAACTGCAAACTGGGAGCTATTATTGATTCTCAAGCTGATGTGGACAACCTACAGAAAGGCCTAACAGAAATCAACGACTGGTGTCAAAACCATGGCCTTAGGCTCAACGCCAAAAATGCACAGTCATTCCCTTCGGGAAAAACACGGTTCCAACAAACTACCCTATCGAAGGGAACCCACTTAACTCTGAAGGGGTTATAAGGGATCTAGGGACACAGGTAGATAGCCATCGCTCAGACAACCACATGACCACTGTAGTTAGGAAGTCCTTCTACGTGGCACATCTCATCATAAAAGGTTTCTCATCCAGGAAAAAAAGAAGTCATTACCTCTCTCTACTCGTCCCTCATCAGACCCATTACAGAGTACAATGCCCCCATTTGGCATTTACCTCACTAGACACCGCCAACAAATGCAGAGGCCACAGAAGTTCCTCACTAAGAGGATCTTAGGACTCAAACACGTGCCTTATGCAGATAGACTTAAAAAATGTAAACTTCATTCCATCTCATATCGCCTACTTAGAGGTGATCTCTGCTTGACATACAGAGCCATGTCTGACCCAGTTTTGCTAGATATGCTTCATCTGAAAAAAATCCCAATCCCTCCATGCTACTTGTCCCACAGACCTCAACCTTATCACCACATTAAACAGAACCTGCTAAAGGGATAGGTTCCTAACCCAGAGACTTCCAATAACCTCCCCATTCACGTTAAGCAAAGCACTTCACTGGCCCTCTTCAAGAGAGATCTTGATGAGTGGATGGGAAACAGGAAATTCACCCCGGGGATCACTTAAAATGCACTGCTAGATAGGAGCACAGGGAACTAGCATCTGGTAAGCCAGATGACTGGGAACACTACTGGGCTAGGCTTGCACTGGCTCCAGGGCAGTTAGCCTAGTACTTATCTATGAACCTACATGTTGCTTAACTAAATGGACAGATCACTTTTGAACAGTCAAGTCCTAAGTGCTGTAGGCCCAATAGTACTGCTTCTCCTACCACACTTATGTGCCTCAGAAGAGACCACGGTGCCCTGCAGCGTGGCTCCATGTGATAACTCCCTTTCTATTAAAGGGAACCTGCTAAGCCACCATCCTCAGGAGTGGCAAGTTCACACAGGGCTTCCAAACTAACATGATGAGTAGCTACGTACACCACTGTAGGTACTTCAAAAGCACTTTGCAAATTCTGAGTGAAAATCCAAACCTTGATGCCACCACACTATCAAGGTTCAGGGAAGAATTCTCAAGCATAAACTGTCCGCAACAGCCATCAAGTCTTGGGCAAATACGCTGCCAAAAATCATTCTAAACAATAGGTATGAATTTTTTTTTTTGGATAAAAGGGGAATCAAACATAATTTTAAGACATTTTAGGTTGTAAAGATCTGTAAACAGGTACTGCAGATAGGAGGGTATTCAGGATGAAAAAGCAAATGCTGAAGGGAAACCTACTTTTCAAACATCACTATGATTTTCAAGGAGTTGAGTGGTAGTATCAAATGCTGCCATCAATCAGATTGTCAGCTGGAAGGTAACAGAAGCTTGTCATCCAACAAGGGAAAGAACCACACTTACTCCCATGAAGCAAAAACTAACCACCACCATTAAGATGAACTAGGTAAACATGCTAGGAGCAAAGTCAGACTGAAGGACAACACGCTCAACTGAAATTACACTCCCTTGAAGCAAAAAGCAACAACCAAAATGCACTAGATAAATATGCTGGAAGCAAACGTCAGACTGCAAGGCAACACCCTCAACTTGAGTAATTCATTCTTATGCAGAAGGTTAAGAACCTTTGACTGCTTGTGAATGTTTATGTGTAGGCAAGCTCTCTGGAGGCCCAAACAGCACAACTAGTCTCCTTTTAATAGCAGAGGCAATGACAACAAAGAAGCAACTATGTATAGCATTCTTTGGGAATACAGGTGTTGAAAAGTACAGTTTTGTACCTACCATAAATGTAGATGTTCGAAGATCCACATTGCTGCAGTCCTAACACTTGGGTAGTCCGCTGTCCACGGTCGGCCTGAATATCAAAGTATAAGGCTGACGTCGGTCAGGGCGCATTTAACTGACGTCAGGACGTCAGGGTACAAATGCGCATGACCGGCGTCATATCCTCAGTCTTTTCTTGCCCCAGATGTCAGAAGACCTTAAAAAGAAAGGTCAAAACCAAAAGACAGCAAACAAATAACCAACCACCCTTGCACTAACTATATGTACAATAGATATAATACACACAATATGTACAACCCAACCCATACAAACACCTCCAAGTACAGAGGGGAAGGAGGGAGGGAAAATTGGACTGCAGCAATGTGGATCTTCGAACATCTACATTTATGGTAGGTACAAAACTGTACTATGTTCTTCATCTCACATTGCTGCAGTCCTAACACTTGGGTAGAATCCCAAAGCAGAGATAAGGGAGGATGGCTAACTATAAGGAAGCAGGAGCTGCCAAAATGCCCTGCAAAACTGCAGTGGCAAAACCAGCCCTGGACTTGGAGTAAAGTGGCAGGTGATAATGCCTAGAGAAGGTATGCACAGAACTCCAAGTAGCTGCCTCTAAAATATCCTTGGTTGCCACTCCCCTCAAAAAAGCTGTGGAAGTGGCAGTAGCCCTAGTGGAATGAGGCCTAATCCCAGCTGGAACCTCCTTGCCATGATGGGAATAACAGAAAGCAATGCAAAACCCAATCCACTTAGAAATAGTTTGTTTTGACACAGGCTTGCCCTGAGAACTCAAAGCAAAAGAAACAAACAACTGCTGAGACTGCCTGAACCCTTTAGTTCTGTCCAAATAATAACGCAACTGCCTGTGTACATCAATAGTGTGCAAAATCTTTTCCCCTTTATTTTGGGGATTTGCATAAAAAGTAGGTAAATGAATAGTCTGGTTTAAAGCCACACTAGAAACCACCTTAGGCATAAAGGAAGGATTAGTACGTAATGATACTCTATCCTTATGGAAAATCAAGAAAGGCTCAACTGCCATAAGGGCCTGCAATTCAGAAACCCTTCTTGCAGATGTAATGGCCAATAAAAAAGCAGTCTTCCATGATAAATATTTCAACTCAGCAGTAGCTGCAGGCTCAAAAGGTTGTAGAGTGAGTTTCTCCAACACAAAATTGAGATCCCAAGCAGGAGTAGGAGCTCTTCGTGGGGGTCTGATATTCTTTGCCCCTCTAAGAAATTGCTTGAACAAAGGATGAGAAAACAACGGCGGGTCACAATCATAGTGAGCTGAAATTGCTGCAGCATGAACTTTAATAGAAGAGAAGGACAAACCTTTGTCCAGTAACTCAGTAAGATATTGAAGAGCCACACTTAAATTAGGCTCAGAAACATCAAAATCCTTCGCCGTACTCCAAAATAAAAATCTCTTCCATTTATCTGCGTACACTTTCCTTGTACTAGGCCGTCTAGCTTCCAAAATCACATTCAAAACTTGTTGTGGAAGCTGAGACCCTTTATGGTTCAAAACAGAATATGCCATGCTGTCAGGTGAAGAGAGTGAAGTTTGACATTGAGCAAATGGCCGTCTTCCTGTGACAACAGGTGTGGAACCGAAGGCAAAGGCCATGGAGGCTTCCGTACTAGACTTCTCAGTAATGGGTACCAGTGCTGTCGAGGCCAATCTGGAGCTATTAAAATCATCCTTGGCTTGTCCTGTCTGACCTTCAGAAGTACCTTTGGGAGGAGAGGCAGAGGTGGAAAGGCATACACATGAAGATTGCTCCAATTGAAAGAAAGAGCATCCACTTTCCAAGCTGTGAGATGAAACCTTTTTGTGCAAAACTTTGGCAGCTGATGGTTTAGTGGAGAAGCGAACAGATCTATGTCTGGAGTTCCCCATGACACTGTCAATTTCTGAAATACATGAGGATCCAATTTCCACTCGTGGGGATCCATAATTCGTCTGCTCAACACATCTGCTAAGGAGTTCTGTGCTCCTGGCAGAAACCTTGCCTGAAGATTGAGCTGTAAACTGAGAGCAGTCTCCCACAAAATCATTGTTTGCCTGCATAGAGGATAAGAATGCGTTCCCCCTTGCTTGTTGATGTACCACATGACAGTTGTGTTGTCTGTTAGAATCAACACCTGTCCTGGAAGAAGGAATTCCTTGAAAGCTATTAATGCAAACTGGACTGCTAACATCTCCTTCATGTTGATATGTAGATGTTGTAGTCTGACAGGCCACTTGTTTTGTATCCATTTTCCATTCAGATGAGCTCCCCAAGCTTTGTCTGAGGCATCTGTCGTTAAAATCTGACTTGCCTCTGGCCGGGTCACAGACAGTCCCTTGTTTAGGTGACATTCCTGAGCCCACCACAAAAATTCCTTCTGAATGCAAGGTATTATTGGAATGACAGTGTCCAGATCCTGGCAGTGCTGTGTCCATACATTTTTGAGATACCATTGTAGCTTCCTCATATGCAGTTTGGCATTGGGAAGCACTAGAATACAAGATGCCATGAACCCTAAGGCTTGAAGGACTGTCCTTGCAGTCAGCCCGGACTGATGAGACAGTTGACGGAAGTAAAGGGATAGACTTTTGTTTGTCCAGGGTTAAAAAGGCCATCTGGGCTGCTGTATTCAGTCTCACACCCAGAAAGCACATGTCTTGAGAGGGTACTAGACTGGACTTTATTTCGTTCACAGAATACCCTAGGCATCTTAGCACTGCTATCACATACTCCAAATGACGAAGAAGCTCTTCCTTTCCTTGAGCCAGAATCAGGCAGTCGTCCAAATAAGGATAGATCTGTATCCCTTTTAGTCTGAAGAAAGCTATTACTGGAGCCAGAACTTTCGTGAACACTCTGGGCGCAGTAGATAAGCCAAAGGGCAATGCAGAGAACTGATAGTGAGAAGTCCCAGCTCGAAAACGCAGATACTTTCTGCAACTGAGTCTGATAGGAACATGAAGGTAAGCCTCCTTGAGATCCAAAGTTACCATCCAATGATCTTTGCCCAGCAGAGGTAAAAGCTGCTGCAACGTCAACATTTTGAACTTGTGAATGTCCAGATAAGTGTTGAGGATAGATAAATCCAAAATTGGTCTCCACGTGTTCCCCTTCTTTGGTACTAGGAACAGGCGAGAATAAAATCCTAGGCCCACTTCTGGCAGAGGGACCGGCTGTATGGCCCCTAGTTGGAGCAACAGAGAAACCTGTCTGTGAGCCTCCATTCTTTGTTGAGGAGGAACGTCTGGCATGCCTTTGAAAGGAGGCAAGGTATGGAAATAAAACCTGTAGCCGTGGTGTATGATATCCAATACCCATCTGTCCTGGGTAATTAAATTCCAATTTTCTTTGAAGAGTGCCAACCTTCCTCCCAAAGGAGCTGCCAGACGAGCAGGCTCTGGCAGCTGAAAAGGTAGGTCATTGGGTCTGTTTACGAAAGGACTGACCCCTGCCCTCACCCGAAGCCTGTGCAGGAGAACTCCCTGTTCTAGGCCGGAAAGAGCCCTGAGCTCTGCCCTTACCACGTCTAGATCTACCCCTAGACTGGGAATCATAAGAAGGATACGTCCACCCCTTAGTAGGCCAATTTCTACTAAACTTTGGAGGCTGGACTTGCAAAAAATCTTTAACAGTCTGCATAGACTTAGCCTTGTCTTCCATCTTCTTTAAGACTGTCTCAACAGGAGGCCCAAACAACACGTCAGATTGTAAAGGAGCATCTAAAATCCTTGTTTTAACATGTTCAGACAAATTCTGATCCCTCAGCCAGGCGTGCCTGCGAAGAACAGTCCCAGTGGCAGCCACCCTAGACGAGGCCTGTACAGCATCAAAACCACATTGCAAAGAATGCTTACCCACCTGTTCAGAAACATGGACTAAATCTTGCAACTCTTTACAATCAATACCAACTGCCAGAGCATCAACCTTAGACTTCAATTGCGAAAGGAGATAGTTTTGGTATTTCAACATGTGAAACTGGCAATTCAGAGCCCTCATAGCAAGAGTGGAAGAAGTATAAACTTTCTTTCCCCATCTATCCAAGGCCCTAGCCTCCTTATCTGTAGGAACCGGATTCTTAACAACAGAAGCCTTAACACCTTTAGGCCCCTGGCTAACAGTTTCTGGGTCTGCCCTAGGACTTTTAAAAAGATACTTGTGAACGTCAGGCACCCTGTAATACCTATCCGGTTTAACAGGAGCAGGAGGCAAAGAATCAGGATTAAGAGAAGCCTCTGTAAAAACATCCTCCACTACATCCAAAACAGGAGGTATAGCCAAAGGCCTATGCTGGGGTAAAAACAGAAATTCCCTAAGCCTTTTCCTGGAATCAGAGAAGTCCTGACCTTCCCACTTAAAATGCTCCCTCATGGAATGAAGAGTTTCTGAAAAGAAAAATCCTCAGGAGGAGTAGCAGAAGGAGTAGAATCATCCACATCAGAATCAGAATAAGGAGAGTACTCCTGCAAGTCTTCAGCCGAAGACTCTGAAACATCTGAAGCTTGCTAAAAACCCCCCAGCTCAGGCTCCACCCTAGGTCTCTTAGCAGGAGGGGGCATAGAACCCCTAATCAAAGTAATCAAATCTTCTGCCATTTTAAGCATATGCTTCTTGGGCATAGTACCTGAAGAGCTAGGGGTAACACCAACTGAAGCTAAACCTGGCCTGCCTCTGGGAGAAGCCTTAGTAACAGAAGGAGAAGGCCTAACCACCTTAGGAAGGGAGGGGAGTATAGTAACCTGAGAAGCCCCCTCAGCCTGACTTGCCTCCTGAGAGGCCACATCTTGCAATAATAAAGTTTCACTCTGTGAACACAAAGAAATCTCCGGTGGAGCCACCGGCTCCACCGACACCTCTAAAGAACCGGCGTCCGGCACAGACGGTTCTTCTAGCCTAGGCTTAACTGTCTTGTCCTTGCGCTTCTTCGAGGAAGCGGGCGGAGCATCCGACGGCATTTTATAATTGCACCGCTTCCCAAAGACTAACCTTGCACAATCCAACCTTCTCTTTATAGTGCGTTTATTAAATCTAGCACAAGAGCGACAGCCAACAACGTCGTGCTCAGGCCCTAAGCAAGGAATACACAAAGTATGATAATCTCTATGCGGTATCTGTTTCCCACAAGAAACGCAATTATTAACTTTTTCTGACATCCGGTAAATGACTGAGGCAAGAAAAAACAAAAATATTCCCCAACGGGGTACTTAGCCAACTTTGAACTCGGTCTGAAACTTCTAAATAGAAAAATTCCAGAACGCCAACCGGCACTTGCAATGCTGCTTCTGCATCGGACCACGCGGCAAAAAAGACTGAGGATATGACGCCGGTCATGCGCATTTGTACCCTGACGTCCTGACGTCAGTTAAATGCGCCCTGACCGACGTCAGCCTTATACTTTGATATTCGGGCCGACCGTGGACAGCGGACTACCCAAGTGTTAGGACTGCAGCAATGTGAGATGAAGAACATCATTAATATCGGTTATCAGCCTAAAGTTCTCAATCCTTTTTGGGAATAAGGAAAGTACATTCTCATGTCATCGTCATCAAGAAGCTTTAGCACCTCTTTCTTTGTTGCTAATTTCTACAAGGGTGTTGTATCTGGCAAGTTCATTGTCTGTTGCCAGTAAAAAAAGAAAATATGGCAGTTAGCCCATTCTGCCCCTTACCATGACACCTCTCTGATCAGCTGGCAACCAGTTCTGCAGGAAGAAATCCCACGAAGGGGGCTCCTTTCTTACTCTGGCAATACACAGCACCAGAAAAATTGCTCTAATGACATTGCTGAACAGCCACCAGATATCTACCACCGAACTGCTGGTCATGTAGAATCTAGTAAGAACAACCTCTATGATGGTTCTCTGGCATCCTCTTAAAGGAAGACTATGCAGAATAAAAAAAAATGACTCCCAACGGACACAAGAATTGTACTTTTCTGTCTTAAGCTCTCAAGTGATCATCAGTACTAAAGCCAAATAGAAGCATCTGAATGGCAGAATCCATGAAGTTTGTCTTAAGATCCTTCACGAAGCATGTTAACAAGAAATAACAGTGTTAATGGCTAGTTATGTCTATGATAGCAAAAGCCTCATTGCCAGCCTCTGACATAGGGCTGCTGACAGCTTTAGAACAACATGAACCTTAGCTTTTATATAGCCCATGAGGAGAGGTAACTGCTCATGACAAGGGACTGAAGCCACCTAAAAAAAAAAAAAAAAAAAAAAAAAAAAAAAAAATGGATTCAAGTCTTTTAGCCACCAAGTCATTTTCTTCTGCTTTTCTTCAGTGACTCCCCACATTCTTGTTAAATCCAAGGACGGTACATCTCTTACCATTACAGGAATGCTTTAAACACACTATGCAGTTAAGCTACAAATATGCCAAAAGAATTATTTTGGCACAAAGGCATTTCAAGTTTGAAATTGTGGGAAAAGAAAAATGGTGAGCGTCAGTAAGAAATTTGGCCACAATATGAACTAAAATCAAAAATAAGCATTTCAAATTTCACAAAAAGTCAATCAAATGCCTACTTTAGTAACTACAACTGATGACCATCATTCTTTGGTTCAAAAAGATAATCATAATGGCTCTTCAAAGTTCAAATTTTTAATGTGGCTGAAAAAAAAAAAACACACAACTCTAGACAGGGTAGCTACTTATAGGTGTAATAAGGCAAACAGAGATGGGTTAGTGAATTGGAAATCGCTACGGCTGTGGAAAGACTAGTTACAGTCCAAGTCTCGTCAGTCCTGCAGTCTGAGTTTAGAAGACCACAGCAGCTTTCAGAAACAAACTTCTGGGCACAAATCACTTAGGCACTTTACTATAAATCAAGATTTTCAAAGAAAAATAAGAGCTAAAATAGCTTGCACTATTTATTTTGCATCAAACCATCTCTCAGGCAGAGCCATGCATACCACACAAAACGTATTCAGTGCCTAGCTCTTACTTGCAGAAGCACAAATGCAGACACTTATACAACCCTGCTAGAGGGGCATTTACATCAACTAGTCAAAGGAACTTTCAGTTAGTGAAAATGCTGCAAAAAGAAAGAAGTGAAAGCCAATTTCAATGCACCTTAAAATATATTGATCTGTAGGAGGCAAACCTCCTGCACCACCCCATGACAGGATACTACCAAACTCCTCCAAACGTTTATATACAAACCCTACTATCACACCACAGTGAAAGAAAGTGCAAACTCCACAAATGTTGAAAAGTGGTGATAATTAGACATACTTTATGGCATCAATATACACTGAAATTTCTGATGTACACCTGTCTGGCTTCCCTGTACTTTTGCCTGTGTGCAGATTGGACCTGAATTTCCCTCTGTGCCCATGAGCAAACCTCTCATCTTTACCACGGGTATCTCACATGGGTAGGTAACCTCCACCCCTCTCCCTGAGGTACAAACTAGTCAATTACTGGACAAATTTAATTCTCCTGCTCATTTCTCCAATAAGCATCTCAAAACTTCACCACCATTAGCTGATGTTGCAGTCTAGAACAAAATACTTAAATCAGCAGTCCAAGCACTATAATAAAACTCTGTAGCAAGAAACACACTATGAGCCTTCTTACTAAAAGATGTTTCTAGCAAATTAAATCCAACAACAAAGGATGTTCAATGGACAAGGTTGCTTAAGTCCATTCCTATCAAAGAAGTCCTGGGTGGCAATTTTGGAAGGGGGATGGATTGAGTAATGGCAAACCAGACTAAAACAGGACAACATGGATCTATTATGCTGAGTACATAACTTTCATATCCAATGTTGTCTACTTTCATCCAATTCTACTTGTGGGACAGACTGCCAAGCTACCAAAAACACCTGGCGGGTATTTCGGAAGATGGTGGAATCAAACGCTTTACAAGACCTGGGACTTTACATCCAGTTTACAGTGAGAAACAAAGGTGCGAACATGACACCTAGATGCTGCCACACAAATTTCAACAGGAACACTGTGTACAAAAGTCACAGAAGTAACTGCCATCCTTGCAGAATGGGACTTTGCTTTTTATGCAAGAACAAACCCAGCGTTTCATACATGAACATTATGTAGCCAGAAAGCTAATGAGACAGAGTAACCTCTGATACAATTTGACCAGTCTTGGTCTTAGAGATGGCAACAAACAGCTGATCAGACTTTCCCATTTCTCTAATCCTGTGTAAATAAAATCAGAGTTATCTACGAACATCCAATAAATGTAAAGTGTACTCTCCTTTACTGCAAAATTTCGGAATGAATAGTAGTAGATCAAGACTAGTTAAGATTCATTTAAGATGCCACTTCGGAAAGAAATCAGGATTTATTCTCAAGGACATCCAGTCCTTATGGAAGGTGATAGAGGGTTTTTGCAAGACAAGGCTTGTAACTCTGAGATCCTCTTTGTGGAACTAACAGCCACAAGAAAGATAGTCTTCCAAGCAAGGTATTTTAAATCTATTATGGCTGCAGGTTCAAAAGGAGCCTAAGTTAAGACTTGCAGCCTAACTGTGATATCCCATGGATGGACCAGACCCCTTACTGGAAGCCATAACAGAAAAGTCCCCTTCAGAAATGTTTCTTTAGGAAAGCAAAAGGTATCTGATTATGCCCAACATGAAAACTGGAAATGGCAGCTAACTGAACCTGATTGAAAAGCTGGAGCCTTTTTGGAAGAGATCGGACAAGAAGTCCAAAATACAGGGAAGAGAAGCTGAAAAGGGATATATTCTTTTAGAAATTGCTCACACATAAAATCTTCTACACTTATTCAGATAACCCTTTCTGGTACTTGTTTGTTGTTAAGCAGTTAAGATATGGACCACCACGTAAGACAGCCATTTGTGGCCATCTTTATAACTGGCAGAACCAAGCAGACAGCTTCAAGACTTTCAAATCCAGGCGAAGCTGCCCAGAGGGTTCAGTCAGAAGATCTGGGTGGGATCCAAGCATCCTGGGCAAAATGTATCAGATGAGGCCAAAGGAAGGGAAACCAAACCTGCCAGGTACAGCAGGAGACAATCCAGATAACCTTGGCTTTGCAGCTCCTGGCTTTCTGAATAAATTTCATCATCAATGGTATGGGAGGGAAAGGCATACAGAAGACCTGAGGACCAACTGTGGACTACAGCATACCTCTGTGAATGACCCTGTGTAGGAATCATGGCAAAGAAACCGTTGCATTTGTGGTATACATATGAAAATAAAAAAATGCTGTACCAAAAGTCCCAGCCAAATGTTTATTCACCACAGTTTTAGCTCTTTCATTCCAAAAGACAGGAACTTCATCAGATGTGTTTTGGAATGAACGAGCTAAAACTGTGGTGAATAAACATTTGGCTGGAACTTTTAGTGCTGCATTTTTTTATTTTCAAGTTTACATAGTACGCAGTTTTGTGTTATACATATCAAGCAAAAAGACTGCAGCAAGGTTGGTCTCAGTGACTGAATATTTCCTTCACCACTGTCTGATCGAGGGACTACTCAAGGGGCAGAAGAATGGACCTGCTCGACTTGTTTGCTTAGAACATTACAAGTCCCAGTAATCTGCACTGCAACAAGAAAGTGACAGAAAGACCTTGCTCACTGCCACACCCTCATGGCTTCCTGGCAAAGTGGATATGGCCGGTTCCTCCCTGCTTGATGATATACCAGACTACTGCCAAGTTGTCTGTCTGGATGGAGATCCTATGCTCAGAGAGAGTCCTGAAAGGCCTGCAACACAATGAGGACTGTCCTCATCTCCAAGCAACAGACGTGAAGACTGGCCATCTGTTGCTGACCATGAGTCCTGGACCATCTTCCCTTTGAAATGGCTCCCCCACCACAGAGGGGAAGTATTCATGGTTACTGTAGCCACTGGGAAAGATGGGAGAGGAAGATTAATCTTTCAAAATCTCCAAGGAAGTTAACCACCACCTGATATAAGATTTGAAAATGGGTGTCAAAATGAATTTGTACATGAAGAGGATGTGACAAATGGGACCATTGTACTGAAAGGATTCACTGAAAAACTCTCATTTGGTATCTGGCTAGGGGAACCAGTGTAGTGGTCAGAGCCATAAGCCCCAGTAACCTAATGAGAGTCTTGCGGGAGAAGAGGGATTTTGGAGAACCTGAATGGCAAGGTGATGCAGTGATGAAATCTTGGTCCTTGGGAGATTGGCTATCTGGATGATCATACTCGGGTGGCATCCGATGAACTCTGTTGTGATGGTGTCAACTTACTATTTGTTTGAGTGACCATAATACCAAAGTTCTGAGCAAGTTGGAGTGAGAGGTTCCACTGATGGACTGAAAGATTCCTGGCTGGAGCGATAAGGGGCCAATTGTCTAAATATCGGAACACCTGGAACCCTAGCAGCCTGAGATATGCTGCAACCATTGCCACAAATTTGGTAAACACCTGGGGGGGGGGGCTGTAGTGAAACAAAAGACCAGTGCCCAGAACTGGAAGTGAATGGCTCTTATTGAGAAATGGAGAAATCTTCTGGATTGCCTGACTATCTTTATATAGTTTTAGGCATCTGATAGATCTATATAGCAAATCCAGTCATTCTTCTTCAGAAGAGGTAGAATGGACTGAGCAGAGACCATCTGGAACTTCATGTATTTCCTAAACTGATTGAAGTGGCTTAGGTTCAAAACTGATCGGAGGACCCCAGTCTTTTCTGGAACTAAGAAGAAAGTGCAGTTTTGTACATACCATAAATGTAGATGTCTGAGTGTCTTCACTGCTGCAGTCACTACACTTGGGTTATCCTGCAGTCAGGCGGTCCCGCAGTCAGCCAGAGTTCCAAAATCTTGGTCCGGTGTCGGTTGCGGTCGCCTCTTCCCTGACGTCAGTGCGCCAGGGGTATATAAGATGCAGCCGACACCATTTTCTTCAGTTTTTCTTGCCCCAGAGGTCAGGTGCCCCCAAAAGGATAGGCAATACATATTGCTTACAAAACATACACAAGGTAAAAACATAACCTTTAGAAGCCAGTAAATACACCACATAAAAAGTATAGTGTAGAAAGATATAGATAAGACCCAGCTAATGAAGAGGGGAAGGCGGGTAACCAGGACTGCAGCAGTGAAGACACTCTAACATCTACATTTATGGTAGGTACAAAACTGTACTATGTTCATCGTGTTTCACTGCTGCAGTCATTACACTTGGGAAGAATCCCAAAGCTGAGTCAGGGTGGCTGGTTCTAGAGAGGATTTGGTGTGGCTATGAGGCCCTGCAGCACTGCAGTGGCAAAGCCAGCTCTGGATCTGGAGTAGAGAGGCAAGTGGTAATGTTTGGTAAAGTTGTGCACTGAACTCCAAGTTGCAGCTTCCAAAATGTCCTTGGTAGGTACTCCTCTAAGATAGGCAGTAGAAGTTGCAGTTGCCCTGGTGGAATGTGGTCTAATGTTAGAATGTACAGGCTTCCCATGCTGTGTGTAGTAGAACTGGATACAGTGTCCTATCCACTTTGAAATGGCCTGCTTTGAAATAGCCTTTCCCTGTGATCTTGCAGCACAGGATACAAACAATTGCTCAGTTTTCCTGAAAGCTTTTGTTTTGTCCAAGTAGAAGCGTAATTGTCAGTGTATGTCCAAGGAATATAGAATTCTCTCCCCTTTATTCTGGGGGTTTGGATAAAATGTTGGCAAGTGAATAGTTTGACTGAGAGCCACACTGGATACTACCTTAGGCATAAATGAAGGGTTTGTTCTTAAGGAAACCCTGTCTTGGTGAAAAATGATGAAGGGCTCCACTGCCATTAGTGCCTGTAGTTCTGAGACTCTTTGTGCTGAGGTTATTGCCAGTAGCAGGGCAGTTTTCCATAATATATATTTTATTTCTGCTGCATTGGCTGGCTCAGAAGGAGGTAAAGTGAGTTTTTCCAAGACAAAATTGAGGTCTCAAGTAGGTGTTGGTGCTCTCCGGGGCGGTCTTATGGTTTTTGCCCCTCTGAGGTAATGCTTTAGCAATGGATGAAAGAAAATAGGAGGATCTGTGTTGTAATGAGCCGAGATGGCAGAAACGTGGATCTTGATGGATGAGAAGGATAGTCCTTTTTCCAGCATCTCAGTTAAGTATTGTAGAATCTGAGGTATGTTAGGGACAATAGGGTCAAGGCTTTGAGCCTGGTTCCAGGCGCAGAATCTCTTCCCCTTTTCTGAATAAGATTTCCTGGTTCTAGGCCTTCTCGCCTCCAAAATGACATCCATAACAGCTTTTGAGAGAGGTGTTGCCTGTTTGGCTAATATATTTGCCATGCAGCCAGGGATAAGGTTTTGAGCCGACTGTGTAGGATCTGACTGTTTTGTTGAGTCAGAAGGTGTGGAATTTGAGGCAAAATCCAAGGTGGGCCTTGAGCTAAGTTCTTTAAGATTGGGTACCAATATTGGCGTGGCCAGTCTGGAGCAATCACAATCATCTGTGATTTTTCTTGTCTGGCTTTTAGGAGAACCTTCGAAAGGAGAGGCAAAGGAGGGAAGGCATAAACGTGTAGGCTTATCCAGCTGAATGAAGGAGCATCCACTTTCCATGCTTGTGTGTGATAAGTCCTTGTGCAGAATTTTTGCAGTTGGCAGTTCAGTGGGGAGGCAAAGAGATCTATGTCCGGGCACCCCCATTTTTGCATTATCATGCTGAAAACTTGTGGATTTAATTTCCACTCGTGAGGATCCATGATGTTTCTGCTTAGGTCGTCTGTCAGAGTATTTTTCTTTCCTGGCAGGAATTGTGCTTGCAGATGTACTTGAGAAATTAGAGCTGTGTTCCACAAGGTCATGACTTGTCTGCATAGGGGGGTAGAAATGCGTGCCCCCTTGCCTGTTTATGTACCACATTACTGTGGTGTTGTCTGTCTTTGACAATAATTGTCCTGGATGCAGAAGGTCCTTGAAAGCTGTTAGGGCATTTTGTACAGCCATCTCTTTTTGACTGATGTGTAAATGCATCTGGTCTGTGGTCCATTTGCCCTCAATACATTTTCCTGCCATGTGTGCTCCCCAGGCATAATCCGAAGCATCTGTTAAAGTCTGCCTGGCTGTGGGTAGTATGAAAGGCTGACCCTTGTTGAGGTGACATGCCTGTGCCCACCATCGAAACTCCTGTTGCAGGCAGGGAATTAGTGGTATTAAAGTTTCCAAGCTTTGAGAGTGTGGATTCCAAACACTTTTTAGGTACCATTGTAATTTCCTCATATGCAGTCTGACATATGGAATTAGAAGTATGCAGGATGCCATGAAGCCCAAAGCCTACAGAATTTTTCTTGCAGGGAGTTAGGACTTTGTTGCCATCAATTGGAAATACTGAGTCAGTTGTCCTTGTTTGTCTGGCGTGAGATAAGCCATCTGGGCTGTTGCATTTAAGCTGGCACCCAGGAATATTATCTCTTGTGAGGGCACTAGTTTTGACTTCTTTTCGTTTACTGTGTACTCTAGGCAACTTGATAACTTTTTTACAAACGCCAGATGCTTTAGAAGAATGTCCTTGCCCTCTGCTTGAATCAGGCAGTCGACCAGGTATGGATAAATTTGAATTCCTTTTTGTCTGCAAAATGCAATTACTGGTGCCAGGCACTTTGTGAAGACCCTGGGCGCAGTAGATAAGCCAAAGGGCAGTGCAGAGAATTGGTAGTGCATTGAACCAGCTATGCATCTGAGGTACCTTCTGCAATTTTGTCTGATAGGGACATGCAGGTATGCCTCTTTGAGATCAAAAGTAACGAGCCAAGCTTTCTTGCCCAACATGGGAAGGAGCTGCTGTAGTGTTAACATTTTGAATTTCGGAACATCCAGGTAAGTATTTAGAGTGGAAAGGTCTAGAATGGGTCTCCAGGCTTTGTCCTTTCTGGGGACCAGGAAGATTCTTGAGTAAAAACCTTGTCCTTGTTCCTGCTGTGGTACTTTTTGAATAGCTCTCATGTCCATGAGGGCTGTAATTTGTTTTTGTGCCTTTGCCCATTGATTTTGTGGCAGGTCTGGCATTCCTTTTAGCCTTGGTAAAGTGTGAAAGTGGAACCTGTAACCTTGAGACACAATATTCAGCACCCATTTGTCCCGGGTGATTGTTTGCCAGTTTTGTGAAAAAAGTGCTAGTTTCCCCCCTAAGGGAGCTGCCAACAGGGTAGAGTTTGGCATTGGAAGGGGAAGTCATTGAGATTGTTTCCTGTAATGTTGCGACTTGTCCTCACCTCCTTTGGGTGTTTAAGCACCCCACTGTCGTGGTTTGTAAGATCCTTGGGGCTGAGGTTTGCCTCTTGGGCATCTGTATCTGCCTCTTTGTGGCCTGTCTGACACTGGAAAGGACCATTTTTTGTAGGCCAAATTCTGCTAAATCTTGGTGGCTGTACCTGTAAGAAATCCTTCACTGTTTGCATAGATTTTGCCTTATCCTCCATTTTCTTTAATACCTCCTCTGCTTTAACATCAAATAAAATATCTTGCTGTAAAGGAGCATCTAATAATTTCGCCTTAACATGATCTGGTAAGGTTTGTTCCTTTAACCAAGCATGCCTTCAAATCACAGATCCTGTAACTGCTGCTCTACAAGAAGCTTCTAATGAATCAAAACCACATTGCAAAGTATGTTTACCTACTTGTTCAGCTGCATGCAATAAATCCTGCATTTCCTTAAAATCAGGTTGTTCTGCACTTGTACTCATTTTCTGTTTTAACTGAGACAGCAAATATTGTTGATATTTAAGCATGTGAAACTGGCAGTTTAAAGCTCTTACTGCTAATGTTGTTGAGGCGTAAACTTTCTTCCCCCATCTGTCTAATGATCTGGAATCCCTGTCAGAGGGAACCGGATTTTTAGCTGTGGAGGCCTTTACCCATTTGGGACCCTGGGAAATAGTTTCTGGGTCAGCAGCAGGGTTTCTATAAATAAATTTGTGTGAGTCGGGGACTCTGTAGTACCTGTCTGGCTTGACTAGAGCAGGGGGTAATGAATCCGGATTTAAACTGGATTCAGAGAACACATCGTCCACAATATCAAACACTGGCAAAATAGCAAGGGGCCTGTGTTGAGGCAATAAAAGAAAATCTCTGAGCCTTTTCTTGGACTCAGAGTAATCCTGGCCCTCCCAGTGGAAGTGCTCCCTCATGGTGTGTAAAGTTTCCTCAAAAGAAAAATCCTCAGGAGGAGAGGCCGAAGGGATAGATTCTTCAGCATCAGAGTCCTCATAGGGGGGTAAGGAATATCCCTGGTCTGAAGAGGAGTCAGAATATACAGAAATTTGGTCAGAGGAATCGTAGTCTGTATCCTGCCTAGGCCTTTTATCAGGAGGGGGATGGGTACCCCTGATCAGAGTAATTAAGTATTCGGCCATTTTGAGCATCTGCTTTTTAGGCATGGAGGCCTGTCCAGGTGAATGCTGAACTTGCTTTTTTGTCTTTAATGTTGCTTTAGACTTGGCTGTAAATGCAATGGTAAGCTGTGAAGGTCTGAAAACACAGTCAGAAGCCGAAGCCTGCTCAGCGGCTCTGGACCCATCTGAAGGGTTGGTCTCCGAAGGCCCAACACCTTGAGTATCCGGAGGCCTAGGCAACTCCACGTGGGAGTCTGTCACGGCCTGTGACTCTGAGGTAGCAGGTGTCGGGGGCTGCAAAAGCGCCTCACTGAGAACCGGCGACTGGCCTAGAAGAGGCTTTGTCATCAGTTTTGGGCCTCGGATGCCTGTCCTTATCCTTATCTTTGCGTTTTTTATGAATTCCGGTCGTCAGTTGCTCCGACGGCATGGTATAATTAAACCTTTGGCCAAAATAATGGCGTGCAAAATCAAACCGACGTTTAATAGTGCGTTTGTTAAATCTAGCACAAAACCGACAACTACTGACGTCGTGATCTGGGCCTAGGCATGAAACACAGTAAGAATGAAAATCTTTATGAGGTATTTGCTTCCCACAAGAAATACAATTATTAACTTTTACTGACATCGGTCTGAGGCAAGAAAAAGTTTCCCCAATGGGGTACTTAGCTTTATTGAAGACTTCGGATCTGAAATCGAATTTGAAATCTCAGGAGTCGGCCGACCAGCACTTGCGAACTGCTTTTGCTTCGGGCACCACGCAGCAAGAAAGACTGAAGAAAATGGCGTCAGCTGCATCTTATATACTGCTGGCGCACTGACGTCAGGGAAGAAGTGACAGCAACCGACACCGGACCAAGACTTTGGAACTCTGGCCGACTACAGGACCGCCTGACGGCAGGATAACCCAAGTGTAATGACTGCAGCAGTGAAACACGATGAACATCCTTGAAAACACTTTGGAGCCTAACTTGTCGAGGGACCTGCAAGATGACTTTTTCCAACAGCTTTGAAACTTTTGCTGTCAAAGATTCCATTTGAATGGGTAGAATGATAAGAATATTTCTTTAACTTTGGGGGGCGACAAAGGGAATAGAGCAACCTCTGGTGATTATCCTCAGCATCCATGCATCTCATGTGATGGCCTGCCAAGCTTGAGGATTGGAGGAATAAGTGCCACCGACTGCCTTCAGAGAACAGCAGTTGGGCAATACTTCAGGAGTGCTGACAGGATTTCTCAGTGAATGGATCACTAAATCCCTGATTCCGCAACCCACCTCTGCCCCCTAGGGCAATGTCCATTAAAATTACCCCTCCCTGTGTCAGGAGAGTCTGTCTGCAGGAGTGTCTTGGTTAAACCCCTGAGATTTTCCTGAATCACATCTTTTCCCCTCTCTCAGATTACAAAGAAAAGGTCCTCTGAGGGGTGGAGAAGTGGATACCAATAGCACAGAGAGAGTCTTACAGTCTGGCTCACTCCTAGTGAGTCTCTCCTTAACCTTTGGTTGGGAAAGTTTAATCACCAAAAGTTGTGTTAAGAAAGGATGTCTTTACGCCTTCCACAAAGTCACACAACTGCAACTAGCCTTGTTGGAAGATAAAAAATACAGTTGTGTACACTTACCATAAATGTAGATGCTAGAGTGTATTCACTGTTGCAGTCATCACATTTGGGTTATCTGCTTGCAGGTAGCCCTAAGTAGGCCTGATTAACAAAGTCTTGGGTCCTGCATCAGTTGCTGTCCCTTCTTCCATGACGTCAGGTCGTCAGGGGTATAAAACATGCAGCTGACGCCATTACATCAGTTTTTCTTACCCCACATGTCAGGTGCCCCCCTAATGGGAAGCAATTAAATATAAAAGTACAATGATATACTTCCAACAAAAAAGCAAATACACCAAAAAGACTTTTAAGCATAGTAAAGGCAAGTAGAAATATAGCTAAAAGAAGTTAGGGGGCTGGAGGGAGGGTAACCAGGACTGCAACAGTGAATACACTCGAACATCTACATTTATGGTAAGTGTACAAAACTGTACTATGTTCTTCGTGTTTCACTGTTGCAGTCATTACATTTGGGTAGATTCCCAAAGCTGTGGTTGGGAGGAGGAATTTAGATAGCATTAGGGCCAGCTATAAGGCCCTGCAAGTCTGCAGTGGCAAAGCCAGCTCTGGATTTAGAGGAAATTGCCAAATGATGATGCTTGGTGAAAGCAGGTACAGAACTCCAGGTAGCAGCTTCTAGGATGTCCCTGGTAGGGACACCTCTGAGAAAGGCTGTAGAGGTAGATGCAGCCCTGGTGGAGTGAGGTCTGATCCCCTGGGGGATAGGTTTTCCATGGTGCTTATAGCAGAAATGAATGCCATGGCTTATCCATTTAGAAATGGTTTGCTTTGAAACAGCCTTCCCCTTTACCCCTGCAGCAAATGCCACCAGCAGTTGTTCCGATTTCCTCTGAGGTTTAGTCCTGTCCAAGTAGAATCTAAGTTGTCTGTGCACATCTAAGGAATGCAGTATCTGTTCCCCTTTATTCTGTGGATTGGGAAAGAAGGTTGGCAAATGAATGGACTGATTAAGAGTCACACTGGATACCACCTTGGGCATGAAGGATGGATTGGATCTGAGGGACACCCTGTCCGCATGAAAGATGATGGAAGTCTCCACTGCCAGAAGGGCCTGTAATTCAGATACTCTTCTAGCTGAAGAGATTGCTAAAAGGAAAGCTGTTTTCCAAGAAAGAAATTTTAGGTTTGCAGTAGCAGCTGGCTCAAAAGGAGGTAGAGTGAGTTTCTCCAAGATAAAGTTAATGTCCCAGGTTGGGGTTGGAGCTCTCCTGGGTGGTCTCAAATTTTTGGCCCCTCTGAGGAACTGCTTGAGCAGTGGATGAGAGAAGAGGGGAAGTTCTGTGTTATAATGAGCAGAAATGGCTGAGGCATGGATTTTAATGGAGGAAAAGGACAGGCCCTTGTGAAGCATCTCAGTTAAGTATTGTAAAATCTGAGGTAAATTGGGTGCTGCTGTGCTCATCCCTAGAGACTGGTTCCAGGCACAGAATCTTTTCCATTTTTCAGCATAATATTTTCTAGTACTAGGCCTCCTTGCCTCTAAAATTATATCCACCACAGGTTTACTGAGGGATGATAAAGGAGAGATTATGTAATTAGCCAGGCTGCAAGGTTCAGTGTTAGAAGCTGAGGGTGCAGAACCTGGTTCTCCTGCTGAGACAACAGGGAAGGAGTCTGAGGCAGGTGCCATGGGGATAACCATGACACACTGCACAAAAGGGGGTACCAGTGTTGACACGGCCAGTTTGGAGCAATCAAAATCATCCTTGGTTTGACCTGTTTGATTTTTAGTAGTACTTTGGAGAGCAGAGGCAGAGGGCATAGACTGATAAGTTTCTCCAGCTGAAGGACAGACCATCCACTTTTCAGGCTTGTTTGTGGGGAGTCCTTGTGCAAAATTTGTCCAATTGGTAGTTCTAGGGAGAGGCAAACAGGTCTATATATGGGCTCCCCCCCATTTGCTTGTCAACATGTTGAAAATCCTTGGTTCCAGTTTCCACTCGTGTGGGTCCATGAAGTTTCTGCTTAGTCAGTCTTGCCAGAGTATTTAATTTTCCTGGCAGGAAATGAGCTTGTAGGTGCACTTGGTAGCTCAAGGCTGTGTCCCACAATGCCATGGCTAGCCTGCAGAGGGGGTAAGAATGTGTACCCCCCCCCCACTTGTTTATGCACCACATAACAGTGGTTTTGTCCATCTTTACCATTAGTTGTCCTGGAAGAATGTGGTCCTTGAAGGCTGTCAGAGCATTCTGTACAGCTAACATTTCTTTTTGATGGATATGCAGGTACATTTGACTTGGGTTCCATTTGCCCTGAATGCACTTCCCTGTCAGGTGAGCCCACCATGCATAGTCTGATGCGTCTGTTAGGGTTTGGGTGGCAGGGGATGGTGTGAAAGGTAGTCCTTTGTTTTGGTGGCAGGCCTCTGCCCACCAAAGGAACTCTAGGCATAGGCAAAGTATGATAGGAATCATTGTTTCTAGATCCTGAAAATGTTGACACCATAGGCTTTTTAAATACCACTGTAGTTTCCTCATATGCAGTCTTGCATATGGAATTAGAAGAATGTACGAGGCCATGAACCCCAAGGCTTGCAGACTTGTCTGGCAGATAGCAGGGTTTTTGTGGCCACTTGTTTGAAGTAGGTTGTCAAATGAATTTGTTTCTCTGGCGTGAGGTAAGCCATATGGGAAGTTGTATTCAAGCTTGCTCCCAGGAATTTAATTTGCTGACAGGGTACCAGGTGTGATTTCTTTTCGTTTATGGTGTACCACAGACAAGTTAGAACCCTTTGTACAAAGGCCAGATGATTCAAAAGTATGTCCTCGCTTTCTGCCTGAATTAGACAGTCATCCAGGTATGGGTACATGTGAATACTTCTTTGCCTGAAAAATGCAATAACTGGAGCTAGGCACTTTGTGAATACCCTGGGCGCAGTAGATAAGCCAAAGGGCAGTGCAGAGAACTGATAGTACGTGTGGCCTACTTTGAAGCGTAGGTATCTTCTGCAAGATTCCCTGATTGGAACGTGCAGGTATACTTCTTTTAAATCTAGTGTTGCCAACCAGGCATCTTTGCCTAGCACAGGAAGTAATTGGTGAAGACTCAGCATCTTGAATTTTGGAATCTCTAAAAAGGTGTTTAGAGTAGACAGGTCCAGGATAGGACACCATGAATGGTCTTTTCTGGGTACCAGGAAAAGTCTCGAGTAGAAACCTTGTCCCTTTTCCTCTTCTGGTACCAGCTGAATAGCCCCCACGGTTAAAGGAGAAAGTACTTGTTTTTGGGCATCTGCCCACTGATTTGGGGGTAGGTCTGAACACCCGCTTGGTGTTGGCAACGTGTGGGAGTGAAATCTGTATCCCCTTTGTCCTGGGTAATGAGTTCCCAATTCTTTGCATGAAGAGCAATCTTTCCCCCCAAAGGGGCAGTCAGTTGATAAGTGCTTGGAAATTTTAAAAGGAAGTCATTGAGACAGGTTACCATAGGGGAGAGTCTTATTATTCCAAAATTTGGAAGTGGAGGCCACCCACTGCTTAGTTCTGTGTGTGGGACTGAAACCTGGGATTTTTGCTGTGTCTGGTTTTGGCCTGAGAAGACCTGGAAGGGGCTGGAAAGGGCCAATTCTTAGAGGGCCAGTGCCTACTAAATGTAGTATGCTGAACTTGTAAAAAACTTTAACAGTTTGCATAGATTTAGCTTTATCTTCCATCTTTTTAAGAACTTCCTCAGCCTTGTTGCCAAACAGGTGGTCCTGATTTAAGGGAGCATCCAACAATTTAGCTTTAACATGATCAGGTAAAGATTGCTCCTTAAGCCAAGCATGCCTTCTGAGCACAGACCCAGTAACAGCAGCCCTGCAAGGGGCCTCTAATGAATTAAAACCACATTGCAAAGTATGTTTTCCAACTTGTTCAGCAGAATGGATTAAATCCTGTAATTCTTTATTTTTCACACAGTCAGGAATCAACATCATTTTTTGTTTAAGCTGTCCAATAACATGTTGCTGATACTTTAACATATGAAACTGGCAGTTTAAAGCCATAATGGCCAAGGGTGCAGAAGTGTAAACCTTCTTACCCCATCTATCCAGCGCCCTGGAGTCTCTATCAGAAGGGGTAGGATTTTTAGCAGTAGAAGCCTTAATGCCCTTGGGTCCCTGTGAAATAGTATCTGGATCTGCAATAGGATTTTTAACAAGGAACTTGTGGGACTCAGGGACCCTGTAGTATCTGTCAGGTTTTCTGGGAGCAAGAGGCAGGGAATCAGGGGCCAAACTAGATTCCGAAAAAGCATCATCAACAATGTCTAGTACAGGAGGAATAGCTAAAGACCTATGCTGAGGTAGGAGAAGGAATTCCCTAAGCCTCTTTTTTGAATCAGAAAAATCCTGGCTTTCCCAGTGAAAATGCTCCCTTTGAGTATGCAAGTTTCCCCCCAAAAAAAATCCTCAGGAGGGGAAGCAGAGGGAATGGAGTCCTCTGCATCTGAATCTTCACAAGTAGATTAGGGAAAATCCAGATCATCAGAAAAAAACAGAATCATGATCAGAAGATTCATTATCAACTTCAGTCCTAGGCCTCTTAGAAGGGAGGGGGGTTGACTACCCCTGATTAGAGTTATTAGATCTTCAGCCATTCTTATCATTTGTTTTTTAGGCATAGAGCCCTGAGCATGTGGCCTGGGCATCGTTTTTTTAGGCATGGATCGAGATTTAGGCCCAAGTAAAGGAGGCGTCGGTTTAATATGCAAGTCCGTAGGTCTGAATACACCCTCAAAAGCCGGTGCCTGCACAGCGGCTCTGGACCCATCCAAGATAGAGACATCCGCAGGTTCCATAGCTGAAGCATCTCACGGAATCTCTGAATAGGTTTCAGTAGAGGCCTGCGAATCAGAAGTAGCAGGTATCAGGGGCTAAAAAAGCACCTCACTGAGTACCAGCGAACTGGCGACTGGCTTAGGAGAAGCATCGTTGGCAGTTTTGGACCTCAGCGGCCTGTCTCTGTCTTTATCTTTGTGTTTTTTCAGAATCCCGGTAGTCGGATGGCTAACCGATGACATTTCTGGATAATTAAACCGAGAACTGAAATATTTAGAGGCGAAAATATACAGACGCCGGACAGTGCACTGATTAAATAAAGCACAAAACAGACAGCAAGGTACGTTGTGGTCAGAGCCTAGGCAAGGAATACAGTATGAATGAAATTCTTTATGAGGTATTTGCTTTCCACAAGTAATGCAATTATTAACTTTTACTGACATCAGTAAGGAGCAAGAAAAAGTTTCCCCAATGGGGTACTTAGCTTTAGCTGAAGACTTCGGTTCTGAAACTCGAAAACGAAAATTTTAGATGTCGGCCGACCGGCACTTGTGAACTGCTTCTGCTTCGGGCACCGCACGGCAAGAAAGACTGATGTAATGATGTCGGCTGCATGTTTTATACCCCTGACAACCTGACGTCATGGAAGAAGGGACAGCAACAGACGCAGGACCCAAGACTTTGTTAATCAGGCTGACTGAGGGCTACCTGCAAGCAGATAACCCAAATGTAATGACTGCAACAGTGAAACACGAAGAACATATGCCACTGCTTGCTGCTCTAGCTGTACAGTCAGCTGCATTAAACAGCTGATGCAAGGATACTTTTGACATTGACTGTAAGGTAGATAACTGGGACTCCACCATTTTCTGGATGTCCGCTGGCAAGTTACACAAAAGGGACTTGTTAAGCTCCTTGGTCAGGTCCCTCTGGACAAGGCACTTCAGCACTCTAAGTGCAAAAGTCACCAACATACATCTCGGTTTCCTGAACTTGTTCAGCACCCTTAACTCCCTGTTAGGGGAACAGACAGATTGCTTTCTTTTAAGAGCGCCTTCTTAGTGGCTGCAGCCACAATCATGGCATCTACTGGAGGACCCTTGGTCCAGTGTGCTCTGTCCTTTGGGGCTACCAAGACCTTATCAGGGTTAGTAGGGATAGGCTCCACTACATCAGGATCCTTCCAAGCCCACTGAACTACCAGGTCTATAAGGGCATCAGAGGAGGCACCACCCAAATAGACAGCTACAAAGACCTCAAGGAACATGGGTAAGGGTTTATCAGTGGACCAACTAACTTGCTGTGTCATCTGTTCCAGTATATTGCCAAAGATGACCTCTTCCAGAGGGGATCATGGGGATCCTAGACTGTCATCCAGGTCTATGCCTTCTGTGACTGATTCAGGGGAGGAATCCACAGGTCTTCTTTCACACTTCTGTTTCTTAGGACCCTGCTGTGCTTGGGATTCCAGAAAGGGTTTGGAATCAGACTGAGAAATTTTGTGGAAAGTACCCCTGAGGCTGTAAGTGACTGACTGTCCCCATTGATCAGGATGTAGGTGCTCAGATACAGAATCCAAAGGGGGCTGGGATGAAGCCAAGCATGATAGATACACTTCTCTCAGTCTGGAGAGAAGCCTATTGAACACCTTGAAAGCAAAGGATGGGACAGGAGCCAAAGAAACACCCCTCCAATCTGGAAATGGGAAAGGAGGAGTATCCTTCGGTCCAACCCATCCTGGCTCCAGGACGCACAACACTGAGTGCAGAGGCAATGAGAGGGAGAGAGAGATAACTTTGGAGTCTATCCTGCCCCTCGAGCTTCAGGACCAAAGAGTGAGCTCTGAAACTCAAGATCTGACAAGATTAGAGTCAAATGTGCAAGGGAAACAGTCAGGGTAAAGGTTTAGAGAAAGTACAGCTGTGTACACTTACCATAAATATAGATGTTCGAGTGTATTCACTGTTGCAGTCATCACACTTGGGTTATCTGCCTGCAAGTAGCCCTCAGTCGGCCTGAATACCAGAGTCTTGGGATTTCTGCTTCGGATGCTGTCGCTTCTTCCATGACGTCAGGGGTATAAAACAGGCAGCCAACGCCATTACATCAGTTTTTCTTGCCCCAAATGTCAGAGGAGCCCCCAAATAGGAAGCTAGTATACGGTAGGGAACACCACAAGTAAAAAGTAAATACCACTATCAGTAAAAATAGCCATAGAGAGGAGAGGTAGAAAGGATGGAGAAAAACCAGGGGGTTGAAGGGAGGGAAATCAGGACTGCAACAGTGAATATACACTCGAACATCTACACTTATGGTAAGTGTATACAACTGTACTATGTTCTTCGTGTTTCACTGTTGCAGTGATCACACTTGAGTTGATTCCCAAAGCTGAGGAAGGGTGGAGGCAGTCAAGAAGTGTTAGGGCTGGCTAGCAGGTCTTGCAAGACTGCTGTAGCAAATCCAGCCCTGGATTTAGAAAAAAAAAAGGTAAGTGGTAATGCTTGGTGAAGGTGTGTACTGAACTCCAGGTTGCAGCTTCCAGAATGTTCCTGGTAGGGACTCCCCTGAGAAATGCTGTAGAGGTTGAAGTAGCTCTAGTGGAATGTGGCCTAATCCCCTGAGGGGTAGGTTTTCCATGGTGCTTGTAGCAGAAATGGATTCAGTGCGATGTCCATTTGGAAATGGATTGTTTTGAAACGACCTTGCCCTCTGCCCTTGTAGCAAAGCCGACTAGCAGCTGGTCTGATTTTTCTGAAAGGTTTAGTCCTGTCATGGTAGAACCCGAGTTGTCTGTGCACGTCCAAGGAGTGCAGGATCCTTTCCCCTTTATTCTGAGGATTAGGAAAGAAGGGTGACAAATGGATGGATTAGTTTAGAGCCACACTGGACACCACCTTAGGCATAAAAGGATGGGTTAGTCCTGAGGGAAACCTTGTCAGGATGGAAAGTAATTAAGTGTTCCACAGTCATTAGCGCCTGCAACTCAGACAGTCTTCTTGATGAAGTTATGGCTAAAAGCAAGGCTGTTTTCCAAGAGAGGAATTTTAACTCTGCTGAAGCAGCAGGTTCAAAAGGGGGAAGCGTGAGCTTTTCCAGTACAAAGTTAAGGTCCCAGGTAGGTGTGGGTGCTCTCCTGGGGGTCCTTAAGTTGTTAGCCCTTCTCAGGAACTGTTTGATGAGAGAGTGAGAAAATAGAGGTGGCTCAGTATTATAATGAGCTGAGATGGCAGAGGCATGAATCTTAATGGAAAGAGAAGGATAGGCCTCTGTGGAGTAGCTCTGCTAGGTAATCCAGGATTAGAGGTAAGGAGGGCACTGCTGTGTCCTTTCCTTGAGACTGATTCCAAGCACAATATCCTTTCCACTTTTCGGCATAGGATTTCCTAGTACTAGGCCTTCTGGCTTAAAGTTGTTTGCTAAGGGTTGATGGTGGTGTATTCAGGGCATAAGCCAGGCTGCAAGGTTTAGGGTTTGCAACTGTGGATGCAAAATCTGTCCCTCCTGCTGAGACAGCAGGGTAGGAGTCTGGTGAAGGTGCCACGGTGGCACTGTAGTTAGACTGCATAGGAGTGGGTACCAGTGCTGACATGGCCAGCTTGGGGCAATAAGAAATCACCCTTGGCCTGTCCTGTTTGATCTTAAGTAATACTTTTGAGAGGAGGGGCAGAGGGGAAAAGGCATAAATTGAGAGGTTTTCCCATGGGAAGGATAGGGCATCCACCTTCCAGGCCCTGCTTTGAGGGTTCCTGGTGCACAATTTCCTCAACTGGTGGTTCTCTGGGCTCGGGGGAGGCAAAGAGGTCCATCTCCGGTGTCCCCCACCTTTGGATTAGAAGGTTGAAGGTGTTGGGCTCCAATTTCCACTCGTGTGGGTCTAGGATATTTCTGCTTGTTGTCTGCCATTGAATTTTGTTTGCCTGGCAGGAACTAAGCTTGTAGATGCACTTGGTTGCTCAAGGCTATGTTCCACAGGGCCATGGCTAACCTGCAGAGTGGGTAGGAATGGGTTCCCCCCTGCTTGTTTATGTACCACATAACTGTGGTGTTGTCTGTTTTTATCAGCAGCTGTGCTGGAAGGATTAGGTATTTGAAGGCTGTCAGAACATGCTGTACAGCTAGCATTTTTTTTAGATTGACGTGCAGGGGGATGTGGCCTTGGCTCCAGTAGCCTTGAACGCATTTGCCTGTCATGTGCACCTCCACCATCCATAGTCTGATACATCTCTTGTCAGGGTTTGGGCTGCTAGGGGTTTAGTGAAAGGCAGTCCCTTGTTGTGGTTGCATGCTTCTGCCCACCAAAGGAACTCTGCCATTAGACAAGGTATGACTGGAATGTTTGTTTCCAGGTCCTGAGAATGTTGGCACCAAAGACTTTTTAAGTACCACTGAAGTTTCCTCATATGCAGTCTTGCATTTGGAATTAGCAGAATACAGGAGGCCATGAACCCTGGGGCTTGCAATATTTTCCTTGCAGAAAGCAGGGTTCTGGTGGCCATTTGTTTGAAGTAGTTGGTCAGACAGACCTGTTTTTCTGGAGTGTGAAATGCCATCTGGGAAGTTGTGTCCACGCTTGCTCCCAGGAATACAATATTTTGACTGGGCACCAGTTGCGATTTCTTTTCATTGATGGTGTACCCCAATGAAGTGAGAAGGCTTTTTACAAATGTCAGGTGCTGAAGTAGCAATTCCTAACTGTCCACCTGAATCAGGCAATCGTCCAAGTATGGGAAAATATGGACATTTCTCTGCCTGCAATATGCAATGGCTGGAGCCAGGCACTTAGTGAATATTCTAGGTGCAGTAGATAAGCCAAAGGGAAGTGCAGAGAACTGATGATGCATAGAGCCTGCCCTGAAGCATAAATAATTCCTACATGACTCCATTATGGGGATGTGTAGATAAGCTTCTTTTAAGTCTAGAGTGACTAACCAGGCATCCTTGGCTAGCATAGTGAGAAGCTGTTGCAGGGTAAGAATCTTGAATTTTGGGACCACCAGAAAGATGTTGAGAATTGATAGATCCAGGATTGGGCACAAAGAGCCCTCTTTTCCGGGCACCACGAAAAGTCTGGAGTAGAAACCCTGCCCCCTTTGCTTTACTGGAACAGGTTGAATAGCTCTGATATTGAGCAGGGAAAGTACTTGCTTTTGAGCCTCTGCCCACTGGTTTGGAGTAAGGTTTGGAAACCCGCTTGGGGTTGGCACTGAATGGAAGTAGAATCTGTACCCCTGGGATGCAATTTTTATGACCCAGCGGTCCTGAGTAATGGACATCCAGTTTTTTGCATCAACGGCAAGTTTTGGGCAGGGCTGGGAAGGATAATTGAAAAGTCATTGTGAGCTTTTACCATAAGGGGCAACTTACCACTCCCTGTTTCTGAGGTGGGAGCACTCCATTGTTTAGATCTCTACATACCCTGAGACTGTAGCCTGGTTCCCCTTAAGTTTGGACTGAGAAGGCCTGGAAGGGGCTGAAAAGGACCATTTTTTTGAAGGCCAATGCCTACTGAATCTAGGTAGCTGCACATGTAAGAATTCTTTAACAGTTCGCATAGATTTAGCTTTTTTTCCATCTTTTTAAGAACCTCTTCTGCTTTGGTGCCAAACATACAGCCCTTATTTAACAGGAGCATCTACTAATTTTGATTTGACATGATCTGGCAAGGTTTGTTCTTTCAGTCAAGCATGCCTTCTAAGTACTGACCCAGTGACTGCAGCCCTGCAAGATGCTTCTAGGGCATCAAAGCCACACTGCAAAGTATGCTTACTAACTTGGTTTGCAGAATCCATTAACTCTTGCAAATTTTTATTTTCTGCACAGTCTGGAAGTAACCCCATTTTTTGTTTAATTAGTTCCATAATATGTTGCTGGTACTTCAGCATGTGAAACTAGCAAGTCAATGTCCTGATGGCAAGAGTTGCAGAGGTATATACCTTCTTACCACATCTGTTTAGACCTCTGGAATCCCTGCCTGAAGGGGTAAGGGTTTTTGGCTGTAGTAGCCTTAATACCTTTAGGTCCCTGGGAAAAGGTCTCTGAATCCGCAGTAGGATTCTTGAAAAGAAATTTGTGGGAATAGGGTACTCTGTAGTACCGGTCAGGTTTTCTAGGGCCTGGGGGTAAAGTGTCTGGAGTAAGAGTGGATTCCATGAAGACATCATCTACAACATCCAGGACAGAGGGTATAGCTAGAGGCCTGTGCTGAGGCAACTCTAAAAATTCTCAGAGTCTCTTTTTGGACTGAGGGTACTCCTGGCATTCCCAGCGGAAATGGTCTCTTAAAGTATGCAAGGTTTCACCAAAAGAAAAAATCCTCTGGAGGGGAGGCAGGGAGAATCGATTCCTCTGCATCTGAATCCTCATAGGTTGATAAGGGCATGTCCTGATAATCAGAAGGGTCAGAGTCACTGGAATCCTGGTCTGTAGAGTCAGAATGAAACTCGATTCTTTGTCTCTTAGCAGGGGAAGGCTGGCTTCCCCTAATTAGGGTGATAAGGTCTTCAGCCATTCTAAGCATTTGTTTTTGTGGCATGAGAGCTTGACATGCGCTTGGGTCTTCGGTTTTCTAGGCGTAGTGCATACTCTGGGCCTAAGAAACTCAGTAGTTTTAGCGAAAAATGAAGTTGGCAGTTTAATTCGAACATTGGTAGGTTGGAAAACACCCTCAGAAGCCGGTTCCTGCACAGCGGCTCCGGACCCATCCAAGGTAAGAGAATCCGCAGGTTCCATAGTCAAAGAAGCATCTCACGGCATACCGGACTCCTAATGGCTCTCAGTAGACGACTGTGAATCTGTAGAAGCGGGCATCATGGGCTGGAAAGGAGCCTCACTGAGTACCGCCGGACTGGTGAATAGCTTAACTGAAGCGTCGTCGGCAGTTTTGGACCTATGCGGTCTGTGTCTTTACATTTTTTCGGAAGATCTGTAGTTGGATGGCTTATCGAAGCCATTTCAGAATACGGAGAGCGAGAGCAAAATAATTTAGTGGCAAAGATAACCCGACGACAAATGGTTCGGGAGTTAAACGAGGCACAAAACTGACAGCGAGGGACGTCATGGTCTGGGCCTAAACAAGTGACACAGGAAGAATGAAAATCTCTATGAGGTATTTGCTTTCCACAGGCAAGACAATTGTTAACTTTTTCTGACATCGGTTAGAGCAAGAAAAAACGATCCCCAACAGGGTACTTAGCTTTAGAAGACTTCATGTTTGAAACTCGAAAAATGAAAATTTCAGGGAGTGGCCAACTGGCACTTGCGAACTGCTTCTTCTTCGGGCTCCTCGGCAAGAAAAACTGATGTAATGGTGTTGGCTGCCTGTTTTATACCCCTGATGACCTGAAGTCATGGAAGAAGTGACAGCATCTGATGCAGAAATCCCAAGACTCTAGTATTCGAGCCGACTGAGGGCTACCTGCAGACAGATAACCCAAGTGTGATGACTGCAACAGTGAAACACGAAGAACATCTATCAGTGCTCTGGGGAGGCTTGGATCCATGAACCCCGGAACTAAATGGACAGGAATAGAAGACATTTATTTTGGGACAGATGGAGCTAGATTCGGTGTACTAATGGCGGGTGGCCAAGAGGATTCGCAGCTGAATTTGCATCTGGAGAAACCTCCACATCATCCTGCAGACGTACACTTTGGTGAGGCTTCTTGAAAAATGGATGGATCTCGACGATGAAGACGGACATAAAAAATGCCTCTCATGGAGGAAGGGGAATAATGCCTAAGACTTAATGTCTTCAGCAAAAAACAAGGATGGGATGTATCCGAGTAGTTTCCAGATCAGAACACTCTGGTGTTTTGGGAACAGGATCTGAAGGTTTAGTTGGAAGCAGAGAACATTTCCTAGATTTCTTTTCAGACTTCTTTATTTCTTCTTTGGCTTCTCCTTTTCTTTTTTACCTATGTTTCTCGACCTTTTTTGATAGAGAAGACAAATCCAACGGAAAAGAAGGAGCCAACATTCCCACTTTGGCAGGAAAAAGACCCCTCAAGACCAATGTGTCTCTACACCCTTGCAGTGCTCTAGTACCAAACAAGGCATACACCTCACATTCAGACTCTAAATACGTTTCGCCAAAGCAGTATACACACAAGGCGTGCGGGTCCTGCAGTGGAATCTTGTGTCTGCAGGGTGAGCACTTGAACCTTGTCTGCCATAACACAAAAACAGCTAATTGTGATCTATGTAAGGAGAAAGAGACAGACTGCAAGCTTCCAAACAGGAAAATTAGTCAGCCATGCAAAGGTGGTAACAAAATAGGAGAAAAAATTCCGGAACGGATTAGATTTTTTTTTAATAATAATATGGGGAGGAAAAATATAGGCTTCCCCTTACTGCTGACCTTCACTAACAGCTAGAATTTTACCTGGTTATCCACACAAGATCAGAGCCCTTGCAGAACATGCCCTTCCACTAGAAGCGACAAAGGAGATCCGTGGTAGTTTGGGGGAACACAAGGAATTATGAGTAGGGGAAGAGTCAGCACCCTGGGTTCACAGCTTCCAAAAAAGTTGTCGAGGTTGGATCTGATAACCCAAAGGTTGAATCGGATGAAAATAGACAACATCGGATCTACAGAACTGGAGATCAGAGAAGCTCTTAGAAAGCTGTCATTGAGGACATCGCAAGGAAGAGGTGGACTACCCATAGAGGTATGGAACTTAACTGGGGACAACATTACTAAAAACTGAAGTGAATTATGTCATTTAATGCTGCAAAGTATCAGACTCATGGAAGAGGACAGTACTCTCACCAATATATAAAGAGGGAACACATAGTAAATTGGAATCACCACATCACCCAAAATCAGTATTAAACCACAATTATAAATTTCTCATGTCCATATTAGCTGAAGAAATAAAACAGATTAGTTACAAAAGTTAATTTCATTAGACCAAACAGGGCTCATGGGAGGTAGATGGACATCTGCAAGTGTGATACATACCCTAATGATAATTCAGAATGCCATCAGAGAAAAATTACCAATGGGTCTCACTTGTATGGATGTGGAAAAGGCATTCAACAGGGTAAAATGGGAATACTTAGACATGAACTTCCTGATGAAATGGCTCACCTTATTAAATATGACAAAAAAAAAAATCTCACAAGCCCAGGTAAAGGTGAGGGCAGGTTTGTCAGAGATATTAATTATATCTATGGGCACAAGACCAGGCTGACCAACGTCCAGTATCTAATTTGCCCTATACATAGAACCACTGGCAGAAGTGGCTTAATCATTATTATTCAGGGTATGAAAGTTGGGGGGAAATGTGGATTTAAAAATCTCAAATGTTTGCAGATGTTGTATAATAACAATGCCACAACTAAATGAGGGTCTGCCTAAACTCTGGAAAATACACTAAGGAACTTCAGTCAATTATCTGGATAATGACTTATCCTTTGTAGATTGGTTTACTAGATAAATGGCCTCTTTTCCCGAGAGGCCAGTGATGATATTTATATTACTAGGGTAACTTCAGCAATGACATCACAATGAAATCGTAAATTTCCACTACTCTTTTTGATATTGCAGATGGGATCTCAGTTTAATGTCTCATCCAAAGAGCAATGCATTCAGGAGCGCTGTACCTGCCCCAGTTCTGCACTGCAGTGACAGCAATCCAACTACCTGGAATGAGAATAGAACCCACAGCCTTCTGGTCTTCCAGCACCAAAGGTGACTGTGGTACCTGTCAAGTCATTGACAAAATAAATATGCATAAAAACACAGGCACTGGATGTAGACTTAGACAGGGTAAGTAAATTACAAATACATTTTCTAGAGATGTGGAGTACAAATGAAATAAGTTACCTGCAGATATGCCTTATGAGGAAAGGGAAAGAAACAAGCAGGCAGACTCTTGCAAAAATAACCAAAAATATACAACGAAATTTGAAGGAATGTAAACACTTAAAATTTGGCTTTGAATCAAGGTGTCCAAGTGATTCAATGGTATGTCTTATCTCATATAGTGTACTATGCACAAGCCTATTAATGGCTAACAGACGTTAAGGATAAAAAAAGGATAGGCAGCTGAAATGCTTTATATGTTGACAGAAAGCAAGAACACCATGGGATCAGAAGACATTCTGAAGAGATTTGGGGGGACCTGGGTACCAGATATTCTGCATTACACGAAAGCAATCATGATGTTCTACGCAAGATGCCAAAACAGAAACTACCTAACTAGGAGGAGGAACATGATAATGAAAAAAAAAGATCCTGAGTTTAAATACAAAGACCCGCACGATCTAATGTGTGTTTGGGGGGGGTTGACAAGAAACAATTTATTCACTGTTAATGTGGAGTTTAAAAACGTAAGTACCCAAAATATTTTTGAGTAATAAAGTAAAATCCTGGAAACATGAATACTCTCCACAGATACTGCCAAAAGGGAGATGAGGATGCAGACAACTGGTAATGGGTGAAAAGAGACTCAAACTTGTTACTGGTACCAGTTAACTGAACAGGAAAAAGTACTAATTTGGGAAACTTGCAAGAAAGAAATATGGAAGAACAGACAGGAAAAGAAATCCAATATAAAAAGCTGAAAAGGGAAGTAACAACAAAAAACTGGTTTAAAGAAAGAGAACTGGTTACCAATATTAATATAGCTAATAAAAATAAGGCAGGGATCAGTAAGGAATTAGAAGTTATGTACCTACCATAACGTTCCATGTTAGTTGTCTTCTTCTCGCCTTCTTTCTTGCTGGATGGGTTCGGAGCCGAACCTCGGCTCCAACTCGGCCACTCTAAATGCTCGAGAGCTAGTTCCACCAGCTAGAGGCTCCCCTATATCCCACAATGCTAGGCGGTAACTCCTCAGATCTCGTTTGAAAGCTAGGCCAAGCAAGAAAAAACTCCATAAGATGGAGAAAAGTAACCCACCTCTATAAGGCTGAGTGTGAGGTGTCCTAAACCTAACAGAGGAAAATATAGAGATGGTAGAGCATGGGAGAAAGATAAAAAGGTCACAAGACAATCTCCTCTAGGTCTGTCCAGGCTAGGGGGAAGGAGGGTGGGACGCAAGAAAGAAGGCGAGAAGAAGACAACTACTATGGAACGTTATGGTAGGTACATAACTTCTAAATGTTAAGTTGTCAATCTCGCATTCATTCTTGCTGGATGGGACCGCGTCCCTAGCACCTTGTCCCGGGTGGCCTATCGGAACAGACTCTTGAGTACAGCGGAACCAAAGTTGGCTCGGCTACTGGAGGCCAAGTCCAACTTATGAGATATGAAGGTATGGGGAGAAGCCAAACTAGCTGCAGAACAAATCGAATCAATAGGCAGTCTGTCTTGAAAAGCTATAGATGTGACTAAAGCTCTAGTTGAATGAGCCCTGGGTTTGGATGACAGCTGTTGATGTCTGATCTCATAAACAAGGGTAATCAACTAAGTAAGCCATCTAGAGAGAGACACCTTAGAAACTGGAAGGCCCATTCTACCTTCTGCATAGGACACAAACAGTTGATCGGACTTCCTGAATTGTTTGGTCCTGTCTAAATAGTACCTAAGTTGGCGATGAACGTCCAAGCAGTGTAATCTCTGTTCTGATCTGTTCGAATAGTTAGGGAAGAAAACTGGAAGGTCAATGGTTTGATTCAAATTTGCTGGTGAAGCTACCTTAGGCAAAAAGGACGGGTTAGTACATAAGGATACCCTATCCTTATGAAACAATAGATAAGGGGGTCGACTACACAGAGCATGGAGTTCAGAGACTCTTCGAGCTGAAGTGACAGCTACCAGAAAGAGTGTTTTCCAAGATAGTAACTTCATTGAGCAAGAAGCTGCGGGTTCAAAGGGGGAAAGAATTAAGGACCCCAGAACCAAGTTGAGATCCCATTGAGGAGGAGGATCCCTGATAGGTGGTTTGAGGAGAAAAACTCCCTTTAGAAAAGCTTTGCAGAGCTTGTGAGACATAATGGAAGACTCTGAGACACTGACATGAAAGTTAGATATAGCCGCCAATTGAACTTTGATGGTAGACGGAGACGAACCTGAGTGGAAAAGTTTGGCTAGAAAGTCCAAAACAGACTGAATAGAAGCAGTGAAAGGATCTATATCCTTTGACTGTGCCCAACAGGAAAAACGTTTCCACTTACTATTATAAATCTTCCGAGTGGAGGATTTATGAGAGGCTATCAAAATATCGCGAACCGAGTGAGATATTAGAGGAAGCCTGGCTAAAGTTGGAATTGGAGAAACCACGCTGTGAGGTTCAGAGAAGGGAGGGAGTGGTGCAACTGACCTGACTGATGGGTCAGGAGGTCTGGAACTGGGTCCAGATGCCAGGGTTGCTCCAACAGATAACGGTGAAGAAATGGGAACCAAACCTGTCGAGGCCAGTAAGGGGCAATGAGGATCATAGAAGCTTTCTGAGCGATGGCTTTCTGAATTAGTTGAGATATCAGTGGGAAGGGTGGAAAGGCATACAGAAGTCCCGGGGGCCAATTGTGGACTAGAGCTTCTCTGCTGGGGTGGCCTGGTTGGGGAAAGAGGGTGAAGAAATCATCGCACTTGCTGTTTTGGGGAGTAGCAAAAAGGTCGCAGCAAGGCCGGCCCCACTTTTGAAAAACTTTCTCCAACACTGAATTCTTCAGAGACCACTCGTGAGGCATGAGAATAGCTCTGCTCAATTTGTCCGCAATCGCATTGGACTTCCCGGGAATGTGCGTTACTAACAGAAACCGCTGAGAAGAAATCGCCCATTGCCACAGTCTGAGTGCCTCTCGACATAGGGGGTAAGATCTGGTTCTGCCTTGTTTGTTGATGTACCACACTACAGACATATTGTCTGTCTGAATTGCTATAGTTCCCTTGGGAAGAGAGTCTTGTAAGGCTTGCAACGCTAGAAGCACTGCTCTCATCTCTAGGACATTTATGTGCAAGTGGCACTCGAAAGGTTGCCACATGCCTTGGACCGTCCTGCCCTGGTAATGCCCCCCCCACCCGATCAGGGAGGCGTCCGTTAATGTAGCAACCGGAGGGGGAGGAACAAAAGGTCTCCCTAGGAAGAGCTGGGGAGATGTGATCCACCAAGAGAGATGATTCTTGCACGATTGTGTTATCCGAATAGAATGGGACATTGGAAGTCGTTGGAAAGACCATTGTGTGAAGAGCATCCATTGTAAGATTCTCATGTGGAAGCGAGCTAATGATAGGAGAGGGATGGCCGCCGCCATTATCCCTAAGACCTTCAGGATCAGTCTGGCTTTGACTGTGTTGCTCTGCAAGACAAGAAAGACTTGTCTGTGTATGTCTGCTATTCTCTGGTCTGTGAGTCTGGCTGACATGTTGACTGTGTCTAGATTTGCGCCTATGAAGGTAATAACACGACAAGGCGACAAGACAGACTTTTCGTAATGTATTGAAATGCATAGTGTTTGACATGTGTGTGTAAGGTGTAGTCTCTGGCAAGAAGGAGAAGATGCTTGGTGGGGGCTGTTAGGAGCCAGTCATCTAAATATGGAAACACCTGGAATCCTTGTTGTCTCAGCTGAGAGGCGACCACTGCCATGCATTTGGTAAACACTCGGGGGGCTGTAGTGAGACCAAAGAGCAGGGCCCTGAACTGAAGATGACTGGTTCCCAGCCTGAAGCGGAGAAATCTCCTGGAGCGTTGGTTCATTCTGATGTGATAGTACGCATCCTGGAGATCTATAGAGCACATCCAGTTGTGCCGTCCGAAAAGGAGCAGAATGGACTGCAGCGTGACCATCCGAAATTTTGTTTTCTTGACAAACTTGTTCAAGTTGCTGAGATCCAAAATAGGTCTCCAGTCCCCTGTTTTCTTTGGAACCAAAAAGAATTTGGAGTAGATTCCGGATCCTTGTTGGTCTGCTGTAACTGGTTGAATAGCTCTTTTTGCTAGCAGCTTTGAAATTTCTAATGCTGCTTGCTCCCTTTGACTGGGTGGAACGTCTGGAAGGGATTTTCCGGACTGCTTTGGAATGTGAAAGAAAGGGATTCTGTAGCCTTCGGAAATGATAGACTGTACCCATTTGTCTTGAGTAAGAGAAAGCCAGGCTTCTGGGTACAGAGATAATCTTCCCCCGACTGCCTCCGAAGGTGGACAGTCGGGCAACACCTCAGGGATGCTGAAAGGGCTTGTCAGAGAAGGATTCTCGACTGCCCTGGTTCTGCGGGCCCCCTCTGCCTCTAGGACGGCGTCTATTATTATTGTTCCCCCCTCTGCCTCTAGGGGGGAACCGACTCTGTGCGTCAGGAAAAACTCCTTGTGGTTGTTTGCGGAACCACATCTTTTCCCCCCTTCTGGCCTTTGGGGTAAAGCCTAGAAGGAGTAGAAAAACGGACTCCCACAGCAGAGAGAGTCTTGCCATCAGTCTCGCACCTAGTCAGGGTTTCCTTCACTTGAGGACCAAAGAGGGATGATCCATCAAAAGGGGAGTTAGTGAAGGACGCCTTGAAAGGGTCCGCAAAGTTACATAGCCGCATCCAGGCATGCCGACGTAATGCCACACCTGTACCTGCCGCTCTACTCGACCCATCCGCCGCGTATGAAAGGAGGCGCATGGAGGAGGTAACTATTGAGTTGAGGGTCGCTAGCTGAGAGTTCATCCTATCCTGAAAACCCGTAGCTGTTGGATCCTTTAACATTTCACTCGCTTCCTTGAGCAAATCCCTCTGGAGACGAGTGAAATGACACAGGTAATTCAGCGAGCGCATCGAAAAGGTCGCTGACGAGAACATCCGCTTACCGTACCTGTCCATAGTCCTAGACTCCTTGTTAGGAGGATGAACAGGCACTGAAGGATCAGCAAGCTCCTTCTTGGTGGCTGCAGCCACCACCATAGCATCAACAGAGACGCCTTTGGTCAAGAATTCTTTGTCCTTGGGGGCAGTGATAAATTTTGATGGTCTCCTGGGGGTGGGTTCCACTGAGTCAGGAGCCATCCAGGCCTTCCTTGCCACCACTTCCATGAGGGGGTCAAAGGGAGGGGACACCCAGGAGGTGGAAGGGCGAGAGCCAAACGCCTCAAGATACACTGATTCATCCTCTGATGGGTTGAGGGCTGGCCAATTCCCCCTCTGTTTTAAGATTTCGAGGATGTCTGCAAATGAGACATCTTCAGAGGAGGAACGAGGGGAACCCTTCAGAATCCTCTAAATCAGTGTCAGAGGTGATAGACTCAGGGGAGTCGATGTGCTTCCTCTTGCACTGCCTCTTCCTAGGGGGCTCTCCTACCAGGTCAGGAGAGGCCTCGGAAGAGGAGGAGATCCCCACTGGGGATACTTGAGGAGCTGGCTCTCTACGATCCGGGATGAGGGAGTGAGAAGAAATCACTACAGGCACCGTGGAGGGAGGGGTAGATGGAGCCGACTGTGGGGTTGAACCAGGTTCTAACACGCTCCTCATGACCTCGAAGGCACCCTTGTCAGGCAGAGCCAGAGGTCTCCGCTCCGAAAAGCTGAAAACCTCCCCCGGCACAGACAGTGATGGCTCCGAGGTTGATGTCGGAGCCTAACTCACCAGCGCCGAAGCACCATGAGGGAGAGCGGGGTCGGACAAGGGTCCAATGCCCCTCTGAGCCGACGAGGGAAGTCCGGCGCCGAGATTCCTCCAAAGAAGACATCGGAGTAGACGACTATATCGGTTCCGACGCACCCACAGTCTCGGGTCCGAGCTGCCCCGGCTCCGAACTCAAGAGAGTCAGAGGAGGAACATTCTGAGTGATGGGATTAGCCATCGACTGTTGAGTCGGGCTCTGAAGCATTTGGGCCAGTGCCTCGGACTTAAGAAGTCGACTCACTACCCTCTGAAGGTCATGATCTGACAGTCTCGACGACCTAGAGGAGTGAGATCTATGGCTCCGTTCAGACAACAATGGAGATGCTGGAGCCGAATGAACGGAGCCGATAGATGGTGACCTGGACCTCTTTCTGGAAGTCGATTCCGATAACCTTATCGGAGCCGACTCAGCAGTGTCTACCTCGGCTCTGGCCGGAGCCGAGGGAACAGTGGGAACATGTGTTCAAGAATCATCGGCTCCAGCCGGAGCCGATGTTCAAACAGGCTTCGAAGCCCCGAAGACGACTCAGATACAGGAGCCGACGGTCTGGTAGGCTTGGAGGGTTTCCCCGAAGATTGAGTCAGGGGACCCTCAGGCTTCAATAAGCCCCTTAAAATGAGCTTATTTTTTCGCTCCTGCAGGACTCTAGGGCTGAAACCATGGCAAACAGCACATGAGTCCTGCAGGTGCAAAGGTCCCAGGCAGTATACGCAAGAAGTGTGACCGTCTGTCAGAGACATCTTCTGACAGCACGAGTCACACTTCTTAAAGCCTGAGACGTTTGATTCTTTAGACATAGTTCTAAAGGTAACAGACAGTTACACAAACACACCGTTAAATTAAGAAAAAAACCCAAAGAAAGTTTCTACACAAACACACACACTCCAAATCTAGGAGGGGTGGGAAAGGGGCCTAAGGCCTAAAGGGAACTCTGAGAAAAAATTTTGGACAAAGGGGAAGATTCGAGGAAAAAGGGTCCAACTACGAAAAATCTAATCAAGGGACACTAGAAATTTAAAATTAAAAGGGTCTAAGTTGACTAAAAGTCTATTTAAACTCACTAACCTGCAAGCCGGTTGGAAGAGCACCTCGTCAGCTATAGCGGCAAACTAGATCCGAGGAGTTCCCGCCTAGCATTGTGGGATATAGGGGAGCCTCGAGCCAGTGGAACTAGCTCTCGAGCTTTTAGAGTGGCCGAGTCGGAGCCGTGGTTCGGCTCCGAACCCATCCAGCAAGAATGAAGGCGAGATAGACAACTTAACATTAAAGGGTTAATAAGTCTATCTGCCCCAGATGTGTGTACCGGAAAGAAGACATGGGTAAGATTACTAAACAAACAATGAAATCACAGATTGTTACTGGACAACGGTAGCAGTTACTGGAGAAAGGTAGTATGGATATCAAGAGTAGCAACTAATGCTACAAAATGTGGAATTTTCTGGAAGAAATATCAAACTACTTTTACACCCCAGCTAAACTCTTGGAAAATGTTTACAGCAAACCAGAAACAAGGGAAGATCGGAACACATTTTTGAGAGTGCAGAAAGTTAGTGGAATTTACGATGGACACAAACACTTTTGAGGCAATCGAAATGTGTTTTTCACAAGAAAATGGCATGAACCTCGCCTTACTCAAGCTAAAGATAATTTGATTAACACTTCAGTAGCCATAAAAGTAAAACAGTAGACCCGCTCTTACCCGGTCTCACTGGGACCAGACCTTAGGCTGAATAAACGAATGGGTGGTTAATCAGAAAATGCATACAAAACAGCATTTACAGGTTATAAATCAGCACTAACAACATGATTTGTGTTAGTATGCATTTTTCTAATGAACATGAAGTCTAAAACTCAAATGTCTGTCATTATTTAGCCCACAGGAGGTGGAAGTGTTGTTGTTCTCTGTTGTGTTTTGCTAGAGCTACAACAGAAATCTGATGGCTGGTTAAAGACAGGCCAGATAAGAGGGGGTGTACTGTAACAAGACACTGGTAAAGTCAGACATGCCCAACTATAGACAAGTTAATTTCATTAAAGAATGTTTTAAAGAAAAGTAAAAAAAAAAAAAGTACTTGCTGGGAAAATTTCAGGAAGGACTTAAAAATGGTATGGGGGTAGTATCTTGCATAACACACACAAGAGGAGGAAATCAAGTAAGGAATGACTACTCGAACATTACTAAACCAGAGAACTCAGGGTACTTATGAAAAATACGATTAGGTTGCATACTTGGTATCCAGACAAGAGGAAAAAAGAAAGTAATGCAGGAAACATAAATTAACTAAGCTAGTTAGCAGAGAGAAAAGTTAACCTACCAACAAAGAAAATAAGATACAAGATAATGCCCCTTCTGGTCCTAAGTACTTGCTTACCAATGCACCTACAACCAAGGGAAATGCCACCCACTAAAGTAGATAATTTTATCACAGAGTTGTTTTCCCAATATCATTACCTTCCTGTTGCAAAAAATGTACAAAGAAAAACAACTTTAAATCATTGTAAATGCACAAGAACACCATCTTTTAGACAAGACATCTAGTCCTCAAACTAAGCAAATCATCCTGAAAATGTGTAGAAAATACAAATAAGGTCCCCAGAAAGAAACCTATTTAAATATCTATGTGACAAGTTCTCACCTCAGCTTTACAGGGATTGAGTCAGAAAATCAGATTCATAATGTGTTTTTTTGCTCCTTATGTTGCCATTTGTTAATGTACTAGTATACTACTTTTCTGCACCATTCATAAGGTCGCTTATCCACTCCTTACCCGCACTAACAAAAATATCCCAAACACCTTTTCTGACCTGTCACTGTATCTTGTCTGTAAATATATGAAAAATTACCCGATACAATTTAGTCCACATGTTCATTATTATTACTCTAGAGTCAGCTGCAAGGACACTATACAGCAAAGTTCTAATATTACCCAAGAAACAAAGATGTACTTATTTAAACATACTTCCCATCAGTAAGTAGCATTTAATAGAGTTTAGCAATGAGCAGCCTGAAATAACCCAGGAAAGCACTTCTAAACCAGGTGATGCAGACAGAAAGGCATATTTGATACTACTCCTCCTGTATTATTAACTATCATCATGTGCATTAGAGATACATAATGAACAAAAAACACTCTGGTGCAAGACCTCTACAGGCAGCATCAGCAAACGAAAACAGAGAATGCCAGGGGCAGCCTCAATGCACAAGTACTCTCGCGTTCTCTGAATACACTACACAAGCACCAACTACTTTTAGTTTCTTAAGCTACAGATTGCTAGAAAGCCTATACTAAACATCCCCTACATTCCTTCTAGTAGTGGGCTCAAAGTATATCCATTTCTAAAACCTATAGATAAATTAACTACAAGAATTACAGAAAAAAAGCCAATGGCTACATTATTTTTCCACTCACCAGAGGATACAAGTACTAGTCAAAAGGAATAGAGGAGTTATTTATTTTCAAGAGGCATGCTGCCCAAAAAATACGTGAGCTATGGGTTCACAAAGGTTTGGCTCTGTGATAAGAGTCTGATCCCAACAAAACTCAGTACCTAATTTAGACCCAAAGCACTGGTTCTATTAAGCACAAAGTATCATGACCCTGTTCCAAAACTAATGTGTTCAACAAGATCCGATAAGGAAACCATATAGCCAGTCATCAATTAATGATGAACTGTGGAACAAAGGCAACATTAGCACAAGTTTCATCTTTGCTTAAGAAACATATACTAGTAGCAGGTCAAAGAAAGCCACACATCTCTCTCATGTGCCACATAACAAAAAGCAGTTCTGTGCTCTTTAGTCACTAAGAAAACATCCAAACTGGTTTTAATAAGACTTTCAAACAAGGTACAAATTACAGTACTCCAGCTGTCAAAGGCCACTACAAAAAGTTGAAATTATTTCAAAATGGAATAATGGACTATGTGCAACAATTAAACTTTCAACTGAAAAAGAAACACAGCTGCACACAGAAATGCTCTGCTTTGTTTGCTTTTTAGTGCATCTTGACATTACAGAGCGAGTGTTTTTTTAATACAACTTCAAAATAGTTTCTTTAAAAGTATTCTAAACACTGTGCCCCCCCTCACCAAACACACACAAACATGGTCAGATTTAGTAATAACCTATTCAAGCTCTACCTCGTGACCTCACAGTCGAAAGCTCCATAGGTAATTACTAGGTACGCAGTCCAGAGCACCATTAAAGAAACTAGTCCAAATTCCCAACTGTCCCAAAGCAATGTCTGGTTAAGGGACTTGCAAAGCGTCACACAGGAGGCAAACAAAGGTTGAGGGAGTCAAACCCTGCACCACAGGAAATAGCTCATTAACACGTTATAAACTTAATCCTCTGTGCTAACTGGCACACTGAAAATTCAGGATTGCCTTAATTTGTTATAGTTTTATTACAATTAAAACTTCAAATAAAGTCTCTATAAATTAACTTCTATTAATAAATGTCTTGACACCAAGTAATTAAAAGCCACATTTTTAAAGTTTGAGGAACAACCCCCCACCTCTCTGCAGAATCCTCTTCAATGTTAGCACTTGCCAAATAGGGCCTCTACAGCTTTCCATAGCGGACAGCCTCACCATATATAAATCTGACCCAGTCTCACTAAAGAGAGGTGAGACATATAACCTGTGCCATTCCTCCCTTCCCAAACACCAGGTCTGACAAATGCCTACATCGCTAATCAAACTCAGGTCATCTGGGTTGTAGACAGGACGTTTTCACTCTGTCAATAGAGGTGGCTAAAAGTGCAGTGTCACAATTCTTCTGTGGAGAAGGCAGCACGGGATTTGCTATCTACTGTATTAGAAGTACACAATCTAAGGTCAATCGTCATTAACCTTTTAGCAAGGGACAAGCAGTCCTACCCTTTACCAAGGGACAAGCAGTTCTACATGCTGAGTTCAGGGGCAACATATCTGCTTGTGATCTACATGCTTTGCTTCTTAATAAAACAAAGTAGTGTTGTTTGCTGTGCAAGACACCTCCACTGTTAAGGGGTAAGCAAACTAAACAACTCAGGATGCTGGCAGCAAGCAACAGAAAAAAGGCCAGATGCATGGATAAAAGTAAAAATAAATAAACTGCATACAGGTATTAGAAATGGTGCCTGGGATTTGGAAAATGGAGTACAAAGGATTGGTCTAGATAAAGTCACTTTAACCAGCAGATCTAGGCGACTCTCTCTGATGCCCTCTCTGTGGGAAAAATACAGACACCTTGTTGAGGTTTCAAGTAGTTTATTCAGTTAAGTAGGTAGACGGATAAATGCTCTTGTTCTATACATTACATTCAACAATGTCATTTATTTAAAGCCAGTTACAGACAATGATGGGAAGGTCCCAGGGAGCTAACTGGTAGGAAATCTGGAAGATGGAAAAGCAAGGAGCCAATACCAAGAATTAGAGGTTAGTCCTTTATTTGAATATTCTTGAAAGACCCATGAGGGTTTTACCAGCTCAGCACCCAGTGGAATCTCATTCATCTGGAAATGGGGGGAAGGGGAGTGGGACATGAGACCAGGACAGTGTGTGAAGGCTGCAGTATGGTACTACAGTTGCTAGTCACACCATTATACTAAGAATCAATGAGGTAAGTACAGAGCTGCACTACTGTTAAACTCAATGATTCTCTTACGCTGCTGTGGAAATATTATAATCAACTTACTTAACCTCTTTTTTTAAGCAAGTTCATAGGTAATTACCTGGCTAGCTATCTTTCAAGACCATTTTAAGGCTAGCCAATTTCCCTTTCATAGGTGAGACTCAAACCCTATAACTTGTGTCTGTGAGGTGGTTTACCTTAACCATTATACTAAACAGCAACCCCCTGACTAATTCATCTGTTCAGGCTTTTCCTTTGTGCAAAATGCACTATTTCAGAAGGCACGAAGTGTTACCAAGTAGAGATGTGAGGGTTGTTTAAATAATTACGCCAGCAACTGAGCTCCAACTCTTGTCCATCACCAAGGGGTTCATTAACACGCTACTGTACTACATATCACTACTGCAGAAAACAAGGACCGCATTTATTTCAGTACTATGCCTGGGATGACTGTGCACTTGGGGTGTTAATTTCTAAAACATGCATGGTTAGGAGGTGTGCTACTACGGATCACTTCACAACACATGAACGCATGGGACTGCTGCACAGTCTGATGGAGCTTTCATTTCACCTCAGGTGAGTGTGGCAGGGTACAGAGTGGAAGAGAGGAATTCATTAAATCTGTAATTAACGTTTCTGCTATGCTGTTAAAGCAATGCCATAAATTACTCAAATTCTCTGCTGTATAAATGGCAACTGCTTGAAAGGTACAAGGATGGGAGTCTCCATGCCAAGTACTGTAAAATGGAGACTGAATGGTCAAAAAACAGTTAGTAAAGCCCAAGATTGCCATTTCTTGGAATATTCCCTTTATAGGAGGCAGGAAGTTGGTATATACAAGTGCAAGGAGTGTGCAGGGCGAGGGGACCTTGCCCCCTCTAAAAAAGAAGTTTAAAGGAGAACAGTGATGTTCAATATTTGTTCTGCATTTTCAGTCTTTTTTTTTTTTTTTTTTTTTTTTTTAGTATTTCAACAGGTACAGAACTCGGTCGGTGACTAGCGAGTCTTCATTAATTCCAGCACACGCTTTTACCTTCTGATTTCTGAAAGCACCAATAAAAATGCTTCCACTACAATGGTGGTAAGTAGGACATGAAAAATTAATGCTGTTCAAGGCAGTGAATAATAGAAAAACTATAAGGCTAGTGTTACCATAAGAAGCTGAAGTAATACTGCCAAATATTGCACAACTGATAAAGAATGGACTGCCTTTCCTAACAATTTACACACACTGTCCAACAGAAAATTCTGAAGGAAAGACATAAATATGAGAAAAACATACTGGGCAAAAATTATAAAAAAATTAAATACAGCAGAGCTTATGCTGTTTTTGCAGTACATATTTGACATGACATGAACCTCATCATGTATTACTGCCTGACTACATGAAGAAAAATAGTATACACAGATTTGATTGCTGCTAGTATGATCATAAGTTAGTCTGCTCTATCAACTACCACTTTAAATTAAAAAATAAAATAAAATAAAAACATACAGTATTAATAACAAGATCCTGGAAAGTACAGTTTTGTACCTACCATAAATGTAGATGTTCGAGCATCCACATTGCTGCAGTCCTAACTATTGGGTAGTCCGCTGTCCAGTCGGCCCGAATACCAAAGTATATGGCTGACGTCGGTCAGGGCGCATTAGACTGACGTCAGTACGTCAGGGTACTAATGCGCATGACCGACGTCATATCCTCAGTCTTTTCTTGCCCCAGATGTCAGAAGACCCTGAAAAGATAAGGCCAAAACCAAAAACTCCAAACATACCTGCACCAAAAATATGTACAATATATACAAAATTACCAGAATATAACCTCACCTACACAACCACCCCTAAACACAGAGGGAAGGAGGGAGGGTAAATTGGACTGCAGCAATGTGGATCCTCGAACATCTACATTTATGGTAGGTACAAAACTGTACTATGTTCTTCATTCCACATTGCTGCAGTCCTAACTATTGGGTAGAATCCCAAAGCAGAGGTAAGGGAGGCTGGCAAATCATAAGGAAGCAGGAGCTGACAACATGCCTTGCAAAATAGCTGTGGCAAAACCAGCCCTAGACTTAGAGTAGAGAGGAAGGTGATAATGCTTAGAGAAAGTATGCACTGAACTCCAAGTAGCTGCCTCCAAAATATCCTTAGTTGCCACCCCTTAGAAATGCTGTTGAAGTGGCAGTAGCCCTAGTGGAATGAGGCCTAATCCCAGCTGGAATCTCCTTGCCATGATGGGAATAACAAAATGCAATGCAAAACCCAATCCACCTAGAAATAGTTTGTTTTGACACAGGCTTGCCCTCATGAACTCAAAGCAAAAGAAACAAACAACTGCTGAGACTGCCTAAAATCCTTAGTCCTGCTCAAATAATAACGCAATTGCCTGTGTACATCTAAAGTGTGCAAAATCTTTTCCCCTTTATTTTGGGGATCTGCATAAAAAGTAGGCAAATGAATAGTTTGGTTTAAAGCCACACTAGAAACCACCTTAGGCATAAAGGAAGGATTAGTACGTAATGATACCCTATCCTTATGAAAAATCAAAAAAGGCTCTACCGCCATAAGGGCCTGTAACTCAGAAACCCTTCTTGCAGAAGTAATGGCCAACAAAAAAGCAGTCTTCCATGACAAGTATTTCAATTCAGCAGTAGCCGCAGGCTCAAAAGGTTGTAGAGTAAGTTTCTCCAACACAAAATTGAGATCCCAAGCAGGAGTAGGAGCTCTACGTGGGGGTCTTATATTCTTTGCCCCTCTAAGAAATTGCTTGAACAAAGGATGCGAAAACAATGGTGGGTCACAATCATAGTGAGCTGAAATTGCTGCAGCATGAATCTTAATGGAAGAGAAAGACAAACCTTTGTCCAATAACTCAGTAAGATATTGAAGAGCCACACTCAAATTAGGCTCAGAAATCTCCAAATTGTTTGCTGCACTCCAAAATAAAAATCTCTTCCATTTTTCTGCGTACACTTTCCTTGTACTAGGTCTTCTGGCTTCCATAATCACATTTAAAACTTGTTGAGGAAGTTGAGACCTGCCGTCTTTCAAAACAGAATATGCCAGGCTGTTAGATGAAGAGAGTGAAGCTTGACATTGAGCAGGTGACCGTCCCTCTGAGACAACAGGTGTGGAATCAAGGGTAAAGGCCATTGAGGCTTCCTTACCAGACTCCTCAGTAATGGGTACCAGTGCTGCCGAGGCCAATCTGGAGCTATTAAAATCATCCTTGGCTTGTCTTGTCTGACCTTTAGAAGCACCTTTGGGAGAAGAGGCAGAGGTGGAAAAGCATACACATGAAGATTTTTCCAACTGAAAGAAAGAGCATCCACTTTCCAAGCTGTGTGATGAAACCTCTTTGTGCAAAACTTTGGCAGCTGGTGGTTTAGTGGAGAAGCGAACAGATCTATGTCTGGAGTTCCCCATGACACTGTCAATTTTGAAATACATGAAGATCCAGTTTCCACTCGTGGGGATCCATGATTTGTCTGCTTAACACATCTGCTAAGGAGTTCTGTGCTCCGGCAGAAACCTTGCCTGAAGAGTTAGTTGCAAGCTGAGCGCAGTCTCCCATAAAATCATTGCTTGCCTGCACAATGGGTAAGAATGTGTTCCCCTTGTTTGTTGATGTACCACATGACAGTTGTGTTGTCTGTTAGAATCAACACCTGCCCTGGAAGAAGTAACTCCTTGAAAGTCATTAATGCAAACTGGACTGCTAACATCTCTTTCATGTTGATATGTAGATGCTGTAGTCTGGCAGGCCACTTGTCTTGTATCCACTTTCCATTTAGATGAGCTCCCCAAGCAATGTCTGAGGCATCTGTCGTTAGAATCTGACTCGCCTCTGGCGGGGTCACAGAGAGTCCCTTGTTTAGGTGACATTCCTGAGCCCACCACAAAAATTCCTTTTGAATGCAAGGTATTATTTGAATGACAGTGTCCAAATCCTGGCAGTGCTGTGTCCATACATTTTTGAGATACCATTGCAGCTTCCTCATATGCAGTTTGACATTGGGAAGCACCAGAATACAAGATGCCATGAACCCTAAGGCTTGAAGGACTGTCCTTGCAGTCAGCCCGGACTGAAGAGATAGTTGATGGAAGTAACTGGAAAGATTCTTTTGTTTGTCCGGGGTTAAAAAGGCCATCTGGGCTGCTGTATTCAGTCTCACACCCAGAAAGCACATGTCTTGAGAGGGTACTAGACTGGACTTTATTTCGTTCACAGAATACCCTAGGCATCTTAGCACTGCTATGACATATTCCAAATGCTGTAGAAGGTCTTCCTTTTCTTGAGCCAGAATCAGGCAGTCGTCCAAGTAAGGATAGATTTGAATTCCTTTTAGCCTGAAGTAAGCTATCACTGGAGCCAGAATCTTTGTGAATACTCTGGGCGCAGTAGATAAGCCAAAGGGCAATGCAGAGAACTGATAATGAGAATTTCCAGCTCGAAAACGCAGATACTTCCTGCAACTTAGTCTTATAGGCACATGAAGGTAAGCTTCCTTGAGATCTAAAGTTACCATCCAGTGATCTTTGCCCAGCAGAGGTAAAAGCTGTTGTAACGTCAACATTTTGAACTTGGGAATTTCCAGATAAGTGTTGAGGATAGATAAATCCAAAATTGGTCTCCACGTGTTCCCCTTCTTCGGTACTAGGAACAGGCGAGAATAAAATCCTAGGCCCCTTTCTGGCACAGGAACTGGCTGAATGGCCCCTATTTGGAGCAACAGAGAAATTTGCTTGTGAGCCTCTGTTCTTTGTAGAGGAGGAATGTCTGGCATGCCTTTGAAAGGACGCAAGGTATGGAAATAAAACCTGTAACCGTGGTGAATGATATCCAGAACCCATCTGTCTTGGGTAATTAAATCCCAATTTTCTTTGAAAAGAGACAGCCTTCCTCCCAAAGGTGCTGCCAGGCGAGAATGTACTGGCAGCTGAAAAGGCAGGTCATTGGGTCTGCTTACGAAAGGACTGACCCCTGCCCTCACCAGAAGTCTGAGCAGGTGAACTCCCTGTCCTAGGCCTAAAAGAACCTTGAGCTCTGCCCCTACCACGCCTAGACCTACCCCTAGACTGGGAATCATAAGCAGGATAAGTCCATCCCTTAGTAGGCCAATTTCTACTAAACTTGGAGGCTGCACCTGCAAAAAATCCTTAACAGTCTGCATAGACTTAGCCTTGTCCTCCATTTTCTTTAAAACTGCTTCCACAGGCGAACCAAACAACACATCAGACTGTAAAGGAGCATCCAAAATCCTTGTTTTAACATGCTGAGCTAAATTCTGATCTCTCAACCAGGCGTGCCTCTGAAGAACAGAACCAGTGGCAGCCACCCTCGAGGAGGCCTGCACAGCATCAAAACCACACTGCAAGGAATGTTTACCCACCTGTTCAGACACATGAACTAAATCCTGCAACTCTTTACACTCAATACCTTCTGCCAGAGCATCCACCTTAGATTTCAATTGTGAAAGGAGATAATTCTGATATTTTAACATGTGAAACTGACAATTCAATGCCCTCATGGCTAAAGTGGAAGAAGTATACACTTTCTTTCCCCATCTATCCAAAGCCCTTGCCTCTTTATCAGGAGGAACAGGATTTTTTTACAACAGAGGCCTTCACACCTTTAGGCCCCTGAGAGACAGTTTCCGGGTCTGCCCTAGGACTCTTAAAAAGATACTTATGAGCTTCAGGCACCCTATAGTACCTATCCGGTTTAACTGGGGCAGGAGGCAAAGAATCAGGATTCAGGGAAGCCTCTGCAAAAACATCTTCCACCACATTCAGAACAGGAGGTATAGCTAAAGGCCTATGTTGGGGTAAAAACAAGAATTCCCTAAGCCTCTTCCTGGAATCAGAGAAATCTTGACCTTCCCATTTAAAATGCTCCCTCATGGAATGCAGAGTTTCTGAAAATGAAAAATCCTCAGGAGGAGAAGCTGAAGGAGTAGAATCATCCACATCAGAATCAGAATAAGGAGGGTACTCCTGCAAGTCTTCAGTCAAGACTCAGAAGCCTCGAACATTGCTCAAAACTCTCAAACTCAGGTTCCACCCTAGGCCTCTTATCAGGAGGAGGCATAGAACCTCTAATCATAGTAATCAAATCCTCTGCCATTTTAAGCATATGTTTCTTAGGCAAAGACCCTGAAGCACTAGGAGAAACCCCCACTGAAGCTAAACTTGGCCTGCCTCTCAAAGAAGCCTTGGAAACAGAAGGGGAGGCTCTAACCACCTTAGGAAGAGAGGGAAGAACAGCCACCTGAGAAGCCCCCTCAGCCTGGCCTACTTCCTGAGAGGACACATCCTGTAACAGTAAAGTCTCACCCTGAGACTCCAAAGAAACTCCTGGCAGAACCTCCGGCTCCACTGAGCCTTCTAAAGAACCGACGTCTGGGACTGTCGGTTCTTCCACTCTAGGCTTTGCTGCTTTGTCCTTGCGCTTTTGGCGAAGCGGTCGGAGCATCCGGCGGCATTTTATAATTACAACGCTTCCCAAAACTAACCTGGCACAGTCTAACCTTCTCTTAATAGTGCGTTTGTTAAATCTAGCACAAGAGCGGCATCCAACAACGCCGTGCTCAGGCCCTAAACAAGGTATACACAAAGTATGGTAATCCCTATGAGGTATCTGTTTCCCACAAGAAATACAGTTATTCACTTTTTCTGACATCCGGTTAAATACTGAGGCAAGAAAAAAACAAAATATTCCCCAACGGGGTACTTAGCCAACTTTGATTCGGTCTGAAACTCTGACTTCAGAAACTTTCAGAACGCCAACCTGCACTCGCAAAATTGCTTCTGCATCGGACCATGCGGCAAAAAAGACTGGGGATATGACGTCGGTCATGCGCATTAGTACCCTGACGTACTGACGTCAGTCTAATGCGCCCTGACCGACGTCAGCCATATACTTTGGTATTCGGGCCGACTGGACAGCGGACTACCCAATAGTTAGGACTGTAGCAATGTGGAATGAAGAACATCTGTGGAGGGCAAAGACGTTTCTTTTTCCAACTACCCCACCTCCCCTAACGGCTATGCTCTCTTGGAGTTAGTATACTTAGAGATGAAGGGGCAGGTTGCCACACATGCAAAAACACTATTTTTGTCAGGTGTTGGCACAGTGTGCAACAGACTTAAATTTTCCATTTTGTTTTACTTCTATTAATTTATTTGCAAAAGAGTAAAAAGTCAGTTTCTTGCGAAGACTATAAAAATCTCCTGGGAGCAAAACTTGTCCCTCCCAGACTCTTAACCTAACAACTAGTCCATTTACTTAATACAAATGATCTACAGACAAAGACATTCCAGAATGCTGGGGTGGAAACATGTTAGCAAAGGACAACACTCCTAGTTCTTCCATAAATCACCCAATGTACTTCTATAAGACAAACCTTATTACAACAATGGTACCATATTTCAACTGCTGCACTACCAATGGAATTTTTTTAACAAGATTTCCACTTTAAGAAACCATTCACATACTATAAAAAGACATGGTTTATCTTATAGTAGTAAATTTTGATATTAAACCATGTATGTGTACGGGACAGGGACATCCTCAAAAATCTTGGAACCGAGGGCTCCAAAACCACAGGTCAGATCAGAGAAGGATAAATAAGATGGTGCTGAGACAAGGGTAGGCTCATGGGTCTGATGAGAGCCAGAATTACCTCCATCTGGACTTGAGCCCTACGAAACTTCCTTATCATCCTATACTCCTGCCTCAGATAAGCTCCTGGAGGACTTAAGGGATGAAAACTAGTGGAAGGTGGCCTGGAGGGTTTTTTCTTTCTCTTGCAAAAAAAAAAAAATATATATAAATGGAGCCAAGGAGATATCAGATCAGGGGAGAAAAGTGGAGATTGAGCCTACAACCTCAAGTACCAAATCTCCAAGGATTCAGAGGTTGACACCGCATCTGGTTTCTTAGAAATTTTTGCTAGAGGCTTGGGAATTGGAGCCGAACAAGAACAGTCAAGGGACCATTTCTTGGACTCCTTTTCTTTTAGAGCAGAATCATGCTTCCCTTTATCAGGTTTACTGGATGAGGTTTGTGCCCAAGCCAAGACAGAAGCAGCAGCAGAAGGTAGCAAGTCATTTAATACCAACTTATTTCTCCTATCATTCAATGCACAGCAGCTGAACCCTGAACAAATGGAGCAATCAATTTCAACATGAGCAGTGCCCAAACAAACGCACTCCTTGTGGGCATCAGAATTAGGGATCTTTTGCCGGGAGGAAGTGCATTTCTTAAAGCCAGTAGGCTTGTCAGCCATATCAGAACAACAAAAAGTACAGTTTTGTACCTACCATAAATGTAGATGTTCGAGGATTCCCTTGCTGCAGTCCTGACAATTGGGTATAGTCCGCGTCCCAGTCGGCCCGAATACCAGAGCGTCGGTCATTAGACTGACGTCAGGGTACTAATCAGTCTTTTCTTGCCCCAGATGTCAGAAGACCCAAAAAGACAAGTCCCAAAAACAACCTGCACCAAAAAACATGTACAATATATATACAGTAAAATATACACAAAATATAAGCATGTAAACTCACCTACACAACCACCCTGAAACACAGAGGGGAAGGAGGAACATCTACATTTATGGTAGGTACAAAACTGTACTATGTTCTTCGTCTTCCCTTGCTGCAGTCCTGACAATTGGGTAGAATCCCAAAGCAGAGGTAAGGGAGGCTGGCAAATTATAAAGTAGCAGGAGCTGACAACATGCCTTGTAAAACAGCTGTGGCAAAACCAGCTCTAGTCTTAGAGTATATAGGCAGGTGATAATGCCTAGAGAAAGTATGCACTGAACTCCAAGTAGCTGCCTCCAGAATATCCTTAGTTGCCACCCCTTAGAAATGCTGTTGAAGTGGCAGTAGCCCTAGTGGAATGAGGCCTAATCCCAGCTGGAACCTCTTTGCCATGATGGGAATAACAAAATGCAATGCAAAAGCCAATCCACCTAGAAATAGTTTGTTGTGACACAGGCTTGCCCTGTGAACTTAAAGCAAAAGAAACAAGTAACTGCTGAGACTGCCTAAAATCTTTAGTCCTGCTCAAATAATAACGCAATTGCCTGTGTACATCTAAAGTGTGCAAAATCTTTTCCCCTTTATTTTGAGGATCTGCAAAAAGTAGGCAAATGAATAGTTTGGTTTAAAGCCACACTAGAAACCACCTTAGGCATAAAGGAAGGATAATGATACCCTGTCCTTATGGAAAATCAAAAGGGCTCTACTGCCATAAGGGCCTGCAACTCAGACACCCTTCTTGCAGAAGTAATAGCCAACAGAAAAGCAGTCTTCCATGACAAATATTTCAATTCAGCAGTAGCTGCAGGCTCAAAAGGTTGTAGAGTAAGTTTTTCCAACACAAAATTGAGATCCCAAGCAGGAGTAGGAGCTCTCTTATATTCTTTGCCCCTCTAAGAAACTGCTTGAACAAAGGATGCGAAAACAAAGGTGGGTCACAATCATAGTGAGCTGAAATTGCTGCAGCATGAATCTTTATGGAAGAAAGACAAACCTTTGTCCAATAATTCAGTAAGATATTGAAGAGCCACACTCAAATTAGGCTCTGAAATCTCCAAATTCTTTGCTGTACTCCAAAACAAAAATCTCTTCCATTTTCCACTCTCCTAGTACTAGGCCTTCTAGCTTCCATAATCACATTTAAAACTTGTTGAGGAAGCTGAGACCTACCATGCTTCAACACAGAATATGCCAAGCTGTGAGATGAAGAGATGGAAGCTTGACATTGAGCAGATGACCGTCCTTCTGAGATAACAGATGAGGAATCAGAGGTAAAGGCCATGGAGGCTGCTTTACAAGACTCCTTAGAAGTGGGTACCAATGTTGCCGAGGCCAATCTGGAGCTATCAAAATCATCCTTGGCCTGTCCTGTCTGACCTTTAGTAATACCTTTGGAAGAAGAGGTAGAGGTGGAAAGGCATAGACATGAAGGTTTTTCCAACTGAAAGACAGAGCATCCACTTTCCAAGCTGTGTGATGAAACCCCTTTGTGCAATACTTTGGCAGCTGGTGGTTTAGTGGAGAAGCGAACAGATCTATGTCTGGAGTTCCCCATGACACTGTCAATTTTGAAATACATGAAGATCCAGTTTCCACTCGTGGGGATCCATGATTTGTCTGCTTAATACAGCTGCTAGGGAGTTCTGTGCTCCTGGCAGAAACCTTACCTGAAGAGTCAGTTGCAGGCTTAACGCAGTCTCCCATAGAATAATTACTTGCCTGCATAGAGGATAAGAATGTGTTCCCCTTGCTTGTTGATGTACCACATGACAGTTGTGTTGTCTGTCAGAATCAACACCTGCCCTGGAAGAAGTAACTCCTCATCAATGCAAACTGGACTGCTAACATCTCCTTCATGTTGATATGTAGATGCTGTAGTCTGGCGGGCCACTTGTCTTGTATCCACTTTCCATTTAGATGAGCTCCCGAGCGGTGTCCGAGGCATCTGTCGTTAAAATCTGACTCGCCTCTGGCGGGTCACAGAGAGTCCCTTGTTTAGGTGACATTCCTGAGCCCACCACAAGAATTCCTTTTGAAGGCAAGGTATTATTTGAATGACAGTGTCCAAATCTTGGCAGTGCTGTGTCCATACATTTTTGAGATACCATTGCAGCTTCCTCATATGCAGTTTGGCATTGGGAAGCACCAGAATACAAGATGCCATGAACCCTAATGCTTGAAGGACTGTCCTTGCAGTCAGCACGGACTGATGAGATAGTTGATGGAAGTAAAGTGACAGACTCTTTTGTTTGTCCGGGGTTAAAAGGCCATCTGGGCTGCTGTATTCAGTCTCACACCCAGAAAGCACATGTCTTGAGAGGGTACTAGACTGGACTTTATTTCGTTCACAGAATACCCTAGGCATCTTAGCACTGCTATGACATAGTCCAGATGCTGTAGAAGGTGTTCCTTTTCTTGAGCCAGAATCAGGCAGTCGTCCAAGTAAGGATAAATTTGAATGCCTTGAAGCCTGAAGTAAGCTATCACTGGAGCCAGAACCTTTGTGAATACTCTGGGCGCAGTAGATAAGCCAAAGGGCAATGCAGAGAACTGATAATGAAAATCTCCAGTTCGAAACCGCAGATACTTTCTGCAACTTAGCCTTATGGGCACATGAAGGTAAGCTTCCTTGAGATCCAAAGTTACCATCCAGTGATCCTTGCCCAGCAGAGGTAGCAGTTGCTGTAACGCCAACATCTTGAACTTGGGAATGTCCAGATAAGTGTTGAGGATAGATAAATCCAAAATTGGTCTCCACGTGTTCCCCTTCTTTGGTACTAGGAACAGGCGAGAATAAAATGCGAAGCCCCTTTCTGACACAGGGACTGGCTGAATAGCCCCTATCTGGAGTAACTGAGAAACTTGCTTGTGAGCCTCTTTTCTTTGTGGAGGAGGAACATCGGGCATGCCTTTGAAAGGGGCATTGTGTGGAAATAAAATCTGTACCGTGATGAATGATATCCAGCACCCATCTGTCTTGAGTGATTAAATCCCAATTTTCTTTGAAAAGAGACAATCTTCCTCCCAAAGGAGCTGCCAGACGAGAGTCTACTGGCAGCTGAAAAGGCAGGTCATTGGTTCTGCTTACGAAAGGACTGACCCCTGCCCTCACCAGAAGTCTGAGCAGGTGAACTGTCTGATCTAGGCCTAAACGACCCTTGAGCCCTGCCCCTACCACGTCTAGACCTACCCCTAGACTGGGAACCATAAGCAGGATATGTCCACCCCTTAGCAGGCCAATTTCTACTAAACTTGGAGGCTGCACCTGCAAAAATCTTTAACAGTCTGCATAGACTTAGCTTTGTCCTCCATTTTCTTTAAAACTGCTTCCACAGGCGGTCCAAACAACACATCAGACTGTAAAGGAGCATCCAAAATCCTGGTCTTAACATGCTCAGCTAAATTCTGATCCTTCAACCATGCATGTCTGCGAAGAACAGAACTAGTAGCAGCCACCCTCGAGGAGGCCTGAACAGCATCAAAACCACACTGCAAAGAATGCTTACCCACTTGTTCAGACACATGAACCAAATCCAGCAATTCTTTACACTCAATACCTTCGCCAAAGCATCCACCTTAGATTTCAATTGTGAAAGGAGATAATTCTGATATTTCAGCATATGAAATTGACAATTCAACGCCTCATGGCTAGAGTGGAAGAAGTATATACTTTCTTACCCCACCTATCCAAAGCCCTTGCCTCTTTATCAGAGGGTACAGGATTTTTAACCACAGAAGCTTTAACACCTTTAGGCCCCTGAGAAACAGTTTCTGGGTCCGCCCTGGGACTCTTAAACAAATACTTATGAGCGGGCACCCTATAATACCTATCAGGCTTAACAGGAGCAGGAGGCAAGGAATCAGGTTTCAGAGAAGCCTCTGCAAAACATCCTCCACCACATTCAACACAGGAGGAATAGCTAAGGGCCTATGCTGGGGCAAAACAAGAATTCCCTAAGCCTTTTTCTGGAGTCAGAGTAATCTTGGCCTTCCCATTTAAAGTGCTCCCTCATGGAGTGAAGAGTCTCTGAAAATGAAAAATCCTCAGGAGGAGAAGCTGAAGGAGTGGAATCATCCACATCAGAATCAGAATAAGCAGGAAACTCTTGCAAGTCTTCCACAGAAGACTCTGAAGCCTGTGAACACTGTTCAAAACTATCAAACTCCTGTTCCACCCTAGGCCTCTTATCAGGTGGGGCATAGAACCTCTAATCAGAGTAATCAAATCTTCTGCCATTTTAAGCATATGTTTCTTAGGCACAGAGCCGAAATGCTAGGAGAAGCCCCTACAGAAGCTGAACTTGGCCTTCCTCTAAAAGAAGCTTTGGCAACAGAAGGAGAGGCCCTAACTACCTTGGGAAGAGAGGGAAGAACAGTTACCTGAGAAGCCCCTCAGCCTGGCCTACCTCCTGAGAGGCACATCCTGTAACAGTAAAGTATCTGCCTGAGACTCCATAGAGACACCTGGCAAAACCTCTGGCTCCCCTGAGCCTTCTAAAGGACCGACGTCCGGGACTGCGGTTCCTCACCCTAGACTTCACCGTTTGTCCTTGCGCTTCTTAGATGAAGCAGGCCGGAGCATCCGGCGCATAGTGTAATTGCAACGCTTCCCAAACACTAACCTAGCACAATCAAGCCTCCTCTTAATAGTGCTTTGTTAAATCTAGCACAAGAGCGGCAACCAACAACGTCGTGCTCAGGCCCTAAACAAGGTATACACAATGTATGATAATCCCTATTATCTGCTTCCCACAAGAAATACAGTTATTCACTTTTTCTGACATCCGGTTAAATACTGAGGCAAGAAAAACCAAAATGTTCCAACGGGTTACTTAGCCAACTCTGTATTCAGTCTGAAACTCCGGTAAAATCTCAGAACGCCAACCTGCACAAAATTGCTTCTGCATCGGACCATGCGGCAAAAAAGACTGAGGAAATGACGTCGGTCATGCGCATTAGTACCCTGACGTACTGACGTCAGTCTAAGGCGCCATGACCTCTGGTATTCGGGCCGACTGGGACGCGGACTATACCCAATTGTCAGGACTGCAGCAAGGGAAGACGAAGAACATCAGAACAAAAGAGAGAGATTTTATTTTTGTAAGTAATAGGGAAACAAATACCAACAGTATCTCAGAGGTAGCCTAAGGTTGGGGTTGACAGAAAGAAACAAAGAATACCAACAATGGTATCGCTAAGAAAACCTTGACAAGGGTAGAAAAGCCCAACTAGAAAGGGAGACTAAAGTATTAGAAAATAGGACTTGAACAATAAGATTCCATACATAAAAAGGGACAAAGGAAGAGGAAAGATATACTTTATATAGAAAAACTCACACAAAGGATATAAAAATTCCTTGTTAACCTCCTAGCTTGAGAGCAAAAATGTGTGTCCGAGCCATGTGGCAGCAAATGAAATCGGAGGTATGCCAGGATGGTGGGGCATTATGGATAAAGAGAGGAGCTTGAGGGATGGATCTGGGAGTTTAGTAAAAAGGACAGAGTCAGATCTGAGGCTGGATTTGAGACCCAACAGTTGAGGAATGAATAGAAACAACATCAGACCCTAATATTAACACAACAAGCTTTGCAACATATCTTCCACACACAAAGCAAAACATGCATCACAAACCTTCATACTTCATACTCCATTCTCATCTATAGTTATCAGCACTAAGCATTTATTTGCACATAGTGTACACAAGTCCAAATGAATGAAAAATGAATAGAGATGCTTAGGCAGGTCCTTAGAATGCCTTCAGAGGGGTTATTATGGGTTTTGCTGTTGTCTAAAAGGTGCAGAGTACTAGCTACCCAACAATCAAGCTAATACGGTACAGATGACCAGATCAGAGTAGTGATAAAACACCCATTATATTAACAGCATGCACCTGCAGTGCATATGGGGGGGGGGGGGCTTTCCCTCCTTGCCCCTTTGCTTCTTAAGTATATTAACTCCCAAGTTTGTAGTATCTCAGAGCAGGAGGATTACGCAAGAGATAGCACAAACAAATACTTCATATTTACATACATACAGGCATGAGGGTTAGCTACACAGCAGTGTGAATACTGGTTCTGGGTGATTTGGCCACTACTGATATGACACTATGACCCAATGTACAAAATCGCCAAGCTGATATACAGTACATGTATATTACCTCATGTTCACACAATTTTATTACATAAGGAAAAAGAAATGTATACATATCCGCAATACAATGCAATGGTCAAGAAAGGGGCAGTTATGAGTTACTTTAGCCTACTCTGACTATGAATGAGTAAGGCAGTACACCTGCTCAGCCTGGCTTTCTGGAAAATAATCGCACAATTCTTAAACTAAATACATTAAGTAAATAAATGCCATTATTTTACCCCAAGCAACTGGACTGGTATTATTTTTTCTTAACCTTTCTGGCTAAGTGTCCAGCAAACCAAGCACTAGTCAGCCAGCCCTACCTCACACTAGCTGATACAGCTCTATATCAAATGGGATTTATTAAGGGTAGGGAGACATTTTAAATTATTATGAGGGCAACTTTAACAATGCAGAATGCTCAGAAATACTAAAATAAGGTAACTTTACTAACTTTAAAAGGGGAAAACGCATTGATACAGTAGAGTGGTTATACTTAAAAGAATTCTTATTTAAATTTGAATTGAGCCTTAAATTTGTAGCTTTATTACCCACACTGTATCAAGCAGGACTTTTGCAGCCCATGGAAATAACTAGAGGGATGAAACAGGACTGTCAGCTGTTGCTACTATAATTTGCCCTGTACTTAGAAGCTATATGACCATCACAGATAGGGGGATATATTACAGTAGAAGGAGTGCATAAAAAAGCAGTAAACACTCTCTTACTCCTATTACATACCTTTATGAAAAATCCCCCAAAATATATAGACAATCGATTTCAGATCTTTATCAATATGGTTAATATTTCTGTATATAGAGTGAATACAGAGAAGACAAAAAAAAAGAAGAAATTATGTTCTTACCATAACATTCCATCTGGGTTATCGATCTTCATTCATTCATTACTGATGGGTGTCAGTTCCTTCCTCGGAGCCAAGTCGGCCATTATAGCACACCCGCAGCAGCCATAAAACTCTCGAGCTAAGCTTTTATGCATAGTGCACCTCTCCATATTACCTCAGATCGAGTTTGCCCATAAGGAAAGGACAGAGTACAGAGAGAAAAGTGGAGGCTTTTTCTCAGCAATTTTGTTGTCATAGGATAGGACCATGTCTGAACCCCCAAGAGGCTTACGGAGGGGGATGGTGGGTGTGCTGTAATGAATGAATGAAGATCAACAACACAGATTGAACGTTATGGTAATAACATAACTTCTTTATCAGATGTTGTTAATCTTCATTCATTCCTTACTGATGGGACAGAGTCCCTAGCTTCCTTGTTTTCTGGGTGGCCTATGGAAGAATATTCCAGAGTACCACTGAAACAAAGGAGGCTCTCCCCCTGGAGACCATATCCAAATTTGTAATGTATGATAAAGGTATGAGGAGAAGCCCATGTTGCTGCTGCACAAATGTCATGCATGGAAAGCAACAGAAGTTGCAACTGATCTTGTGGAATGTGCTTTGATCTTAGAAGGTAAAGCTACCTTGTTACGTTGATAAATAAAGGTAATGCAATCTCTCGACCATTTAGAGAACATAACTTTGGACAATGACTTTCCCAATTTTGGGCCCGAGTATCCTATAAATAATTGGTCAGACTTTCGTATGGATTTAGTTCTGTCTAGGTAAAAACGCAGTTGTCTGTGAACATCAAGCAAATGTAAGGAATATTCTCCTTTATTGGAAACATTTGGAAAGAAGACTGGTAGATCAATTGTTTGGTTAATAGTCAAATCAGAGATAACCTTAGGTAAAAATGAGGGATTGATCCGGACTGATACTCTGTCCTTATGGAAGATCATGTAGGGGCGTTTTACAGACCAGGCTTATAATTCAGAAATTCTTGTAACTTAAGTAATGGCCACCGAGAATAGGGTTTTCCAGGATAAATATATTAAGCCACAATTGGCTGTAGATTCAAAGGGAGGTTGAGTTAGGGCTTGCAGGACCAAAGTCAAATTCCATGGCTCAATCGGTTGTTTGAAGGGGGGGGGGGGGCTGACATGCAAAATTCCATTCAAAAAGGATTTACAGAGCCGGTGAGAAATAAGGAATGAACCTTTGAAGCCATTGTAGAAGTTAGAAATTGCGGCCAAGTTTACTCGAATGGAAGAAGCTGCAGCTCCTGAGTCAAAGACTGAATAGATAATCTAAAACCATGGATAGTGGTGCTGAAAAGGGACTTATTCCTTTAAGTTGAGACCAACTAATGAACCTCTTCCATTTGCTGAGATAAAGTTTTCTGGTGGATGGTTTATGGGAAGCCAGACAAATGTGATTGCCAGGCAGAGCAACCTGTTCTCCCCTGTTCATCATCGGAAGTGGAGGAACCAAGCTGTCAGCTTGATATTTGCTACATTTCGATACGTCAATCCCTGTGGATGTGACAGTAGTTCTGGCATTGGATCCAGAATCTAAGGAAGTTGTAGCAGATGAGGCCAAAGGAAGGGAAACCAAATTTGTCGAAGCCAGTAAGGTACAATGAGGCTTACTTTGCTGAAGAATACACCCGCTTCCCAAGTCTGTCTATTGCCTGAGACTCCCTGTTTGGGGGATGGACAGTAGAGCTGTCCTCGGCTAGCTCTTTTTTTGTGGCCGCAGCTACAACCACAGCATCTACCAGAAGGCCCTTGGAACATTGTAGGTTGCTTTCTGGAGGGGAAAGAAATTGTTTGGCCTCTGGGGATAAGCTCAATGGTATTAGGACTCTTCCACGTGCGCTGCACAATGAGTTGGACAAGTTCATCTGCAGGTGGGGTCACCCAGGGGGTATAGGGTTGGGCCCAGAAAGCCTGCAAGAATACAGACTCCTCGATGTAGGGGGTGGTTGACCTCCACTCACCCGCTGTTTCAAGATTTCCAAGACATCTGCAAAGGAGACCGTCAGGGGCTGACCATGGTGACCCTTCCCCTTCATTGTAGTCCGTATCTTCGGTCAAAGATTACTCTGAGGAATCAATGTGCTTCCTCTTGCACAACTTCTTGTGAGTAATCTCCTAGAGGGGAGCATCAGAGGAGGATCCTGCAGAGGGGGAACCTTGTGAAGGGTGTCTTGAGGCTCCTGAGCCCAGTGTCCATGAGTAGTGGGCTGCGTCAGCTGTGGCTCAGAGGAAGGGAGAGGGCAGTTCTCCGATGCCGGGGGGAACCAACTGAGAACCTGCAGAGGCCAATGCCCTCTCCATCACCTGGAAAGCAGGTCTCCCAAAGAGGAGTTGGAGCCCGGAACTGAGAAGGACAAACTCAGGACCGGGGTCACACCCCGCTCCGAAGAACCCCGTTGCCAGGGACGGGGGCCAGGGAGGCGGCGGCTCTGTCAAGACGATCAGAACTGTGGCAGACGTGCAAAACAGAGATGCCATACCAGGGAACGCAGTGCCAACAGGCTAGTCTCGGTCCCGTGGATGGCCTGGCTCCGGAAGACTCGAAGGCCAAAAGGTAGTCTCAGGAACCATGGACAGATCTATCACTGGTACCGAAGGAGCTGGAACAGAGGTTGGTGCCGATGATGAATGCTCCAAAACCTGCAAAGAGATCGAAGGAGGAAAATATTGTGGAGTCATTGGAGAAGAACCCTCAGCTACAGATGAGGAGGGAGGGTTTCAATAGAATAGATATTCCTCTGGCTGCCAAGAGCTGATCCACGAGCCTCACTATGTCAACTTTGGAAAGACTCTTGGTGGACCGAGTGGATATCCCCAAAGGTGAAGTAGGGCGCTCCAAAAAGGGTATGTATTGCTGGCCAAAAAATGGGTCCACCGAGGGGGGGGAATACCTGGTCCGAGGAGTAATTTCACTTTTCGGCACCAAGGTTGAAAGACAAATATGAAGTACAAGTAGGTGGGAAGTAACCGGATCTGGGACAACTATTTTTGGTGCCAAAAGGTGAGTCAGAGCCGGTGAAGAAATACTCAAAGCCATGGTCGGTGTGGGCCGAGGTACCAAAGAAGATGGCTCTGAAGTCAATGGTAGCCTTGGAACCGATGTCTGTGCCAAGGATGAATGTTTAGGCCTCGGTACAGAGGGTACTGGTAGCTTGGGAATTTTAGCCTTTGGTTCAGACAGTTTGCATTCAGTATCATGATGAGAGGAGGGTAAGGATTTCCTCCTCTTCTTGTGTTCTCTCCTAGGAGGGGGTGAGCCCTCCGACTCAGAGATCGCCTCAGTGAAAGGAGATTTCAAAAGTCCTTTTAGCATTCATTTGTTTTTATGCACTGCTACTGTACAGGAGATGAAGCCTTTACAAATATCACAAGGGGGTTTTCACAGAAAGGTGAGGAACCCCCAAACTGTATACACAAGATGAATAGCTGTCGACATTGGGGCATACTCCTATCACACTGACCACAGCGTTTGAAGCCCATAGTCCCTTTCTTTTCCACCATAACTCCAATGACCAAAAAAACATCACACAAACCGACAGGTAACGTCACACAGACCGACAGGTAAATAAATATATAAATATATATATATATATATATATATATATATATATATATATATATATATATATATATATATATATATATATATATATATATATATATATACATACATACATACATATATATATATATATATATATATATACATACATACATATATTATATATTTTTTTATACACAAACAAAACGGAAATAAAATTACTAACACTGGTTATAGAAATATCCAAGAGAATAAGGACAGGATTTATACCAGCGATGGTACAAAGAGTACCAAACTTGATGTAAAAAGGGTAGAGGGGCACGTAAAATTACAAGAAAATGTGCGATAAAACACCAAAAGGTTAAAGGTTTAGAAAAAGGCAGAAAACTGTTAGATAATACTAAAAAGCAACTATTCACTTAGCTGAGAGCTGGTCTGGGCACATCTTGTTTCATACACGGCAAATGAGATCTAGGGTAATATGGAGAGAGGCACTATGGGTAAAAGCTTAGCTCAAGAGTTTTTTGGTGGCACAGGCTTGCTATAACGGCTGACTCAGTTCAGAGGACGGAACAGACACCCATCAGTAAGGAATGAATTAAGATGAACATCAGATCTATAATTACAAATGACACTCACCTTTCAGATGAAATTGAAATATCCAGAACTGTGCAGAAATAATTGGTTTAAGTATCTAGGAGTCTTGATCAGTCCAACATTATAAGTATCTGCACAAAAAATATTATTTAGAAATAATAAAAACCAGATGTGAAAAACCAGAAAATGTTAAACCTAGCAATAAATCAGACAGTGCAAACCACAGCTTTATATACGTTGCCCTTTTGGTTGTACACATTTTAGGCCCTCCAATGGCTTTTATCATAAAATGTTTTTAACAGAATTAAGTAATATAGTGATAAACTTCATTTGAGAAGAGAAAAAAAATCATGGGAGAGGTTACCCATAACTCAAGATGAGGAGATTTGGGAGTCCCAAACCCAAAAAAAGTAGTTTGAGGAAGCCTGAATCACAAGATTTGTATTAATGGGTAACTTCCAAGACGGCTGCATGCTGATCAACAGCTTCAACTATCCCAGTGCGAAAAAGAAACTTAAAGATAAGGGCCAGGAACTCTGCCCATTTTAATAAATTCAGTTACCAGCTAGTAAGTACACTGCCTGGATGCCAGTAAAAAAGAAACTTAAGTGAGTACGAAAGAAAATCAACTTGAAAAGATGAAGAGAAGAGAAAAGACTAACTGGAAATGATCCTGCAGCTATCCAGCAAAAATCAGTTCAAGCTCCAGCTATGGTGCAATAAATGGCTTCCAGTAACTCGGAGGAAAAAAGAACTCAATTGTGCTCAGAGCTGATTAAAATAAATCAACATTAAAATAATTTTATCAACTCAAATAACAAAAGGCTGGGATAATAGAAGTTGTTTTAAACAGATATTTGGATGAACTGATAAGACTGCAAAAATCTAAGAAAAGGCTGGCTGAGTATGACAAAGTTTCAAAAAATGGTAGAATAATAAGACAGAGCTTACAGGGAAAACCTGAAATTCTCTGCTGCACCAGAAAAACTGGAAGGAACAGACTGTATTAATTTTATTAAGGTACATATAAGCAATTGGACTGGCATTCCAAAGCAGGATTTTTTTTAACTGAAAGGACATAATTATGCTCCAAGCCTGCCCATAAAAAGCAGGCAAGACCTGTGTTAGTAAAGATGCAATGCTACCAACAGAAAGAGTTTATCCTGACATAACTATGTAGAATGGCAAAGTATTAAAAGTTGGACACAGCAAAGTACTTGAGGAAAATGATTATTCACTGTAGACCAAGCAGAAGAGAAGCAAATTTACTCCAGCAATCAGGGGAATGTTGACAGGTGCGAGATTCAAGCTGCTGTATCCAGTTGTCTTCAGAATATGTTTTCCTGGAAAAATCAAAGAAATTTTTGACGCAGAACAGGCTAAGGAGGAAATACAAAAACTTGTCCAACAAAAAGTGAACCCTCAAGCAGAAGGGGAATCTGCTTCTCATTCTTCTGATAATGAAGTCCATAAAGGGACTTTACCAGTGAAATGTCTTCCAGTGTTCCAAAGGAAAACTGATTAATTGTTTTGTGCAATATGCTGTATATAATCAAACAGTATTTTGTAGTGTTTTTACTCTTGGATGGCTGTGTATGCCGAGGCGCTAAGTGTTTCATTAAATTCGCTTACTTCTTGGATCGGTGGTCTTGGTGGTATTTTATTTTTTTTAAGTTGCATTTGGTGTTCCGAAGGAAAACGCTTGAGTGATAGAAAGAAGCACAGGAGTTGACTAAAAGAATCAGGTGTACTTTGGAATTGACCTAAAGTTTGGAGTTGGGAGGAGATGAACAGGAAGACCACCACCAACACTGAAATTAGTGAGTAAGTGTGAGATTACAATGCAACAATCACATTTGTGTTTGTTAACGCCGTTAAATTTGTGAGGGACTGAAAGGCATGTGCCTCACTTCAGGTCATTAATGTTTTGAAGGACAGTATGGGGAAAGGAAGGAGGAAAAGGTTGATAGAGTAAAACGGTTTCTGTTCTTAACAGTATTTCTATAAAACTTTTCATAATATAAATATGTTATATAGTAAAGTATTTTCAGTTACTGTTGTATGCAGTTAAGATATTAAAGTAAATTAATGCCTTTTTTACTTTTTTCTTTCATTCCCTTTTTAACATTAAGAAATGCAGGCATTACAATGCAGAGAGAAAAAAGGCTGGACAAAAGCATGATTAAGTTAAAAGACCATATATAATCTTGGGTTGTTCTGAGGACAGGATGTGAAAGTACACAGATTATAATATAGGCAAAACTGATACATTTTCTCTTATTTTTGCATAGGTGAATGATTAAGACACTTGGCTTAATCTAACAACTTTTAAGTGGAAACAATTAAACAACAGAACACAGAATGCAATGAAAAGTTTTCCTTTAGCAATAAATGTTCTGCATGTCTTTAGGAGCCTGCAGCTGACTGCTATTTTTTTTTCTTTATCTCTTTTGTTTTCATGGAGATAAACTGAATATAGGACAATAAAAACCCAGAACTCTGGTTTCTTTGTCTAAAAGTTAATGTTTTCTGAAAGCATCTAAACTGTTTTCACATCTTGGAGGGAATACATATAAAAAAGATACAAATAGCAACTGATGCAAGTAGGAGCACAGGCAGCAACATGCGTCTTAGTATGGATAACCTTAAGTTTTGATCAGATAGTGTCTATCAGCAGTCTAAGACAATTGTTTCTACTAACAGGGTTAAACAATATTATATAAATATGTATATAGTTTTGCATATTTACATTAAGTTAACAGTTTATGGCTGTATTCTGGGGGTGTTTTTTAGGGTTATCATTAAAACAGAAAATCTTCTAAAATGTGACATTCAAAGGACTTCAACCAATCCTCACAAAGGATATTAACATCTAACCAGCCTGTATTTCTCCCTAACACTCTCTCTACAAAATAAACCAAATATGGTTTGTTATCTATAACTATCTTAAAACGAAATATTCAAATTTACGATCAAATATCAAACCAAGATCAAAATATAACTGGCTACACTCTTCTCCACTGTAAAATATCAATTCAAAATATTAGCGGAGATATTCACTCCAACCCAGGTACCACTACTCATAAAAGCATCACTTCCATCCCCAAAATAAACCAGTCACCTAATACCTCTCAACAGAAAAACAGAACCCAAATTCACCTTACTAAATATGAACCTAAGTAGCATGTGCATTAAAATCTATGACATACATGCCTACCTTGCCACATACACTTCTGATGTAGTCATAGCTAGCGAAACCTGGTTAAAAAATAAAGAAAGAAAGGATAATGAGATCACCCCCCCCCCTCACAAGGATATAACATACTCAAGCAAGACAGCAAAACAAGCATGCAGGTGGTGTAGTAATCTACAGAAATTCACTAACCATCACCTTTTTACCACAGGAAATACCCAAATTTAACAATGCTTAACATCTAATTAATATTCTTAAAAATCAACAATAGGAATACTATATGTTTAATAGCAATTTATGTATCACCAGGGAATAACATTTATACTGCTGAAAAGATCCTGTACTGGATATCCCAACAAAGTAACCATGAAACTATAATATTTGGAGACTTAAATATAGACTGGCAACTCATAAATTACACTACCTTCACTGAATCCATAAACTTCAAACAATTAATAACCACATCCACTAGAATCAATAAAACTTTAGGGAGACACTCAACAGACTGGATCCTTACAAACCAAGCAAACGGTCAAAAGTAAGCTGCCTCTCAAATAACATAAGTGACCACATTCCAACATATGCCATTAGAACTCATCATAACCCAGATAAACATATAGTCTATAATCAAATACAAAATACAATCAATTTTAGAAAAAAAGGAGGTATGTACTCGCCATAACGTTCCATGTTTGTAGTCCATCTTGCCCTTCATTCTTACATATGGGTTCGAGCCGATCCTCGGCTCCGACTCGGCCGATTACAAAGCTCAAAGTCTCTTTGTTGTCTCGTGGCAAGGTAGGTATCCCATAATGCACTAGTAAGAATCCCCAGATCTTGTTTGCTGCTGACTATAAAAATGATAGAAAAGTTATCCACTAGGAACAACAAAGATGAAAGGTCTCCACCCTACCAAAGGCAATACTACCCTGTCTCCTGATCCCCCAAGGATACATGCATGGGGGTAAGTGGGTGGGTTCGTAAGCATGAACGGCGAGATGGACTACAAACATGGAACGTTATGGTGAGCACATAACTTCTTTATGTTCTGTAGTCCTATCTCGCCTTCATTCTTACATATGGGACAGCGTCCCTAGCACCATTTTCTTGGGTGGCTCATGGGAATATACTCCTAAGAACCGTGGAACCAAAGGAGGCTCTAACCCTTGAGGTCAAATCCAATTTGTAATGAGTAATAAAGGTATGAGAGGTAGCCCAAGTTGCTGCTGCACAAACTGTCAATTGGATCTCTGGCTTGAAAGGCAGCAGATGTAGATAGGGAGCTTGTGGAATGAGCCTTAAATTTTAAATGGAAGAGTAGATAAAAGAGATACAGTTGGAAATCCAAATAGATGGAGTTACTTTAGAGACCGGCAAACCTATCCTGGTTTCAGAAAAGGATATGAACAGTTGGTCTGATTTTCTAAATTACTTAGTTCTATGTAGGTAGAACCATAACGGTCTATGAACATCAAGTTGATGAAATTTATATTCTGCACTGTTTGAATGATAAAGAAAAAACACAGTCAGTTCGGTAGTTTGGTACAAATTAGACAGAGCAAACTTTGGGGATGAAGGAAGGGTTGTACGAAGGGAAACTCTGTCTCTATGAAAAATCAAGGAAGGAGGTTTGACTGACAGTGCTTGCAACTCTGACACCCATCTAGCAGATGTAATAGCTACTAGAAAAATGGTCTTCCAAGACAGAAACTTCAGTTCACACAAATGCGCAGGTTCAAAAGATGGGGAAGTAAGTTTGGACAGAACAAAATTTAGATCCCAGGTTCCTGAAAGGGAGGTCTCAGTAAGGTAGTGCCTTTAAGGAAAGTTTTACACAATCTGTAAGCCATCACATTGGGCTCATGTTGTCCCAAATGAAAATTGGATATTGCTGCCAGCTGAACTTTAATTGTAGCAGCAGCTGATCCCTGATGGAAAAGTTGGGTTAGGAATTCTAACACCAAGTGGACTGACGCTAAGGATCTACATTTTTCACTTTTGCCCAGATAGAAAATCTTCTCCATTTGCAGCGTATATATTCCTCGTGGAAGGTTTTTGAAAAGCCATGAGGATATGGGTCATTGCAGGTGAAAAATCATGAACCCTGACTAGGGATGGAAGTGGAGAAGCCACACTGTCAAGTTGAGGGTGTGGAGGCAGGGGTGAAGGAAACCTAACATGTGTGTTAAGAGGTCTGGAACTGGGTCCAGAGTCCATGGATTGTCAAGGAGATGAGGCCCGAGAAAGGGGAGCCAAATCTGATGAGGCCAGTAAGAAGTGATCAGAATCATTTTGCTTCCCAAGGACTTTGCTTTCTGGATCACTTTCGATATGAGCGGAAAGGGGGGAATGCATAAAGACGTCCCTGAGGCCAACTGTGAACAAGTGCGTCTCTCGGCGACTCCCCCGGAGGGGGGATAAGGGAGAAGTAGCTGCTGCATTTGGCATTGATTGGACTGGCAAACAGATCACAGCAAGGCTGTCCCCATTTGCAGAAATTCTGTTCCGCTACTTTGTGATTCAGAGACCACTCGTGCGGCATCAAGATTGCCCCGCTGAGCTTGTCGGCTATCACACTGGCTGCCCCCGGGATATGCGTTGCTACTAGAAAGCGCAGGGAAGATATCACCCAGTGCCAAACACGAAGAGCCTCTCGACAAAGGGAGTAAGATCTGGTTCCTCCTTGCTTGTTTAGATACCATACCACCGACATATTGCCTGATTGGATTGCTATCATCCCTAGAGGAAGAAAGTCGTGAAGTGCTTGCAACACTAGTAGCACTGCTCTCATTTCTAGGACACTGATATGCAAGTGAGCCTCGTGACCTTGCCATGTGCCTTGGATAGTCCTACCTAGATAATGCCCCCCAATCTGGGAGGCATCCCTGGTCACAGTAGCAACGGGTTGGCGAGGAACGAAGGGTGTTCCTGTAGTCAGTTGATCGGGCTGAATCCACCAACAAAAGTCCTTTTTGCAAGATTCCGTTATGAGAATATGATGAGACAGAGGCAGTTGTTGAGACCACTGGGAAAAAAGTAGCCATTAAAGAATTTGCATATGCAATCTGGCTAGTGGAACGAGAGTTATGGTCCCCAACAGTTGCAGCACTGTCTTGGCCTTGACTTTTTGTTGAGGAAGTAAGCTGTATATCTGTTGTCTGAGGTTTTGAATCCTGTCTGCAGGAAGACGAGCCATCATGGCGACTGTGTCTATTTCTGCGCCTATAAAAGTCACAAACGGAGAGGGCGACAAGACAGACTTTTCCCAATTTATCTTAATTCCTAGCTGGGTACAGAGCTGAATGGTCGAATCCCTGGCTTGTAGGAGTAGGTGCCTGGAGGTGTTGGTCAGGAGCCAGTTGTCCAGGTACGGAAAGACTTGGAATCCACGACATCTCAAGTGAGCTGTCACTACTGCCATGCATTTGGTGAACACCCTGGGGGCTGTGGTGAGACCAAAGGGCAGAGCACGAAACTGATGACTGGTTCCCAGCCGGAAGCGTAGATGACTCTTCGATGCTCTGTCCATTTTGCTGTGATAGTATGCATCTTGGAAGTCTATGGAGCACATCCAATCGTCTTTTCCTAATAGAGGGAGTATATACTGCAGGGTTACCATTCGGAACTTGGACTTCTTTACTGATTCATTTAGTTTGCTGAGGTCCAAAATGGGCCACCAGTCCCCTGTTCGTTTGACACTAAAAAGATTCTGGAGTAAGTTCTGAATCCTATCTGGTCTGCGGGGACGGTCTGGATTGATCCCTGTGATTGGGTGAAACATCTGGGATCTTCTTGGGGGTGTGGGGTGGAAGAAAGAAGGGTATGGAGTATCCTCTGGTGATTATTCTTTGTGCCCACTTGTTTTGGGTCATGTAGAGCCAGGCTTCTAGATACAAAGATAAGCGACCCACAACTGGCTCCAGAAAAGCACAGCCAGGCCCCACATCAGGAGCGCTGATAGGGACAGCCACGAAAGGAATCGCGGCCACCCTGGTTTTGCGGACCCCCCCCCACCTCTAGGGCGTCATCTTCCATTAGCTCTTCCTCCCCTGCCTCTGAAGGAGGAATTACCCTGTGCGTCTAGGAAAAATCTCTGGGATTTCTTGAACCACATTTTTCCACCTCTCTGACCCTTGGGGTACGGTCTAGAAGGGACAGTAAAATGTACTCCCACGGCAGAGAGAGTTTTTCCTTCCTGTTTGCACCTGGTGAAAGTATCTTTTACCTTTGATCCAAACAAAGAGGAACAGTCGAAGGAAGCACTGGTAAAAGTAGATTTGAAGGGCTCTGCAATATTGCATAAGCGCATCCAGGAGCATCTCCTAAGGGAAACCCCTCAACCCGCTGCCCTACTCGCTCCATCTGCTGCATAGGAGATCAGCCTCATGGAGGAGTTAACAATGGAGTTTAAGGTGGACAACTGAGCAGTAACTTTCTCAGGGACTCCTTCAGATGATGTACCTTGGAGAGTATCTCCTAGCTCCTTTAGGAGATCTCTTTGAAGCCTAGTAAAATGCGTGAGGTAATTCCGTGATCTTAGAGTAAAAGCCACTGAAGAGAAGATACGCTTCCCGTATCTACACATCATTTGAAACTCCTTGTTTGGTGGATGGACAGATATAGAAGTCTCCACTAGTTCATTCTTTGTAGCTGCCGCCACCACCATGGCATCTACAGGCACACCTTTGGTCAAGAACTCTTTCTCTTTGGGGACAGAGAGAAATTTGTTCGGTCTTCTGGGGACTGGTTCCACGGCATCAGGAGTTTCCCACACCTTTCAACTAACTAGGTCCAGGAGCTCATCAAAAGGTGGAGACGCCCAAGAGGCTGAAGGATGAGACCCGAAAACCTTCAAGTAGACGGACTCATCAGAAGGGGTGACAGTGGGCCAGCTACCTCTTTGCATTAGGATCTCTAAGATATCTACAAAGGAGATATCAGAGGACGACCTGGGGGACCCTTCTGACTCCTCGAGGTCACTGTCAGAGGTGATGGACATATCCGGGGAGTCTACATGCTTCCTCTTGCATGTTCTCTTCCAAGGGGGCTCCTCAGAAGGGCATTCTGGGGAGGTCTCGGAAAACTGGGGGCCACCCAATCGGGGCTCCTGAGACTGCGGGTCTCCGTTGTCGAGAGAGAGAAGGTGCGGAGACAGAGGTCGGTGCTTAAGGGGGAAGAGCATCAGTACCCTTGTGCGGAACTGACAACCGAGACAGCACACTCCTCATCATCTCGAATGCAGATCTCTCCGGCTCGGAGGACAGCCCCGTTTGAGGAAACGGAGGTAGTCCTCAGCTCCAAATCTATCAGCTCCAAGATGGATGTAGGGTCCGAGCTCAACCTAGCCGACGCACCGAGAGGCAGGCACAGCACCCAGGAGGTTCAGGTCCAAGCATCCCTGTCGGTGCCGACTGGTGAGCTTCAGCTCCTAGACACCAAAGAAGGCGCCAAACTTGTCTTGGTGGAACTCGGCTCTGAAACAGCCACAAGGGGTGCTGGAACAGAGTTCCACAACAGGTGGCACCAAAAACTCTGGCTCCAAAGGACCAACACGGCTCGGAGGAGGAACAGCAACAGGAAGAATGGTCTAAGATGGCTCCAGAACTGACTGGGTCAGAGCCAGCAACAATTTTGGTAAAGCAGACAACTTCAAAATTCAAAGTACTACTCTCTCTCTACATCCACTTCCAAAAGGCTCTTGGAGGATCTGGATGACAGGGTAGGTGACCTAGATCTCTGTAATATGGGAGATCGTAAAGTTGGGAAGACTGGCAATAGCTCTCTAGACTGGCTCTGATGCAATTTCTCAGTAGTCCGCTCCGAAAGACTTGGGGCTGACACTGCAGTGTCAACATCGATAACCTCGAGTGACTACGAGGTCAGTGGAGCCGAAGAGGTAGAAGGCTTATCCAATTTTAATGTTTTCTAAGGAGGTCCAGACAAAACAGTTGGTGCAGGAGAAAGCCATTTTTCTGACTTATCCCTCTCTTTCTTTGAGGAAGGAGATTTGGAGGATGAAGAAGAACCGGCCAAGTCCTCCTTGAAAGAAAGGTTAAGGAGGCCTTTCAATACTAATTTGTTCTTCCTTTCTTGGAGAACTCTGGAGCTGAAGGAGCGACAGAAAGAACACGTTTCCTGTAGATGAATGGCTCAGAGGCAGTAAACGTAATTACTATGCTCATCAGTAACTGACATTTTTTGGGAGCACTTAAGGCACTTTTTAAAACCCGAAGGACTCCTTTGACATGCTTAGTACAAACAGAACTTTTATAAAGACAGAAGAGAAGACTAGGTCCTCTAACTTAAACAGACCTAGCTGCTGGGAAACAGGAAAGAAGCCAAGTCAGAAAAATACCACAAATTGTAAATTTAAACAGCAGGCAAAAAACTAGCCAATAATAGTAAACAACACTGCACACAATGTACTATTCTACTGAAAACTGGAAAAACGAGGTCCTAACACAAGCGCAGACCTACGCTAAATAGGAAAACTAAGTCAAACTAGCACAAAGAAAGGATACCACTCTGAGAACAAAAATGGGCCTAGGATGGTCAACAAGTTCTCAGCAATAATGTAGAAAATTAACTTAGAAAAAATTAGCAAAAACACGCTACTATTATCTACCTATGAAAAACTATTACTAAAACTATGTAAGCCAAGCTATCTTATAAGCAGAAATATCAATAAGAGCTATGATAATAATGACAAATATTAAAGTTAGACACAGCCAAGCAAGAAGCACTTCTGAACTCGTAGATGCAGCAAACAAGATCTGGGGATTCTTACTAGTGCACTATGGGATACCTACCTTGACACGAGCTAACTAAGAGACTTTGAGCTTTGTAATCAGCCAAGTTGGAGCAGAGGATCAACTCCAAATCCATATGTAAGAATAAAGGTGAGATAGGACTACAGAACATGCTATTTCCAACGAAACACTAAAACAATACAACTGGAATGTACTTACGATGATGCCACTAGATACTGCTGTAGAAAATTTAATAACATATTTTTTCTTACAGACCTTAAATAACTTAGCACCAGTAAGCAATAAAAGAGTAAAGTCCAACCCCGCATCATGGCTGACAAAAGAAACAAAACAAAAAAAAAAAAAAAAAAAAAAACTAATGATATACAGGGATAGAGCCTGGAAAAAGTGGTATAAAAAATTTAAAATGTCTTCCGACAATTTAGACATCTTAGAAACATTGCAAAAGTCCATGTCAGACAGGACCAGCAAATATACTATACTAACCTAGAAGAAAAAACATTTGTGGTCATCACTAAATAAACCACTCCACCCTGCCAAGACCACCACTCCCTCTCCAAAAACAGACAATATGACAGACTCTATCCCCACACAGTTTAATTCCTACTTTATACAATCAATATTACCTCTTTTAGACACTAATGCGTCTGACCCCTCTCTCTACCCCTGCCCAACCGAATCCACAGACAGCTCTTCAATTTTTAGTCCAGTACTAACCTCACTCATAATGACGTTGCTTGTTAAACTAAAAACTACCTCCATAGTTGTATACCAGCTACCATCAGGCTACCGAAAAATTACCACAGATAGACTTCTCTGTGTCCATACTAATAGGTCCATAGCAAAAAGATGCATCCCATCAATGTGGAAAAAGCCTACATCATACCACAGCACAAAGGTGGCACATCTACAGAGTCTAATAATTAAAGACAAAAAGCAATTCTACACCCCCTCTGCAAAATATTAGAGAAATGTATCCATATGCAGCTGATGCAATACCTAACCTCAAATAACCTACTCTTAGTAGCAAAACATGGCTTTAGGCCCCAGCACAGCACCACTAATGCTCTACTACACTTTACCAGTGTAATAAACTAACATAGAAACAACAGTTTATGTCTATCATGTTCTGAGACTTGTTGAAGGTATTTGATATTGTCTCGCACCAGCGACTACTCATTCAACTCTCAACAGAACTTTTACAAAACTCCTTGTTATGGTTACTTCGTTACCTATCTGGAATGCAACAAGCAGTTAAATGGCATAAACCAACTCATCCTTTCAACCAGTTACTACAGGTATCCCTCACGCCTCTATCCTGGGTCCTCTCCTATTTAATATATTTTTAATAACCTCCACACCTCCATTCACCATGCTAGTTTAGATCAGTACACAGATGATGCAACATTAATAAACACAGCCTCAAAAATAAATAAGCTCCAAGACATTACTCAAAAATCTTTCTTCTCTGTACAAACCGGAGTCTAAGAATCAAACCTTCTACTCAACCCCAAGAAAACTAAGTTACTGCTTTTTACCTCAAATGTTGCTAAAATCAAAAGCAACTTATGACAGTAAACTTATAGGCATTATAATGACGACAATCTCAGTTATGACCAGCATACAACGCACACCATTATATTTACACACCTAAAGGTAGGATCCCTTTATAGGATCAATGAATTCCTTACAGATACTCCAAGGTGAAGGAGTGTCCATATTTACCAAGGATATTCACACCACCAGGCTAGTTGCCCAACACAATGAGTCTGAAATTTTCCAGGTGCAACTAACACTAGGTAAGACTGCAATCCAAATTGTAGCTTGCTACAGATCCCCCACCATACCCCAAGATTCTCACTACACCTTTTTAAACGTACTGGAAATATTAAGATACAACCAAACACCCTAACACCGGGTGATTTCAACTACCCTGCCAATAACTGGGAAAACTACTTGTGTACAAACAGCTTTGCCCAACAGTTCTTGGAATTCATAAATTCCAATGCCCTGGATCAACTAATCCACAGTCCCACTAGGGGCTCCAATCTGCTAGAGCCTGTCATTGCCAACATGGGAAATCGAAGCTCCACACCTATGGTCACCCCCTCGTTGGTCGGGTCTGACCATAAGCTAATCACCCTTGACATCCACATCCCCCCACCCCCAGTAAGGAAACCTCCATAAAAAACTTCTTCAAAGCTGAATTCATGCTACTCAAGTCAGAAGTGACAAACTTCACGACACCCATGCAGACGGGAACTGAACGTTTGACTGCTGAATCCTACACTAAGGCATTGTATGAGCACATCCACTCGTGCATGAATCGTGCCATCCCAAATAAAACCAAGACACTCTCCTCCAAAAAAAAGGAAGCCAATCTGGTGGTCCCCTGCCATAAATAAACTTTACAACAAAAGGAAGAAACTGTTACAGAAAAGAGGAAAATCCCAGGATGCAAAAAACTCCCTTACCAGCCTCAGTAAAAAGCTGAGATCCCTCACAAAATCCTCCAAAGATAGTTATGAAAATAAAATTGCCAAAGATTCCAAAGACAACCACAAGGCATTCTTTAGCTATGTCAAGAATCTAAATGGCAATCCTCAGATCCGCTCTGAGCTACAACAGAAAGCCATTAAATATACTGATCCCAAGGATATTGCCAATATCCTGGCAGATTGATTCAGTGCCAACTTCACCCCCCCCACTCCCTAAAGGGCCCATCTCAATACCGAAAGATAGCCAAATTCTGGTAATAACGGCCACACAGGTAAAAAACACACGCTCCAAAGCTAAGAATACAGCATCCATGGGACCAGACAACATCCCGGGCTGTGCACTACATGAACTACAAAATGAACTGGCACCTCACCTAAGTGTCATGTTTAATCATAGCCTCACCTCAGGCTTCTTGCCCAATGAGTGTCGCACAGTTACAGTTATCCCCCTCCATAAGGGGGGATCCACCTTGAATCCTGGGAAAGTACAGTTTTGTACCTACCATAAATGTAGATGTTCGAGTGTACACCCTGCTGCAGTCATCACACTTGGGTTATCCTGTCGTCAGGCGGTCCCGCAGTCGGCCGGAATTCCAAAGTCTTGGTCCGGTGTCGGTTGCTGTCGCTTCTTCCCTGACGTCAGTGCGCCAGGGGTATATATATAATGCATCCAACGCCATTTTCTTCAGTTTTTCTTGCCCCAGATGTCAGGTGCCCCCAATAAGGTGGTCAGTAATTAGTACCAAATTAAGTAATTTTTGCACAAACACAAAATCCCTCCAGCTATAAGCAAATGCATCAGGAAGGTATTGTAGAGATTTAGCCAGTTAGTTCAGAGGGGATGGAGGGAGGATAACCTGGACTGCAGCAGGGTGTACACTCTAACATCTACATTTATGGTAGGTACAAAACTGTACTATGTTCATTGTGTTACCCTGCTGCAGTCATCACACTTGGGTAGAATCCCAAAGCCAAGGATGGGTGGAGGAGTTATAGAGGGTTAGAGGAGGCTAGAAGGCCCTGCAGAACTACAGTGGCGAAGCCAGCCCTAGTCTTAGAGTAAAGTGGTAAGTGATAGTGTTTGGTAAAGGTGTGTACTGAACTCCAAGTTGCAGCCTCCAAAATCTCCTTGGTTGGACCCCCCCCTGAGGAAGGCTGTAGATGTAGCTGTTGCCCTGGTAGAGTGGGGCCTAATGGTAGCAGGAACTGGTTTTCCATGAAGGGTATAGCAAAAACGAATGCAATGTCCTATCCATTTGGAAATGGTTTGTTTTGATATAGCCTTCCCTTGTGAAGCTGTAGCATAGGATACAAAGAGCTGGTCAGATTTTCTGAAAGCCTTAGTTTTATCCAAGTAGTAACGAAGTTGCCTGTGAATGTCCATAGAATGCAGGAGTCTTTCTCCTTTGTTCTGTGGATTTGGGAAGAAGGTGGGTAAGTGGATGGTTTGATTTAAAGCCACACTGGAAACCACCTTAGGCATGAAGGAAGGATCAGTTCGTAGAGAAACTCTGTTTTGATGGAAAATGAGGAAAGGTTCCACTGCCATTAGTGCCTGCAGCTCTGAGACTCTAGCTGAAGTTGTTGCTAGCAGCAGGGCAGTCTTCCATGATAGGAAATATAGATCTGCAGAGAAAGCTGGTTCAAAGGGAGGTAACGTAAGTTTTTCAGAACAAAATTGAGGTCCCATGTTGGTGTAGGTGCTCTCCTGGGGGGGACTAATGTTTTTTGCCCCTCTGAGGAACTGCCTTAGAAGTGGATGCGAAAATAACGGTGGATCCGTGTTTTAGTGGGCTGAAATAGCTGATGCATGGATTTTAATGGAAGAAAAAGAAAGTCCTTTGTGCAACATCTCAGTTAAATACTGTATAATCTGAGGCATGTGAGGCTGAAGTGTGTTTTGGCCTTTAGCTTGGTTCCAGGCACAAAACCTTTTCCATTTGTCCGAACAGGCCTTCCTGGTGCTGGGCCTCCTAGCTTCCAGAATAACATCCATAACTGCTTGGGAAAGAGGAGCTGGCTGGATGCTTGGGTCATTTGCCATGCAGCCAGATTTAAGGTTTTGAGCTGGCTGTGAAGAATCTGATTGTTTTGCTGTGTGAGCAAATGGGCAATTTGTGGTAAAATCCAAGGTGGGCCCTGGGCCATATTCCTCAATAGTGGGTACCAGTGCTGGCGTGGCTAGTCTGGGGCTATGAGTATCAGTTGTGGTCTCTCCTTTCTGACTTTCAGAAGCACCTTTGTGAGGAGAGACAATGGAGGGAAGGCATATACTGTCAGGTTTTTCCAACTGATTGAGAGTGCGTCCACTTTCCAAGCTTGATGGTGAAGTGTCCTTGTACAAAATTTTGTTAGTTGATAGTTTTGAGGACTGGCAAATGGGTCTATGTCTGGAAGGCCCCATTTTTGAGTTATCATTGCAAATACTTGTGGATCCAGTTTCCACTCGTGGGGATCCATGATGTTTCTGCTGAGGTCGTCTGCCAATGTGTTCTTTTTTCCTAGCAGGAATTGAGCTTGTAACTGAACTTGGTAAGCCAGAGCTGTGTTCCACAAGGTCATTGCTTGCCTGCATAAAGGGTAGGAGTGTCTACCCCCTTGTTTGTTTATGTACCACATTACTGTGGTGTTGTCCGTCCTTATTGTAAGTTGTCCTGGATGTAATAGATTCTTGAAGGCTGTCAGAGCATTCTGTACAGCTAGCATCTATTTTTGATTGATGTGCAGATTCCTTTGATCTGCAGTCCATACGCCTTGAACGCACTGTCCTGCCATGTGTGCCCCCCAGGCATAGTCCGATGCATCTGTTGTCATAGTTTGCCTGGCTGGGGGCAAGGTGAAAGGCTGACCCTTGTTGAGGTGACATGCCTGTGACCACCATAGAAACTCCTGTTGTAGGCAGGGAATGAGAGTTATCATTGTGTCCAAGCTGTGGCTGTGTTGAGACCATACGCTTTTTAGGTACCACTGTAATTTCCTCATATGCAGCTTTGCAAATGGCATTAGTAGTATGCAAGATGCCATGAAGCCAAAGGCCTGCAGAATTTTTCTTGCAGATAGTTGGGTTTTTGTTGCCATTGTTTTGAAATATTGAGTCACTTGTAGTTGTTTGTCTGGCGTCAGATAAGCCTTCTGGGCCATTGTATTCAAGCTGGCACCCAGGAATGTCATATTTTGTGAGGGTACTAGTTTTGATTTCTTTTCGTTTACTGTGTACCCCAGGCAACTCAGAAGATGTTTTACAAAAGCCAGATGTTGTAAGAGGATGTCCTTGCTTTCTGCTTGGATGAGGCAGTCATCCAGGTATGGGTATATTTGAATTCCTCTTTGTCTGCAGTATGCAATTACTGGTGCCAGGCATTTTGTGAAGACCCTGGGCGCAGTAGATAAGCCAAAGGGCAGTGCAGAGAATTGGTAATGGGTTGAACCTGCAATAAAACAGAGGTATCTTCTGCAACTTTGTCTGATAGGGACATGCAGGTATGCCTCCTTGAGGTCCAACGTTACTAGCCATGCTTTCTTGCCCAACATGGGAAGAAGCTGCTGTATTGTTAGCATCTTGAATTTGGGTACTTGTAAGAAGGTGTTTAGAATTGAAAGGTCCAGAATTGGTCTCCAGGCATTGTCCTTTCTGGGAACTAGAAAGAGTCTTGAGTAAAATCCTTGGCCTTGCTCTCGAGTAGGTACCAGTTGAGCTGTAATTTGTTTTTGTGCCTCTGCCACTGATTTTGTAGCAGGTTTGTCATTACTCTTTTCACTGGCAAGGTGTGAAAATGGAATCTGTATCCTCGTGAAATTGTGTCTAGGACCCATTTGTCCTTTGTGACAATGTGCCAGTTGTCTGAAAAAAGTGCGGGTTTTCCTCCCAAAGGGGCTGCCAAGAGAATGTTGCTTGGCCAGATGAGGTGCAAGTCATTGAGTTTGCTTTCTGGTAGTTTGGGACCTGTCTTCTCCTCCCTTCTGTGTTGCAGTGCCCCATTGGCGAGGTTTGTACTGGGCTTGCGGTTGTCCTCTGCCTCTTGGACGTCTGTATTTACCCCTCTGTGGTCTGTCAGCAGCTGGAAAGGACCGATTTTTTGTTGGCCAATTTCTGCTGAAGCGAGGGGGCTGTACCTGTAGGAAATCTTTGACTGTCTGCATAGATTTTGCCTTATCCTACATTTTCTTTAAGACTTCTTCTGCTTTAGCTCCAAAAAGAACATCCTGCTTTAAGAGAGCATCTAGAAGCTTTGCTTTAACATGATCAGGCAGAGTTTGTTCCTTTAACCAAGCATGCCTACGTATAACAGACCCAGTGACAGCTGCTCTGCAGGAAGCCTCCAAAGAATCAAACCCACATTGTAAGGTATGTTTGCCCACCTGTTCAGTTGCATGCAACAGATCCTGCATTTCTTTCAATTCAGACTGTTGAGGGAGTGTGCTCATTTTTTGTTTTAACTGAGACATTAGAAATTGCTGATATTTTAGCATGTGAAATTGGCAATTTAGTGCCCTCATAGCTAGAGTGGCTGAGGTGTAAACCTTTTTCCCCCACCTGTCTAGTGCTCTGGAGTCCCTTTCAGAGGGTACAGGATTTTTTGCCAGAAGCCTTAGCCCCTTTGGGACCCTGGGAGATAGTCTCTGGATCAGCAACAGGGCTTTTATAAAGAAATTTGTGGGAATCAGGCACTCTATAGTATCTGTCAGGTTTGGCCGGAGCAGGAGGCAGAGAATCTGGGTTCAAACTGGATTCTAAGTAAACATCATCCACAATGTCTAAAACTGGGGGGATGGCAAGTGGTCTGTGTTGGGGGAGTAAAAGAAACTCTCCGAGCCTTTTCTTTGAGTCAGAGTAGTCCTGACCTTCCCAGTGAAAATGTTCCCTCATAGTGTGTAAAGTTTCCCCAAAGGAGTAGTCTTCAGGAGGAAAAGCCGAGGGAATAGAATCCTCAGCATCAGAATCTTCATAAGGGGAGAAGGAGTAATCTTGGTCCTCAGAGGAGCCTGAGGAAATAGACACTTGTTCAGAGGAGGCATAATCTTCCTCTTGTCTAGGCCTTTTGTCGGGTGGGGGTTGGGAACCCCTGATTAAAGAGATCAAATCTTCAGCCATTTTGAGCATCTGTTTCTTAGGCACGGGGCCTTGAACTGGAGACTGAAGTGCAGTCTTTTTAGGTTTAATAGGAGTCTTAGTCTTAGGATACGTTTTTATGGTGAGCGTCATCGGTCTGAAGATGCCTTCAGAAACCAAAGGTGTTTTTACAGCACCAACATCTTTTTCAGCAGTGTCGTCGTTAGGGGCTAAACAAAATGGCTGCGTCAGCCCAGTACTTTCCGCCAAAAGTTCCGAAGCGGTCTCGGGTTGCAGATCTGCGGTAGTCAGGGGCTGCGTCGGAGCCTCACTGAAGCCCAGTGAACCGGAGACCGGACCAGCCGAGGCCTTGGAGTTTGGCTTGGGTCTAGGCTGCCTGTCCTTATCCTTGCGTTTTTTGTTTGTGCACGTCGGTAGTCTGTTGCTCTGATGGCATAGTGTAGTTAAATTTTCTACCGAAGTAGTGTCGTGTGAAATCAAAGCGTCTTTTTACAGTATGCTTATTAAACCTAGCACAAAAACGTCAACCAGTGACGTCGTGGTCTGGGCCTAGGCAAGGTATGCAGTAAGAATGAAAATCCTTATGGAGGTATTTGCTTTCCACAAGAAATACAATTAACTTTTTGTGACATCGGTCTGAGGCAAGAAAAGTTTCCCCAACGGGGTACTTAGCTTTATTGAAGACTTCGGATCTGAAATTTGACTTCGAAAATCTCAGGAGTCGGCCGACCGGCACTTGTGAACTGCTTCTGCTTCGGGCACCGCGTGGCAAGAAAGACTGAAGAAAATGGCGTTGGATACATTATATAGACCCCTGGCGCACTGACGTCAGGGAAGAAGCGACAGCAACCGACACCGGACCAAGACTTTGGAATTCCGGCCGACTGCAGGACCGCCTGACGACAGGATAACCCAAGTGTGATGACTGCAGTAGGGTAACACGATGAACATCTACCGCCCCATCAGTCTGACAAGCCTGATCTGTAAGGCCATGGAACTTATAAACAAAGACATTGGCAACTTTCAAACACTGGACCCCACCCAGTTTAGGTTTGTGAAGGGCCGATCTTGTCTCCTGAACCTGATTGACTTCTTTGAATCGGTCTCCAGAGCTGTGGACGAGGGTAAGGTGGTCCACACAGCCTATTTGGACCTCGCCAAGGCTTTCAACACCATCCCCCACTCTGGAATCACAAATAAACTTACTAAGCTGCGCATTAATCACTATGTCACTTGATGGGTTGCTAACTGGCTTACTGACAGAACCCACACTGTAAAAGTAGCAGACTCCAAATCCAGCTCCAGACAAGTGACAAGTGACATACCTCAGGGTTCAGTTCTGGGACCGCTCTTGTTTGGCATCTACTTCTCTGAAGTACAGGCCAACATTAAGGGAGTCTGGCTAACAAAGTTCACAGATGACTGCAAACTGGGAGCCATTCTTGAATCCCCAAATGATGTGGATATTCTACAAAAGGGCCTTACAGAAACAGATGCTTGGTGCCAGAGCCATGGGCTCAAGCTCAATGCCAAGAAATGTATAGTTATCCCCTTTGGGAAAAAAACATGTACCTGTGAATTACCACATAGGTGGTAGTACACTAAACACTGAAAGTGTGATAACAGACTTAGGGACACAGGTGGACAGTGGTCTCACCTTTGATAACCACATCGCCACAACAGTCAGGAAATCCTTCTACGTGGCACACCTCATCAATAAGGGCTTTTCATCCGTAAAAAAAGGAGGTCATTGTCTCACTGTACTCATCCCTCATTAAACCCATTATAGAATGCAATGCCCCGTTTGGTATATACCTCTCAGGACATCTGCAATAACTGGAAAGGCCGCAGAAATACCTCACTAAAAGAATCACAGGCCTAAAGCAGATGCCCTATGCTGACCTCCTAAAAAAACTACAGCTATACTCTGTCGCATATAGTCTACTCAAAGGCAATCTCTGCTTAACATACAAGGCCATGTCAAACCCAGAGCTGTTGCACATGCTACACTTAAAGAAATCCCTATCCCTCAGAGCCACATGCGCCAGGGATCTAAACCTTGTCATCACAATGAACAAAACATGCTGGAGGGATAGGTTCCTGACCTAGAGACTCCCCAGACTCTGGAATAGATTGCCCATACATGTCAAGCAGGGCACCTCTTTGTCCCTCTTCAAAAGGAACCTTGACGATTGGATGGGAGATAAGAAATTCACCCGGGGATCACGTCAGTCGCCCTGCTAGACAAGGGTCCAAGGAAGTAAACATTATGGGAAGACATAGCCAGGGAATTGTTATGGCTAGGCTTGTATAGGCCCAAGGACTGATAGCCTAGTACCAAACTATGAACCTATAAAAACACTCTAGCCTCCACCTTTTTACTGCCAACTCTCTTATACACCACTCCTACCTTAACATAGGTTAATGATATCCAAAGAAAGAAACTAGCATCCTACAACAATAAAATAACTAAATTTGTCACTAATTTCCCTTATAGGGACCCATCATTGTCATAGCTTAAAGGACTTAAACTGGCTTGAACTGCACAACTGCAGTACACAAACTCATTAATCATCCAGAAAAATGCCATGCACTAAAAACATATTTATGGCCCAAATGTCCAGCAAGGGACCTCCGTTCAAGTAATAAATTCTTACTACTCACAAATAAGTCAAATAATGTTGCAGTACACTCTCACTCAGTATCCCCAAGTGAATAACTCTTTCTAACAAACTTAAGAGTTTTAAACCACTGATTAAACAACATCTTAACCAATCCTGGTCCTGCACATGCTTATCACCAGGGTAATAATACTTTAAGTTCACTGTACAATACTCCCCAAATACTCTCCTTAAAGACAACAGTCTCAATTTCTCAATGAAATGACAACATTTTTATACATAACTGCTGCCTGTACAATCCACGAAGTTGCACATGGGCTTTCTCTTTATTAACTTCTACATCTGTAAAATCTTTGAATTTATAAATGTAACTACTGTATGCGTGTAAATAAAAACAGAAATGTAACTATTGGAAGCAATTATAAGACAGTTTAAACAAACAGAGCTTTTCTCCCCGGGCCCCCACTGAAAATGGGTATTATCCAGCTGGACTTTCCCAGTAAACAAAAACAAATAAATCAATAAATACATTTGATTTGCAACAGTAAAGATGTACTGGGGCTGTGCTAGAAGAGAAAATATAACAATGAAAGTTGATTTCTGAAGAATCTTATAAAAATATTTGGTATGGAAGATATGAATTCAGTAGTGGGAACTGAAAGAATTTACATATTATTCCCCAAGGTACAATAACGGGACTAGACTAGAATTAAATTTCACATGAGCATGTGCATTTAATAGAGGAGCTTTGACACAAACAATAACTATTTCAGATCATGTGCCAGTAATAATTTACATAAAAATGCAGAGTAATGAAGTAAAAATGAGACACTGGTGCTTCCCCACCTACCTATTAAAAAGAGAGTAATTTAAGGAATGGGTACTGGAAATTATTCGGACGTTATTAGGGAAGACAAAGTATTCCAGAAGTTAAAACTAGTGAGTGGGATAAAATGTAAGTGAAGTTTAAAAATAGAGTAGAGACAAAAGAAAAAAAACACATGATTAAGAAGTAACAAGAATTACTTGGAGAAAGTGGCAAGGGTTAAAGTGGTGCAGAATAAAGGGAATCTCAGAGAACATGAAGAGGTGTAACTGCAGAGTGCTAAGAGAAAATAAGGTAGCACCTGGATAATATGCATGAGTAGAGACTGACAGCTTTAGGTTAAGCAACTGTTTTAGATAACTCCAGAGTACAAAAAATGTTTAACACAATTACTTAGCAACAGAAAGTAGCAAGGGTTGTTGCCAAACTTTGGGAGCCTATAACAAGAAAAATAACCACAGATCCTGTACAGGTATTACAGATATTTCAGAAAGTTTATGAAAAACTGGATAAAGCAGAGAAATGTGGAAATCAAGAAAAAGAACAAATGGAGATATTTATGGAAGACTTAAATATGCCGAGGTTAGAGGAAGAGGCGGCTCAACAATCAAACAGTAAAGACAGGAAGATACGAGATAAAAATGGTAACATACAATCAAACTGCAGGATAGTCTCCAGGAACAAATGGTATTCCTGTGGAAGGTTTTAACAATATTTTAAAAGGAAGGAAATCACCAACATCCTGGAAAAAACAGTGGTGGCTGTAATTCCAAAAGACGGTAAATACGTGTCAGATCCCACTTTATATAGCAACACTTCAATTTTAAACCATGATTATAAAGTGTTTATGTCTATAATGACTAAAGGAATGGCAAAGGTGTTGCCAAAACTGAAAGTTCCGTAACAATGTGATTTTATGGAGGGGAGGCAAACATTTAACAACATTAAAAGAACAATGATGGCCCATGTCTTGATGCAGAGAAATAATTTGACAGAGTAAGCTGGGATTTTATGTGTAGGGTATTACAAGCATTTTCATTCCCTGACACAATAAGGTTACCTGCAAGTTATATGAGGGACTGGAGGCAAAAAATCAAAGTGGTACAGTTCCTCTTGACATTGCGTATGAACAGAGGAATCAGGCAGGAATATCCCATTTCCCCTTTGCTATCTGCATTATATTTAGAACTACTGGTAAAGATACTAAGGGACCCAGAAATTCAAGGATATAATTGGTATGGTAAATCAATAAAAGTTGGCTTTATTTGCAGATGATATTTTGTACCTCATAAATCAGAAAAGGATATCTCAGTTTTTTTTACTATTATTAAACAAGTAAATCTTTAAATTGTCACAACATACACAATCATACATTTATATAAATGAAAACAAACCATATTGAAATAATTTTAGCTGCAAATATTATGCATCACTTATAATCTATCCAGTCACTGTCAGTCAAACATTACAGAGATCATTCAAGTTCCATCTTCTTTTAAACATCATTCCTCATCTGCAAGTACTGTTCCCACAGTTTCTATTTTTTTCTATGTGATTTGCTCCTACGCTTTTCTAAAGATCCCATTTCCAGTTGTTTTACCTCTGGTACTATATTCACTACTTCTAGTACAGTTGGTTTAGAATCGGATTCCCATTTCCTATTAATTGACCGTTTGGCAGCCACGATGATTACACTCAGCAAGGTCTTACTATGTCTAGGCAATTCTGATTCTGTATCATAGCTCAAAAAATCATTTCCTTACTCATACCAATTTGCTCATTCAGTACTTCTGCTAGAGTAGTCCGCAGGTAATTTTTAAAAGTCTGCCAACTCATTACACTCCCAGAAAATGCATTCCCAATTACCTCTTTCTTCCCTATTAGACCGCCAACATTTGTTATGTACCTGAGGAAATTCTTCTAGTCTAACTGGGGTATAAAAATACCTATGTAAACACTTTCAAGCAAGGATCCTAAATCTTCTAGACTTTGTTGCATATTTGGGAGGCATACATATATCCTCCATTGCTTCTTTGTGAATTAAGGGCATCTCAGTGTTGAACATTCCGAGACGGTTTCAAGCCTTTTTTGGGATATAAAATTAATGAAGATAAAACAAAGGCTATAGCTGTAAACTTTGTACCCCCAGATGAATTTGTTCAGCAATACCCATATTTATGGGGACATGATAAAATGAAATATTTAGGAGTATGGGTTAAAAAGGATTCTGTTATGGCAGCTAAAGATATGTGGGAAGAGACTAAACAAAAGACAAAAAGAGAAAAAATTGAGAAACTGGAATCTCTTGTCTATGGATATGCGTAGCAAGATACAAGCAGTAAATATATGTTTTCAGTCCCAAATTTTATACACAAGTCAGACATATTTTTAATCAACCAGAGGAGACATTGTGGATAGCAATTAATAAAGAGTTGAAGGATTTTATCTGTGAGGAGGAGAAGGCAAGAGTCAAATTGGATAAGTAAATTCTTCCAATACAACAACGTGGTTTCGGATGACCTGAGTTGAAGGGATATTTTAAAGATAAACAGTTAATGCTCGTATAAATAAACATACGCAGAAAACTATAATTCAAAGTGGAAAGAAATGATGATGAAGCAGGGAGGAAATTCAAGAATTAAGGAGACAGCAGGACTTTGGATGCAGATCCTTAAGGAGAATAACAGCAATTATACAGAGTACTATTATTCACACAGTAATTGGAAGTATTCTAATAACTAAGCCAAAGGAATTCTACTGATGAGGATGACCATAATTAGGGGTATAGAGAATAGGCAAGAGGGGTCTGGAATTTACTAGAGAAAGCATGCAAAGGAATCAAGGTTTTGGGAACAAATAAGACAGGGAAATGTAACAGAATGGGAATAGGCCCAGAAGACATTTGGACTACAGGTTAGAGACTGCCTTCCCTATTAAGGACGGATATCGGAGTACAGGAAAAGAGAAAGATTTAAGAGAATCCTAAATGAAAAACCTGCACAGGTAGAATTTTTAGTTTAATCTAGAACAGAAGCTACTATTAAAAAAGGGTAATTAGTACGGCATATAAAACAGTGCACAGTAACTATAAGAATCAAGCAGAGGAGGTTAGAAAATATTGTGAATCGCTTACTGAAGCCTTTTCCCCAAAGAAACAATGGGAGGACATATGTATGGTTCCAAAATATGCAACTAAGTCTAGAAGATTCAGGATTTTTGCTTGGAAGTGTTTGCATAGGTATTTTCATACTCAAAGCAGACACTACAGATTTTTTTACTCAGGCAGATTGTACATGTTGGAGGTGTAATGGGAGTGTAATGACCTGGTAGATTTTAAAAATTCCCTACAGAGTACTCTGTCTGGCATACTGGCCAAGCAAATGGATGTAACTAAGGAAATTATTTTTTGAGATGGGATACTGAATCGGATTTGCCTAGACGTAGTAAAGTCTTGCTATGTTTACTTCTGGTGGCTGCCAAAAAAATTACTCGAAAATGAAAATCAAAGTGTAAATCAACAGTACTGGAGCTACTGAATACTGTAACACGGGTAAGAGAACTGGAAATTAGACCTTTGGAAAAGGGGGCAAATTACATGGAGAAAAAATGGAAATTGTGGGAATACTACATGCAGAAAATGTTTTGGAGGAGGGGTGAGGTTTAGGGGAAGGCAGGAATTGGCTAATTTACATAATGCTGGATTGATTATATTGTACAAAACAATATAGGTTACGAATAATGTTTGTAGCTGTGTGCAAGTTAATACGGTTTGTTTTCTTTTATATAAATGCAAGTCTGTTTATGTCACAAGTGATAATTCAATGAAGATGTTAAAAAATATTAATATAGAAGACAAACTATGAAGCTAAATGAAAATCAATGGCTTCAGCCCATCTGGGAATACATCAAGGAAATCAAGGTACAGAAAGTAGTAACAGAAGAATTTTTTTAAAATAATCCATAATACAGTTGGAGGAACCCTGAACTATGGATTAATGATTGTGTAAATTATACATTACCAACAGTCAGTACCTCAGGAAAGAGGTAGCTACAATGGGGGTAGCAGCAGAGAGACATGCAGGTAAAATGCTGGGATTAGCTGACATGGGAAAAGGAATGGATAAACTGGAATACAGCCAGAATTAAATTTAATTTGAGAAAACATGTTAAGGCTAGAGTATGAAAGGTTAGTAAAATAAGCCACAAGAACTAGAATCTACCAAGACGGAGATATGTAGAAGCCTAGGCTGGTGGAGGTGCATATTAAAGGCAGGGGAGTCTAGCAAAGAGAGACCTATATTAAGAGAAATATATAAGCAATTTCAGCAAGTGAATAAAAAAGCCCTGAATTCCTGGAAGGCTAACTGGAAAACAGAAATGCACTGGCAGATTTCTACTGAGAAATGGAACAGAATGGGATTAATCAACAAATATACAACAAAAAACAGAAGAATTAACATCTTTGCCTGAAAATGTCTCGACAAGTGCTTGTATACCAGTAAAAAATCTGTGTGTTTCCAGAAATTACTGGAACATGCTGGAGATGCGACACAAAGTGGCACTTGGGGGCAAATTTTATGGGACTGCAAGACATTCTGAGCAATTGGAAATCGTCCAGGAATTAGTAACTGAAGCAATGCCTGTGGAACTGGCATTAACTAAAAGGCTCTTTCTTCTGGGAGAGGAACCTAAACTAGACATATCATGCACAAACATCAATGTAATTAACAGTGACAGCAGCAAAGAAAATGATTACAAACAGAAATCAAAAGTGCTACCAGATATTAAAATGGTGATGGATATCAAATCTGAAATACAACAAGACGAAGAAAGAGGCCTAAAAAGGGAAACATTTAAGCAGGCATTTAGAAAAATGAAGAGGGTGCTTTTTTAAAGATACAGTATGTTTGAGAAGGCACAGAAGTAAAGTATGAAACACACAGTTCAAGCTTTCTGGGAGAGACACATTACCTGGGAAGATGCAGGCATACTAAAGAAAATATAGATTGAAAACTAAGATGCTTCTCATAAGGAGAGGATACAAGACAGAGAGCGTACATGGGAATCAGCAAGTGCAGCAGAAAATAGGGTGCAAGTGTAAAGATCCAGGCAAATTCATCCCATCACTGTCAATGCCTGAAAAATCTTTCTTGGTTGGAACTATATCTCATGTTATTAACTATAACCAATTAATAATGACTCACAAAATAATGCACAATCCTGACAACATACCCTCCCTAAAAAATCTTCTACAACTCTATTCTAGCATTCGTAATTTTCGATCATTTAACAAAGACTTACTCCAAGTAACCAAAGTACACAACATAGCAGACAACTCTCTCTTTAATCTAACTTTGCTGCCAAAAATTGGAATACCCTTTCATTTAGTGTTAGATCCATGAGTAATCTTAATCATTTCAAAATATCTCTTAAAAGACACTTATTTGAATCTTGGCTTTGCATATGTAACACTCCAGGTTAATTATTAACTTAGCAGGACTTATAAAATTTGGCTGTACATACTAACTCTGTTAGCATATCCCTTCTAACAACACTACTTCTCTATAAGTAGTTACATTCCTAGCTGCAACTTTCACCACGGAAGTATTACTAACTATGCACTACTTTGCCCAAGTGATTCTCCCTACTTAATTTCCTAACTAATGTTATGTTCCTCCACATATACAAGTTCAACCATATGTTTGTCTACATTCAAGTGTTTAAAATATTGTTTTATTTGATACTTTGTATATATTTTTGTTTTTAAATTTTTATCCTGTAAATGTGTTAAAACTTTTTTCCCCTATAATTTCTATTACTTGATGCAATGATTTTGTATGTAAGCTTAAGCTGGAGCTTTTCTCCCCGGGCCTCCGCTGAAAATAGGCACTGTCCCAGTCGGACCATCCCAGTAAACAAATGTAAAATAAATAAAAATCTTTTAGGCACAATGGGCAGATGTCTGGCAGTTCTAGGAAATTAAGTGCAGTTTACAATGGAATGGAAATTACAGGTTGTTAGCTTTGGACCTCTGTAGAGAAACCCATATTGTTAGTGATGTATTATTCTAAACTATTAGAAAGTTTAGGCATTTCATTATGTCCACTCTCATTTCTCTTTTCATGTATATAGTTAATCAAAAGGGCTGGTACGTACACTAAAACTGTGATATAAATACTAGTTTCTTGTAAGAGAACTGTTCTGAAAGCACTAAAAATACAAAGAAACGTGGACTCCATCAAAAGACCCGTGCAGTGAACAGTGGTGCCCTTCCATGAGAACTAAAAGTACAGATAAGAAGTACACATTTCAACTTTTTTTTTTTTAATTTAAAATAAACTAACAACTGTCTTGGTCTCAGACTGTCGGCGCCAAGTACTGCATAACAGGTGCAAGCATCAAAGCCAGAAATGTCACCATCGTCCCAGGTGTCCTATGAAGAGTACCGTGGAGAAGGGGATTGTCAATGCCTGCAAGTGAAGGAGTTGAGAACATTAATGTCAATGGCACACTTCACGTGGGGACACTGCTCTTGAGGTGTGCAACACTGAAAAGAACATAAGTTTGGGCACTGATACCTACAAAGCTGATGCCATCATTACTGGAATCAACTCTGATGATGAACTGTTCAGTGATGTATAATGTTTACAACTGGAAGTGTGTCAGTATGGTTTGTGATGCAAAATGCTTGCAACTAGGATTGTGCCTGTGTGGTTTGTTTTCATTTATATAAATGTATGATTATTAAACCATCACTTACGACATAAGCAAATGTGTTTCTTGTTTAAAACAAAGGGAGCAGGAATTGAATAATTTATGTAACGTTGCTTAGTTTATATAATATATAGCAATACATGTGAAGCATAATGTTTGTTAATTTTAACTTGTTACTGCAGCTTGAATACACCCGTGGTGGTGGTGCTGCGGTAGCGTTGTCGCCTCACAGTAAGACGCTGTCCGGTTCGATTCTCAGGTAGAGCGTCTTCTGCGTGGAGACATGCGTGAATCGTATGCTTCGTTGAAGGTTGTGCGTCAGGGCTGGTAACTCGGCACGTAAAAATAAACTACCAATCATTAGCGGACCGGAGTTCCGCTGTGGCGACCCCTAACAGGGAAAAGCCGAGAGACACAACTCCAGCTTGAATACATTTACATAAATGTAAATACATCTACGTCACAAGTAATAATTTAATAAAGGTGTTCAAAAATTCTTCTGTGAGGACAGCTGTGTTAAGGACAAAGCAACAAAATCTCATTCCCCTCAAAAAAAGAGTGGAGAAATGGTGGTTACAAATCGACCCCTCACCTTTAAAAAGGGTGTTGCAAACCTGTCATAAACAAGCTCTGGTGTGACAAAGGATTTATATGTAGCAGGCTTACAGCTTAATATCTGTGAAAACTTCTTTCTGCTCTACAGACAGATAAATATGACACTCTGAGGTACAGGTGAATAACAGAGAAAGAACATATCTGAATTCAACACCACCACAAACACCTACTTTCTATACGGAATCATCCATTTTCTTAATAGTGTCAGATGGATCCATTTGGTCTTAGAAGTCTTGTGGACTTAAAAGATCTGTGAGGGACTGGGTGTCTGCAAGTGGCTAATATTGACAGCTTTGACAATGAAGGCATGGAATGCCCACTTCATGGGTTGAAGGAGACTTTTATAACATATACAACCTTTAATGGTTAATGCAATTTTTAAATGTCACATTACTGAAAATTCAGCAAACTTTGCACTTTAAAAAGGTATTACACAACACTCAAACAATAAAAGTGACTACTGTGTTTGTCCCAAGTTAAAATTCACTTATGGAACAAATTACGTGTGATGACTTTATGACTAATGGTCAAAAGTCCACAAACAATGCAATAAAAGAAATTAAGCTACAGACAGACAAAGCTACCATATTCTAAAAATTTCCCTACTAATTTGTAAGGTACCAAAGACAAACTGTGGACTGTTAGATTAAATGGAGAGAGACTGAAAAAGTAAACTGGTTGGTCAACTAAGTGGCAAATACGTTAACCTGGTGCAAAGAATTTAAAAAGGTGAACACATTCACAAAAGTAGAAGAAAGTGTAACTGGCTAAATTTGAAACCACTCACAAAAAACTTGAAGCAAAATACCACAACAGCAGCAACATTTTGCTCTCAGCACTGAAAAAGGTATATTGGGGTCATTCTGAGTGTGTATGCTGATGAACAGCAACACATATCTGGAGTGGACTGGCAGCAAAGTATGTTATGAAACAGGGCAGGGTGGGACACTACCAGCCTGGGAAAGTTTCATGTGCGGAGTGGTTCCAATGCCTGAGGGCCTTAGTCGTAAAATTATGTAATGTGTTAGGTATCAGTCATAAGAGCAGGTCTTTGTGAATGGGTCCTACAGCTTGTTATAACACCTTAGAAAACACCTCCAACTCCTGCTATGAAACCAACTACGATCCTACAACTGTGTCATTTTTAGCACACATCATATTAATGGAGGCAGTCCCTCCATCTTGCAACCAGACCTTTCAGCTGAAAGCATATACAAGGGAACCCTTTTGTTCAAAAAATAAATAAATACATTTTAAGAGATGGACAACATGCTCTTATAACTCCACAAACTACTTTCCAGTAAGAGGAATAGACTGGTATGACATAATATGAATAGGCAGCCATACCCAGCATCAAGAGATTGTCTCAAAGATAAATTTTAAATGACTGCCTCTCAAAACTACTGTCTTATACAAGGTTCACACACACTAAATCGACAGAATGAAGAACAGACGAAACAGAAAGAAATATTAACTCCATTGTTAGTGCTTCAAAAGCTAAAACACCTTTTTCACAATGAAATTTAAGACAAAATGCCATGTGAAACAGCCTTGACAAAGGAAATTTGAAGAGGAAAAAGATCACACTGCCACTGTGCAACAGTCAAAGGGCATAATACAAAAGAAAGTCATATGTTTACTGCAGTTGTACAAGGCACTCTAGTTATTACAGCTATATAAGGCACTGTGATGGTTACTTCTAACTCTATTTTTGTTAGTTTATTACATGCAAATGAATGTATTTTTTTGCTTGTTCTCCATAGGTTTCACAAATAATGTTACTTCACTGTCTAAATGTGAATGTATTTCATCCTGGCTGCGTCTGCAATCGGTCAGTTCTGCAAAGAGCAGTATCCCAGAAAAGAAACTATTCTGCTTGTACAGCAAGCAGTTGTTATATCAGCAATATGCAAGCCTTAATCAAACGGACCTCTATTTTACAGAGAAACTCTGAAAATCATATAACTGGGCAACCAAAGAAGGCTTAAAGGAACTGTTCGACACTTTTCTTTCATTTCATGTTCCTGGTGCAAGAAAGAAATAAGTACACACTTCCTGAAATATTTAATCTTTTGCAAATAAACATACATTTGTTGATACTCATCCAGTGAATGAAGCAGTTCATTTCCCTACAAGTTGCAAAACACATTCAAATTAATGGCTTGGTTAAGGTTCACATTCAAATTAATAACTTGGTTAAGATTATCTACAGATGCAAATGTGGCACAAACTTGGAAAAAGTTATAAAAGACAACCTACATTTGTGAAAAGCCAATTAGGAAAGCATGCAACATCTTTCTAGACACTGCTATCTGACATAGTTTATTAGCAGCTGTACAGTAAATGAAAAAGTAAAATTTATCTGTAAAATAGGGAGTCTGAATTGTTTACTAATGCTTTCTCTTATCAACCCATGCTATCACTGTGCCACCACTCGTGGAATGATGTTATATGGGTACATCAGCCAAGATTTTGCAGACAGCAGCAAAGTATTCTACGTAAACAATTATCAATCAAGCTTAATAACTTCAGGTGTGAATACCTTTGTTGTGGCACCATCAGTAAAACATTTCATATTGCAAATATTGAATAAATGCAATTTAGCTGCAGTATCCAGTTGACAGTCTTCCTTACAAGGAACATGGGCTCTTGTAGCTTCAGTTAGAAGCAGTGTATCACCAACAAAGTGCTCTTTATATTTCCATACTTCACTGCCTGTAATGCCACATGGATAGGGCGCAACTCAAAAGTCCATTAGAAGAGCTTCTCTTTACAGAATAATACACAAACATATATTTTCTGACCAGAAACAGTAAACAGTGCGTACAGTGCATGTGTGGGAGAGGGCAATTCCCATCTCTCGAGTTTCTTTTTTCACTTCAGTTTAAAGTGAAAAAGGGTCAGTCACATCCTAGCTGAATGTTACTATGAGTCATTATGTTACTGTTCCTTCCTGTTGCATGAGCGTCTAAGCAAGTGATCTACTGGATGCATACATAAGGGTATTAGCAACCAATGTACAAAATAAGGATAAGCAATTTAAAGCAGGAAATTAAGGTCCTGAGGCAGGATGAAATCATTCAAAAAGGCACTAGAAAAACACATCTCTAAAATGCCCCCTGTACAAAAATCAAGTGTCAAAAAGGAGGGCAATGACCACTTCTGATCTCAGCTATTCTTGTAACAAAGCAGGTAGTTTAGAATGGAGAATACTGACTCACTTCTGTCAAACAGAATATGGTTTTGCTTGACTCTAAACATTTCTAGCCCTGTTGCATACTATTAACGAATATATCTCTAGGAAAGAAGCACAAAGGTAAACGGACAATACAACATAGACTATGACAGCAAGATGGTACACACTGATGGGAGAGCGACTCTCTAGAAAAGCATAGTGAAACTCTTGCCACCAAAATAGGAGACCATTAACTCTTCTCCAAAAATCTGTGAGAATGTGGAAGGAAACTCAGCAAACAGGTGGGAAAGTAAGGCAAGATTAAAACTATTACTAAACTCAGAAATAAAAACTTTTAAGATGCTATGGCTGGAAGTCCACTGATGTATGTGTATGCAGAACACCTCCATGTCATAAGATCAACATTTAAAAAGGGAGAAAAAGCACTAAAGGAACGGCTGCAGCTTAAAGATGAACTCTGTGCACTGTAACCTGAGAGTGACTGAAGGTTTACACCTTTCTTTATAGTCCTGTTTTTATTTTTTTCTTATTTATATAGTAATTATCTGAATACAAACAACAGACATGCATACAACTACAACTTTTAAGGTGTTATTCACATTAACAATGCAAATGGTGCAATAAGTAATTGTAGGGTGATAGAAAGTACAAGCGTACACTTACCATAAATGTAGATGTTTGAGTGTATTCACTGTTGCAGTCATCACACCTGGGTTATCTGCCTGCAGGTAGCCCTCATTCAGCATGAATACCAGAGACTTTTAGTTATGTACTTACTATAACTTCGGATGTATGGGATCCATCTCGCCTACATTCATAACTGATGGGTTCGGAGCCGATCCATCGGCTCCGACTCGGACACTATATACTAGAACGAAGTCTCTAATTGGCTGGGCTACCCCTTATCCCAGAATGCACCACGCCTGCTTCCCCAGATCTTGTTTGTTCGCTTTCATACCTACATCCAGACACAGAGACATACCAGCAACTGTAACAAACTAAAGTCCTTCAAGAGAAAAACTCAGTAAGTAGCAACATTCCCTCTAAATCCAATGGGAAGGGGAAGGAGGATGCAGATATGAATGGGGAGATGGATCCCATACATCCGAAGTTATGGTAAGTACATAACTAAAAGATGTAATGGGATCCTATCTTGCCTACATTCATAACTGATGGGATAGCGTCCCTAGCACCTAAATCCCAGGTGGCTCATTGGAAAACACTCCTGAGAACTGTGTAACCAAAGGAAGCTCTACCTCGAGAAGCCACATCTATCTTGTAATAAGAAATGAAGGTGTGCGGAGAAGTCCAGGTAGCGGCCGCACAGATATCATCTATCGATAATTTGGAGTGGAATGCTACAGAAGTAGCCATTGCCCTGGTAGAATGAGCCCTGACTGGGAAGGGTAGCTCTTTGCCAGACCTTGAATAAATGAAGGAGATGCAATCTTTAATCCATTTGGCTATGGTGGTTTTAGCCACCGGTTGACCCAACCTATTTTCCGCAAAGGACACAAACAGCTGATCTGACTTTCGTGTCTGATTGGTCCTACTTAAATAAAAACGCAGTTGTCTGTGAACATCCAACTGATGGAAAATATATTCTGCGCTATTGGAGAATTTGGGAAAAAACACAGGGAGCTCCAAGGATTGTTGAATGCATAAGGGGGATGCTACCTTGGGCAAGAAAGAGGGATTTAACTTGAGGGACACTCTGTCTTTGTGAAAGGTCAAATAAGGAGGATTAGAACAGAGAGCCTGAAGCTCTGAGACCAGCTTAGCAGAGGTTATTGCCACCAAAAAGGCGGTTTTCCAAGATAGAAATTTTATATCACAAGTAGCTGCTGGTTTAAAGGGGCGGGCAGTTAAAGAAGCTAGAACCATATTCAGGTCCCAAGGGGGCACAGGATGGGCTGTTGGGGGCCGAAGGAGCCACGCTCCTTTAAGGAAAGATTTGCAAAGCCTGTTTGCCATTAAGGAAGGCTCAAAGGAGACATGAAAATTAGAGATAGCCGTCAGTTGGACTTTAACTGTGGAAACTGAAGAGCCCAAATAAAACAAAGAAGCCAGGAATTCTAAAACCTGAGGTACTGGGGCGGTAAGGGGATCTATACCTCGTTGCTGGGCCCAAAGAGCAAACCTCTTCCATTTGCTGGAATACAGTTTAATAGTGGAAGGTTTGTGAGAAGAGGACAAAATGTGGATGACGTCTGGAGAAAGAGAGTTATCTCTGACTAAGGTTGGAAGTGGTGTAACCAAGCGGCCAACCTCAAGGACCTGAGGGATGGGTGAGACTGTCCCAACTGATGAGTTAACAGGTCGGGCACCAGGTCCAGAAACCATGGGCCTTCCACCGCATACCTCAGAAGGAAGGGGAACCAAACCTGACGAGGCCAGTGTGGAGCGATCAAAATCATGTCACTTCCTAGATAAATCACCTTCTGTATCACCTTCGAGAGAAGGGGAACCAGAGGGAAGGCGTAAAGTAGACCGGGGGGCCAACTGTGAGCTAGAGCGTCCCTGGGAATCTGCCCCTGAGAGGGAGTCAGAGTGAAGAACTCCCTGCATTTCGCATTGTGAGGGCTGGCGAACAAGTCGCAGCAAGGGAGGCTCCACTTGGCGAAGATATTTGCAGCCACCCTGTCGTTGAGGGACCACTCGTGGGGCAACAGGAGAGTCCTGCTCAGCCTGTCCGCAATCACACTGGATTTCCCCGGAATGTGCGTTGCCACTAGGAAACGCTGGGTAGAAATCGCCCAATGCCACACTCTCATGGCCTTTCGGCAAAGAGGGTAGGACCTGGTTCCGCCTTGCTTGTTTATGTACCAGACTACCGACATGTTGTCGGACAGGATCGCAGTAGTACCCCGGGGAAGAGCATGATGAAGTGCTTGCAACACCAGTAGCACCGCTCTCATTTCCAGGATATTGATATGTAAGTGCGTTTCGTGAGCCTGCCACGTGCCTTGGACAGACCTGTCCAGATAATGATCCCCCCACCCTATCTGGGAGGCATCCGTGGTCACCGTGGCGACAGGAGGCTGAAGGGCAAAGGGTCACCCCTGGTTCAAGTTAGACCGAAGCAGCCACCAACGTAGGTCCCGCCGGCAAATTTCGGTAATCTGGACCAAATGGTTCAAGGGAAGTTCCTGAAAGGACCATTGAACCGACAGTAGCCATTGCAGCACCCGCATGTGCAGCCTGGCTAAGGGGACTAGAAGAATAGTCGAGGCCATCGTGCCCAATAACTGCAGAATCAGTCTGGCCTGAACTCGTGATCTGGGTAACAAGGTTTGAACCTGAGACTGCAGGACCTGAATCCTTTCTGCCGGCAAGAATGCCCGCATTCTTCTTGTGTCTAACTCTGCGCCTATAAAGGTAATACGCTGAGACGGCTGCAGCACAGATTTTCCCCAACTGAACGGGATTCCTACTGAATGACCCAAACTGACTGTGGTCATAAGCGCCCGAAGTAATAGATGCTTGGAGGTGGCAGTAAGGAGCCAGTCATCTAGATAGGGAAACACTTGGAATCCTAGACTTCTCAAGTGAGCTGTCACTACTGCCAGACACTTGGTGAACACCCTGGGGCTGTGGTGAGACCAAAGGGCAGTGCTCGGAACTGGAAATGACTGGTTCCCAGGCGGAAGCGTAAATGACTCCTGGACTCTTGACTTATCAGAATGTGATAGTAAGTGTCCTTGAGATCTATGGAGCACATCCAGACATCCTTCTCCAATAACGGGAGAATGGACTGAAGGGTGACCATTCGGAATGTGGATTTTTTTTACAAAGTGATTCAATGAGCTGAGGTCCAAAATGGGCCTCAAGTCCCCTGTCTTTTTTGGCACCAAAAATAGTCTTGAGTAAGTTCCTGATCCGATCTGGTCGGCGAGGACAGGCTGCATGACTCCTTTTCTTAGCAGCTTTGAAACCTCGACCGCTGCTTGATCCCGCTGACTGGGTGGCACATCCGGGATTTTCCTGATAGGAAGAGGGGGGATCTTGATGAAAGGGATGAGATAGCCTCCGGTTATGGTTCGGAGCACCCACTGATCCTTGGCGACAGATTCCCAAGCCTGTGTGTGTTCCGCAAAACGACCCCCCGACTGGCTCCAGAGATGTGCAGTCGGGCCACGTCTCAGGGACGGAGAGCGTAGGATGGATCACGAAAGGAATCGCGGTCTCCAGAGTTACTGGGGCCTCTGCCGCCTCTGGGGCGGCATCTTCCTGAATTCCCCCCCACCCCTGCCTCTAGAGGGGGGATTCACTCGGTGGAGTAGGGAAAGACCTTTGAGATTTCCTGAATCACATTTTCCCTCCTCTCTGGGCCTTGGGGTAAGGTCTAGAGGGAGCGGAAAAACGGGCCCCCACGGCAGTCAAGGTCTTGCCCTCCTGCTCGCACTGATTCAGTGTGTCCTTCACCTTGGGTCCAAACAGGAAGGACCCATCAAAAGGGGCGTCGGTGAAGGAAGACTTAAAGGCCTCCGTGAAGGGACACAAGCGTAACCAGGCATGTCTTCTAAGAGCCACGCCTGTTCCCGTTGCTCTACTCGCCCCTTCGGCCACATATGATATGAGCCTCATAGGGTAGTCATCTGGGCGCCAACAGTTTGGGCTAACGCCTCAGGAAGATTACCCGTAAGAGACTCACCTAACTCTTTGAGGAGGTCCCTTTGGAGCCTGATAAAATGACAAAGATAATTCAGCGACCGCAAGGTAAAGGCCGCTGAAGAAAGGGTACGCTTCCCGTACCTATCCATGCTCCTGGAATCCTTATTAGGAGGGTGAATAGATGTTGAAGCCTCTGCCACGTCCTGCTGAGTGGCAGATGCCACCACCATCTCATCTACTGCAACTCCTTTAGTCAAAAATTTCTTTTGAGGAGGGGCTTAGAGGAACTTGTTAAGCCTGGCGGGCACCGGTTCCAGTGTGTCAGGATGTTCCCACACCCTTCAAGAAACTAAATCTAGTAATTCATCGAAGGGTGGAGACACCCAGGAGGCGGAGGGCTGGGCCCCAAAAGCCTTGAGGAAGACTGACTCCTCTGCGGAAGGGGTTTTGGACTGCCAATTGCCTCTCTGTCTCAGGATCTCGAGGATATCTGAGAATGAGACGTCATTCGAGGACGATTTTGGGGAACCCTCCGCATCATCGAAGTCAGTATCTGATGTGATAGACTCATCCTGGGAGTCAATGTGCTTCCTCTTGCACAATTTTTTTCTTGGAGGTTCATCTGAAGTGGATTCAGAAGGACCTCCTGGGAGAAGAGAACCCCCCAAGGGGGTATCCTCAGGCCCTGGGGCCCCACTGTCGTGGGAATGAAGCACACCAGAAGCACCAGTTCCCAAGTCTAGGGACGGTGAGGTAGAGACTTGCTGAGCCGGCAAGGACATGGCCAGCGCACTCCTCATGGCCTCAAAAGCAGGACCTCCAGACTCTACGGAGGACACCGGCTGAGAGACCACGACGGTACCGGGAATCCCTGCGGCCGACGCTCCGAGGGGAAGACTAGGCACCGAAGCTACCAGTTCCAAAGTGTTCCCTTCGGCCCTGACCGAAGAAGTCCTGGTACCGAACCCTGACGCAGAGGACAGGGTAGGAATGATGGTTGGAACAGAGAAGCTCCGAGGGAGTCTCGGTTCCGACTGGACAACTCTGCTCCGCTCTACCGTCACTGACTCCAACGGCTCCGAGGAGGTTGGAGGAGGAATCGGATGCGAAGTGGGGACCGGCTCCGGAGCCGAGTGGGCTGGAGCAGAGACCATTTTTGCAAAAACCAGGGACTGGAACAGCCTCTGGATAACTCTGTCCAAATCTGAGTCTGACAACCTGGAGGATTTAGAGGAAATAGATGGGGGCCGAGACAACTTCTCTCTTGGCTCCGATATACCAGGGGACCGGCTCCGAGACGGCTCCAACACCATTGGCACCGGATCCGGAACCGTATGAATAAGCATCGGCGCCGAAGGGGACTTCGGGGCCGGGGGGGGGGGAAGAGTCTGAGCTGCACACCTCCAACGGCTCCGAGACCAAAGGAGCCGAAGCAGGTGATTCGCCTCTCGATCCCCCAACCTGCGGCTCCGACACCAATGGAGCCGAGGAAAGAGGTATCGAGGCAGACCCTTCCACTCGAGGCTCCGAAGCCATTGGAGCCGAGGAAGAAGAGGTCGACCTATGCTTCTTGGAAGTCGGTTCCGACGGACTGGTCGGAGCAGACTACCTTTTCTTTTTAGAAGCTGGAGAGGAAGGAGAAGCCAAAGCTTCCTCAAAGGAGGGCTTAATAGGTTCATAGGTTCATACTAGGCTATCTGCCCAAGGGCATTTATAAAAGCACAGCCCATAGTGTTATGGCTTTTCCCCCCCTTTAGTTGAATAAAACTATGCCTATCATTTTGCTGTGCCTCTGTCAAGCAGTGACGCTGAAGTAATCCCTGGGGTATATCTGCAATCTCCCATCCATTGGTCAAGATTCCTCTTGAACAAGACCAGAGAGGTGCTCTGCCTGCCTCACATGTACGATTTTGTTCCACAGCATAGGGAGTCTCTGGGTGATGAATCTGTCCCTCCAGCACGTTCTATTTATAACCGTGTCAAAGGTTTAAGTCTCCCGCCCTTGTGGTTCTGAGGGATCTAGATTTTTTGAGGTGAAGCATATTCATCAAATCTGGGTTTGACATGGCCTTATATGTCAGGCACAGGTCACCTCTGAGCAAGCGGTATGAGACTGAATAGAGCTGGAGTTCTTTCAGTCGGGCAGCATAAGACATGGGGCGGGGGGGGCGGTCTGAGGGCTGCACCTCCAACGGCTCCGAGACCAAAGGAGCCGAAGCAGGTGATTCGCCTCTCGATCCCCCAACCTAATAAGGCCCTTAAGGATCAATTTATTTTTTCGTTCTTGAAGGACCCTAGAGGAAAAAGCAGGACAAACACTACATGTTTCCTGCAAATGTTTCAGTCCTAAACAATAAACACAAACAGCATGGCTATCAGTAAGAGACATTTTGTAGTTGCACTTGGTGCACTTTTTAAAACCAGACTTCTGCTCTTTCGACATCCTAAACACAACTATTTCCCACAACGAAAAGCAAACCTTAAGGTAGGCACGAGCCCTTTTGACTCAAATAAATGGGACTGGCCTGAGATGCAGAACACAAAACGGGCAGAAGCCCTCTAACTTAAACGGGCTTAACCCGATAAATCAGGACGTACAGAGACACAAATCAAGACACCCACGCACAAATAAGGGCAAGGGCCCTCTAACTTAAACGGGCCTTGCCCGGTATGTAGAAAAAAAAATACCAATCACACCAAAAACAGGTTGCACACACATGTAAAGCTGTTAAAACAGCTGTTTGTTAAATTTGTGAAGAAAACCCTAAGTCAAAAGACCAAAAAGTAATGAAAAACCACTTAGCTCCAGCCAAGTCGAGACCACGTCCAGCTTGAAAAGAGGCAAACGAGATCTGGGGAAGCAGGTGTGGTGCATTCTGGGAAAGGGGTAGCCCAGCCAATTAGAGACTTCGTTCTAGTATATAGTGGCCGAGTCGGAGCCGATGGATCGGCTCCGAACTCATCAGTTATGAATTTAGGCGAGATAGGATCCCATTACATCTTAGTATTTCTGAGTCTGTTGCTGTCACTCCAGGACTGGCGTCAGTTCGTCAGGGGTATAAAAACAGGCAGCCGATGCCATTACATCAGTTTTTCTTGCCCCAAATGTCAGGAGCTCCGAGTAGGGAGCTAAGTTATGGTGGGGGAAAACACCACCAGTAAAAAGTAAATACCAATACCCCTGAAAAGGGGGGAGGGTAGTAAAAGTCATAGAGAGTTTAGAGAGAAAAAGATAGAGAAAAAACAGGGGGCTGGAAGGAGGGAAACCAGGACTGCAACAGTGAATAACTCGAACATCTACACTTATGGCAAGTGTACACAACTGTACTATGTTCTTCGTGTTTCACTGTTGCAGTCAGGGTGGAGGCAGTCATGAAGAGTTCAGGCTGGCTAGAATGCCTTGCAGGACCGCTGTTGCAAAACCTGCCCTGAATTTGGAAAACATAGGCAGGTGGTAATGCTTGGTTAAAGTGTGAACAGAACTCCAGGTAGCAGCTTCCAGGATGTCCCTGGTAGGGACTCCCCTGAGGAATGCTGTAGAGGTAGAAGCTGCCCTAGTGGAATGTGTTCTGACACCCTGAGGGGTTGGTTTCCCATGGTGCTTGTAGCAGAAATGCATGCAATGTGCTATCCATTTGGAAACTGTTTGCTTTGAAATGGCCTTGCCCTCTACCCCTGTTGCAAAACTGACTAGTAATTGGTCAGATTTTCTGAAGGGCTTAGTCCTAATCAAGGTAGGATCTGAGCTGTCTGTGCACGTCCAAGGAGTGCAGGATCCTTTCCCCTTTATTTTGAGGATTAGGGAAGAAGGTAGGCAAGTGGATGGATTGAAGGACAGCCGCACTGGACACCACTTTAGGCATAAAGGAAGGGTTAGTCCTGAGGGAAACCCTGTCCGCATAGAAAATAATGAAGGGTTCCACAGCCATAAGTGTCTGCAGCTCAGACACTCTTCTAGCTGAAGTGATGGCCAGAAGCAAAGCTGTTTTTCAAGAGAGGAATTTTAGCTCTGTTGACGCTGCAGGCTCAAAAAGGGGGTAGCATGAGCTTTTCCAGTACAAAGTTAAGATCTCAAGAAGGGGTGGGTGCTCTCCTTGGCAGCCTTAAGTTGTTTGGCCCTCTCAGGAACCGTTTGATAACAGGTTGCGAGAAGAGAGGTGGCTCAGTGTTGTAATGAGCCAAAATGGCAGAGGCATGGATCTTAATGGAGGAGGATAGGCCTCTGTGGAGTAGATCTGCTAAGTAATACAGGATTAGAGGGAGGGAGGGCAGGGTTGTGTCCCCTCCTTTAGACTGAATCCAAGAGCAGTATCTTTTCCACTTATCAGCAAAGGATTTCCTTGTACTGGGTCTTCTGGCTTCAAGGATAATGTCCAGCACCTGCTTGCTTAGGCTGGTTACGGAGGGAGAATTCAAGGAATAAGCCAGGCTGCAAGATTTAGGGTTTGCAGCTGCGGATGCAAGATCTGCGCCCCCCCCGCTGAGAAAATAGGGTTGGGTTCTGGTGTAGGTGCCAGGGTGGCGCCACTGACAAGCTTCACAGGAGTGGGTACCAGTGTTGGCATGGCCAGTCCAGGGCAATCAGAATTATCCTTGGTCAGTCCTGTCTTATCTTGAGCAATACCCAAGAGTAGGGGCAGAGGGGGAAAGGCATAGATTGAGAGATTTACCCACTGGAAGGATTGGGCATCCACTTTCCAGGCCCTGCTGTGAGGTGTCCTGGTGCAGAAGCTGCTGATCTGGTGGACTGTAGGGGGAGGCAAAGAGATCCACCTCTGGGGACTCCAATTTCTGAATCAGAAGGTTGAAGGTACTGGGCTCTAGTTGCAACTCATGTGGGTCAAGGAGATTTCTGCTTAAATAGTCTGCCAGTGAGTTTTGTCTGCCTGGCAGGAATTGAGCTTGCAGATGGACCTGCATGTCCAAGGCCATGCTCCACAGGGCCATGGCTAGCCTGCAGAGTGGGTTACCCCCTGCTTGTTGATGTACCACGTAACTGTGGTGTTGTCTGTTTTTATTAGCAGGAGTCCTGGAGACAGAAGGGATCTGAAAGCTGCCAAAGCATGCTGCACAGCTAGCATTTCTTTCTGGCTGATGTGCAGATGCATTTGATTTGGGCTCCAGTGGCCCTGAATGCATTTGCCATCCATGTGTGCCCCCAGGCACAGTCTGATGCATCTGTGGTTAGGTAAAGGGCAGTCCCTTGTTGAGGTTGCATGCTGCTGCCCACCAAAGGAATTCTGTCCTTAGAGAGGGTATTATGGGAATGACAGTTTCCAGGTCCTAAGAATGTTGGCACCAAAGACTTTTTAATTACCAATGAAGTTTCTTCATACGCATTCTGGCATATGGAATTAGTAGGAGGCATGAGGCCATGAACACTAGGGCCTGCAGGATTTTTCTTGCGGATAGCTGGGTTCTGGTCGCTATTTGAGTAAAATAGCCTGTCAGATAGGCTTGTTTTTCTGGAGTGAGGAATGCCATCTGGGATGCTGTGTCCAAGCTTGCTCCCAGGAATACAATCATTTGACTGGGAACTAGTTTTGATTTCTTTTCATTGATGGTGTACCCCAGGGAGATTAGAAGGTTTTTTACAAATGTCAGGTGCTGCAACAGCATTTCCTGACTGTCTGCCTGAATCAGGCAGTCGTCAAAATATGGGTAAATTGGAATATTTATCTGTCTGCAGTAAGCAATGTATGGGGCCAGGCATTTTGTGAATACTCTGGGAGCCATGGATAAGCCAAAGGGAAGTGCAGAAAACTGATAATGGATAGATCCTGCCCTGAAGCATAGATATTTTCTGCATGACTCCTTTAAAGGGATGTGCAGACAGGCTTCTTTTAAGTCTAGGGTAACTAACAGCCTTGGCTAGCATAGGTAGAAGCTGCTGCAGGGTGAGCATTTTGAATTTTGGTACCACCAGGAAGGTGTTGAGAATGGAAAGATCCAGGATTGGGCACAAAGTGCCCTCTTTTCTGGGTAGCAGGAAAAGTCTGGAATAGAACCCATGACTTATCTGTTCCACAGGAACAGGCTGAATTGCCCTTATAGAGAGCAGGGATTGGACTTAGTTTTGAGCCTCTGCCCACTGGTTTAGAGGGAGATCTGGGAACCCTTTTGGAGTTGGCAGTGAGTGAAGTAAAATTTGTACCCCTGGGATACAATGTTGAGGACCCATCGGTCTTTGGTGATGGGAATACAGTTTTTTGCATGAAGGGCAAGTTTTCCCTTAGGGCACAAGCACTTAGGCAAAGGAGGGATGAAGAGTTGAGCAGTCATTGGGAATTCATTCCGAAAGGGGGTGGTTTAGCACTCACTGCTTTAGAGGTGGAGGCACTCCGGTGCTTAGATCTCTGCATACCCTGAGACTGTAGTCTGGGTGGTCTGTTTCCCCTGGGGCTAGTTTGAGATGGCCTTGAGGGGGCTGGAAAGGACCAATGTTTCGAGGGACAATGCCTACTGAATCTAAGGAGGCTGTACTTGCAGGAATTCTTTGACTGTGTGCACAGATTTAGCTTTTTCTTCCATATTTTTAAGAACCTCTTCTGCTTTGGTGCCAAACAGATTGTCCTTGTTCAAAGGAGCATTTATTAACTTGGATTTGACATGATCTGGCAAGGTCTGCTCCTTAAGCCAAGCATGCCTTCTTAGTACAAAACCAGTGACTGCTGCCCTTCAAGATGTTTCTAGGGCATCAAAGCCACACTGCAATGTATGCTTGCTGACTTGGTTTGCAGAATGCATAAGTTCTTGCAATTCTTTATTTTCTGCACAGTCTGTAAAGGTAGCTATTTTTTGCTTAACAAGTTACATAATATGTTGTTGGTACTTCAGCATGTGAAAACGACAATTCAAAGCCCTAATGGCAAGAGTTGCAGAGGTATATATTTTCTTACCCCATCTGTCCAAAGCTCTGGAATCTCTGTCCGAAGGGGTTGGATTCTTAGCTGTAGTTGCCTTGATACCCTTTGGCCCCTGGAAAATGCTCTCTGGGTCAGCAGTAGGATTTTTGAAAAGAAATTTGTAAAAGTCAGGTACTCTGTAGTACCTGTCTGGTTTCCTTGGGGCAGGGGATAAAGTAACAGGAGTAAGACTGGCCATAAAGACATCATCAACAACTTCCAGGACTGGTGGTATTGCTAAAGGCCTGTGTTGTGGCAAATCTAGAAATTCTCTGAGTCTCTTTTTTGGACTAAGGATAATCTTGGCATTCCCAGTGGAAATGCTCTCTTAAAGTATGTAATGTTTCACCAAAAGAAAAATCCTCTGGAGGAGAGACAGAGGGAATGGATTCCTCATAAGCAGATAAGGGAATGTCTTCATAATCAGAAACCTCAGAGTCGTCAGACTCTTGGTCTGCTGAAGCTGCTGGGGACTGGTCTCTATCTTAGCAGGAGAAGGCCGACTTCCCCTAATCAGCATAATAAGGTTTTCTGCCATTCTAACCACTTCATTTTGTGGCAAGGGAGCTGCATGCACTTTGATCGTCGGTTTTCTAGGCATAGCACGTACTCTTGGCCTTAGAAACTCGGTAGTTTTAAACAGAACTGAAGTAGTCGGTTGTGTTGAACATCGGCAGCGCGAAGAACTTCCTCAGAAGCCAGTGCCTGCTCAGCGGCTCCGGACCCATTCAAGGTAGAGACATCTGCCGGTTCCATAGTCGAAGAAGTCTCACGGCATACTGGACTCCAAATAGGACTCGGTAAAGGCCTGCAAATCCACTGAAGCAGGCATCAGGGGCTGCAAAAGTGCCTCACTGAGTACTGGCAAACTGGCGACTAGCTTAACGGAAGCGTTGTCGGCAGCTTTGAACCTGTGTGGTCTGTCTCTGTCTTTATCCTTACATTTTTTCGGAAAATCGGTAGTCAGATGGTTACCGAAGTCATTTCGGAAAACGGAGATCGAGAATGAAAGTATTTAGCGACAATAAGGGCCCGACGACTAATGGTTCAGGCATTGAAAAAGGCACAAAACCGACAGAGAGGTACGTCGTGGTCTGGGCCTAGACAGGTGACGCAGTAAGAATGAAAATCTTAGTGTGGTATTTGCTTTCCATAGGCAAGACAATTATTAACTTTTTCTGACATTGGTTAGAGCAAGAAAAAAAGGATCCCCAGTGGGGTACTTAGCTTTAGAAGACTTCAGGATGATTCAATTCGTAAATGAAAACTCAGGTAGCAGCCGACCGGCACTTGCAAACTGTTTCTGCTTCGGGCTCCTCGGCAAGAAAGACTGATGTAATGGCGACGACTGCCTGTTTTTATACCCCTGACGACCCGACGTCAGTCCTGGAGCAACAGCAACCGGTATTCAGGCTGACTGAGGGCTACCTGCAGGCAGATAACCCAAGTGTGATAACTGCAACAGTGAAACACGAATAACATCTATTATTAACTATGTCGGGCATACAAGGTGAAACATCTGCAGGTGCAGTACTTGCTTAAGTCCATTTTTTGTATGTCTGCAAACAAATGCTTCTAAGAACACAAACTTCTCTGAATGAAATTCTA
>NC_056743.1:816686973-816839641 GCF_019279795.1 Protopterus annectens
TTAAACTTTAATGGCTCCCCTGCAAAGGAATAAGTACAAGTTTCACCTTGCTTGTTGATAATGCTAATGTTGTGATAGTGAAATAATGGAAATGTGACTAATAGGAGGGTACTCCTGCAAGGTTTTAAAGGAAAGAAAGTCTGACCTCATTTCCAGAGCATTTATATATAGTCTAGACCCCTGACTGGACCACAGGATCTCTGCTGGTTCTCTTCTACCCCATGGATGATGCATGGATTAGCAATACTTTTGAAGAGAGATGACAAAAGAATTGTCAGTCCATCAGGAGTTTGTTGACAGGAGCCCACTACTTCAGAGGTTTCCTACAGGCCCTAGAAGTTTTGGAGGAGAGCCTCCAAGGGTTCCTACTACTGCAATCACTATACTCTAAGTTCCCTGAAATAACTTAATGCACTATTTGACATGAGGTACCACCAAGACTGAATCTTCAAAATGGTCTAACACCCTGAAACATACGCTGCTAGGATGAGATAACTTGGTCTATAAAAAAAAAAAAAAAAAAAAAAAAGAAGAGTACAGACTGTTGCTAAAATAACTTGCATCTTCACAGTAAAAAATGCTTGTTACTTAAGGAACTACCTATGAAAGCTGACAGGTGTAAATAAGTGAGCTGAGGCTCTGCAAATTTCACATAGCTCAAACAGTGAAAAAGATATAAAGCAGAGATTCCCTCTATCCAACAAGACTGCCTTTGCTGTCAGCAGTAGGGTGCAGTAAGCTACAAACAAAGATTTTTGAATCTGTAGCTGTGTGACGGCAGCTACAACTGGTATGCGTTACACATACACATACATATACATAAACACACACACACGTGCACACACACACACACACACACACACACACACACACACACACGTGCACACACACACACACACACACACACACACACGTGCACACACACACACACACACACACCTCTTCCTGTAGGAAAAAATAAAAGCAGCATGGCTCATTAAACAAACTGCAGTGCGTAAACAAACAACTACCTAAGCAGCAGTACACCCCTAGGAATGTGAATGCAATGTATGACTACACATGGAAATTACTTCTCAAATGGCATTATATCAGCACAATAATCTCCCCTAGGTATACGACTTCTCAGGAAAAGAACATAATCAGTACCTTAGAGGTCTGTAAGACACAGCAGACTTAAGAAACTTTACTGAGAGTTCTCTTATGTATCAACCTGAGTTTACATCTTAAAACAAGTTAAACCAAAACCCTGAAGGAATACTAAAACAGCATCCAGGCAGACAAGTTTTTATTGATGGATAAGGGAAGGATCACTCACAATGCCACAGAAGCATCAACTGGTGGAATACAACATATGCATCTTTCCAGGCAGCTGCAATATTCCTCCATGACCTGTTAAGGCAACACATGGTGTAGAGGAAAATGACAAGCTCTGCTTTGGGAAGACCACATTATGATCTTCACCTTCCTATCATCATTATCAACCCCCAACTCCATTTTCAGTGGTTCATCTCAGCGATACAACCCATACAATTCACTTGGTCAGATATAAAATTAAACAATACCGTTCAAAGATGGCCATAAAAAGATCAGTGCTCATAATGTATGCCAGTACCATCTTACCAGTGCACCCACTATGGACACATGCAGTACAGACAAAATGAGAACAGAAGAATACAGCACATCAAATCATCTCAATCTTGTACCTGGGGTAGTGCTTTCAATACAAGAGCAGGGTCCATACCCCCCATAAAAAAAAAAAAAAAAACACACCAGAAACCAATGGCTCTTCGCTTGAAACGTTCAGAAATTCCAGAATTAAGACAGATGAACAAGAGGAAAATCTATTTAAAAGGAAATGGCATCTTCTTGTAAATGAAGATAAATCATTCCTATATCTTTCACCCTGTTTCAGAATATACTATACACACACACTCTCATGTATATGTGTACTAGGTATATATGTGCATACAAATATATTCATACATACACACAAATAGAAGCCCATACATTTATCACATTACATATAACGTTTTAGCCGGACTTGCATGGGAATCCCAAAAGCCAATTCTGAACACTATTAGGGAAAAGCATCATGGTAGTTGTCAAGGAGATTCTCTCAGGTAACCTTATATAAGAAAGCACCTATTACAGCTAACACTGGGGAACTCTGATTTTTGGGTGAACATATTTATAATCCACACACTAGTGAACTAGACTGCATCAGTATTGCGAATTTTAAGACTGATATTGCATTACAACAGGGATTTCTGTACTACCCCAAGGTGCAATGTTCTCAGCTTTAGTATAAGCAGCAGATGTAAAGTGCGCTGTGAGGTTTGTCCCCTCCAAAAAAAAAAATATGATTCTGAATGCAGATTTTTTTTTTTTTTAATTGTGATCTGTTGTGAATGCACTTAAGAGTGTCAGTCACCTTGATCTGCTCTTCACTCATGGAGCCTTCACGTGTCCTAAGATCAGGTTGAGTCCTAAGCAAGAAACCACTAGGATGGAAAGAACCAGAAGACAGCTCAATATCAAAGGTTCAGAACTGTTAATATTGCAAATATAGTAATATCAAAGTTGCATTCAAAATATTTTTCTTCAGTACACAGGTGTGTAGTCAACAACAGGGCAATGTCAGCTAACTGCAATAAAGACATTTTTGAAGCAGCCACTGCATGCATCCATTCCCATTGATGAGAGCTTTGACAGTATTATTTTCCAAACAGTAATGTGCTATGAAATGCAAAAGGCAATATAGTTAGTTAGCAATCTGGCTGACAAAGCCTTAGTTAGCATTTATTAATCCTTTTATCCCTGGAGAGCAGCTGTATCTTCTTAAATTCAAGTATCCAATGCAGGAAAAAACAAAGCCAACAGTGCATAACTGAAGGTGTGAAGTCACTCTCCAGATTTTTCATCCCAGCAAAGAAAACAGGCTAATAAAAGGATTACTTACGAGGAAAGTAAATTTACTTTAGGGACAGCCATTGTGAAAGACCACATGAGGGTCTGAAATCATAACATACAGGCAACTGCCTCCAGTAACAGTATTTTTCCAAGAAACAAACTGAGACAGTGAGCTCAAATGGTGTACAGGAAAGCCTGTTAATCATGACATTCAAGGCCTATGGAAGGATTTGGTTTTCAAACGAGAAGAGTTGTGCAGCACACATTAAATGACTGCATGAACAGCCGATGCCAGGCCACAATCATGCCTTCCACATGATAACAATGGACAAGGTAGTCACATGTGCACCCTGACTGTGGAATAACTAATTATCAAATGACAGAGATGCTGGAGATGAGCAAGAATCATCTGTAGGCTAAATGACTGATGCGGTACTGCACTGCTCAAGCTGAGAAGAGTTTTCATTTAACGGCACAGGCTTGTCAAGTAGTGGGGCTTTCTAGTAGCCTTTACAATCCAGCCAGGAGATCCAACAGGATCAGGGGAGTAAAGACAGAAGCAAGATACTAATAATGTACCTGGTTAAAGACAGAAGCAAGATACTAATAATGTACCTAGTGTCACCCTAACTGTAAGAAACATTGTTAGCTAGGACATGGAGTGTTTCATGTACTTCCAGGACATTTAGTGCCTGGAAACAACAATTACCTCAGTAGCCATAGGGTGAATAGAATAAGCCTTTTTTCCTCTTCCCAAGAACTTTGTAATGAGGCATAGAGCCAGTAGTATTGTCAGGATGTTCCATTACCAAAAATTGATAATGCTGATCAACCACTACTTCCTTTACCCTTGCTGCACCAAGCAGAACAAGGAGAGACATTTTTATCAGAGTAATAAAAAGTTAATCTACCAAGTGATGCATTGGTCAATTTCAGTAGTGTCCCACTTCCATATGACCCAAGTTAAACATGCCCTCTGAAGCCACAGCCCATGGAGAAGAATGCAAGAATGGCTCAGATCTCCATCAATCTACTCAGTTCCCTGAGGCACTGAAGAGACAAGATGCTCCCATGGTCCACTGACACAACACCACCACCCAGTCTATTTTCCATTGGCAGAACACCACTTCCCTACACAGAGTACAAACTTGTACCAACCTTGCTTAAGTACCACACAATGGAGTGGCTGCTTGCTTTGTTTGCAAGGCTTTCTGGGGCAGGAAAACAGCTCAAAACTTTAAACAGTTGCTGTTAAGTTCCTCTTCATGAGTGCCACACCACTTCAACTCAGTGGAAGCTGATATGGGCTCCCTGTTCTGCAAACTCAACATCCATCTTTAACATGTTCAACTACAGGAAGTTAAGATGCACCAAAACACTGTCAGGGTAGTCCACCATAACAGGGCCAGGCAAAGTACAGTTTTGTACCTACCATAAATGTAGATGTTCGAGGATCCACATTGCTGCAGTCCTAACACTTGGGTAGTCCGCTGTCCCAGTCGGCCCGAATACCAAAGTATATGGCTGACGTCGGTCAAGGCACATTAGTCTGACGTCAGGACGTCAGGGTACAAATGCGCATGACCGACGTCATATCCTCAGTCTTTTCTTGCCCCAGATGTCAGAAGACCCTAAAAAGATAAGGCCAAAACCAAAAAACACCAAACACTCCTGCACCAAATATATGTACAATATATACAAAATTACAAGAGTATAACCTCACCCACACAACCACCCCTAAACACAGAGGGGAAGGAGGGAGGGTAAATTGGACTGCAGCAATGTGGATCCTCGAACATCTACATTTATGGTAGGTACAAAACTGTACTATGTTCTTCATTCCACATTGCTGCAGTCCTAACACTTGGGTAGAATCCCAAAGCAGAGGTAAGGGAGGCTGGCAAATCATAAAGAAGCAGGAGCTGTCAACATGCCTTGCAAAATAGCTGTGGCAAAACCAGCCCTAGATTTAGAGTAGAGAGGAAGGTGGTAATGCTTAGAGAAAGTATGCACTGAACTCCAAGTAGCCGCCTCCAAAATATCCTTAGTTGCCACCCCCCTTAGAAATGCTGTTGAAGTGGCAGTAGCCCTAGTGGAATGAGGCCTAATCCCAGCTGGAATCTCCTTGCCATGATGGGAATAACAAAATGCAATGCAAAACCCAATCCACTTAGAAATAGTTTGTTTTGACACAGGCTTGCCCTGAGAACTCAAAGCAAAAGAAACAAACAACTGCTGAGACTGCCTAAAATCCTTAGTCCTGCTTAAATAATAACGCAACTGCCTGTGTACATCTAAAGTGTGCAAAATCTTTTCCCCCTTATTTTGGGGATCTGCATAGAAAGTAGGCAAATGAATAGTTTGGTTTAAAGCCACACTAGAAACCACCTTAGGCATAAAGGAAGGATTAGTAAGTAATGATACCCTATCCTTATGGAAAATCAAAAAGGTTCAACCGCCATAAGGGCCTGCAATTCAGAAACCCTTCTTGCAGAAGTAATGGCCAACAAAAAGCAGTCTTCCATGACAAGTATTTCAATTCAGCAGTAGCCGAGGCTCAAAAAGGTTGTAGAGTAAGTTTCTCCAACACAAAATTGAGATCCCAAGCAGGAGTAGGAGCTCTACGTGGGGTCTTATATTCTTTGCCCTCTAAGAAATTGCTTGAACAAAGGATGCAAAAACAATGGTGGGTCACAATCATAGTGAGCTGAAATTGCTGCAGCATGAATCTTGATGGAAGAGAAAGACAAACCTTTGTCCAATAACTCAGTAAGATATTGAAGAGCCACACTCAAATTAGGCTCAGAAATCTCCAAATTCTTTGCTGCACTCCAAAATAAAAATCTCTTCCATTTTTCTGCGTACACTTTCCTTGTACTAGGTCTTCTGGCTTCCATAATCACATTTAAAACTTGTTGAGGAAGTTGAGACCTGCTGTGTTTCAAAACAGAATATGCCAGGCTGTTAGATGAAGAGAGTGAAGCTTGACATTGAGTAGATGACTGTCCCTCTGAGACAACAGGTGCGGAATCAAAGGTAAAGGCCATGGAGGCTTCCTTACCAGACTCCTCAGTAATGGGTACCAGTGTTGCCGAGGCCAATCTGGAGCTATTAAAATCATCCTTGGCTTGTCTTGTCTGACCTTGAGGAGCACCTTTGGGAGAAGAGGCAGAGGTGGAAAGGCATACACATGAAGATTTTTCCAACTGAAAGAAAGAGCATCCACTTTCCAAGCTGTGTGATGAAACCTTTTTGTGCAAAACTTTGGCAGCTGGTGGTTTAGTGGAGAAGCGAACAGATCTATGTCTGGAGTTCCCCATGACACTGTCAATTTCGAAATACATGAAGATCCAGTTTCCACTCGTGGGGATCCATGATTTGTCTGCTTAACACATCTGCTAAGGAGTTCTGTGCTCCGGCAGAAACCTTGCCTGAAGAGTTAGTTGCAAGCTGAGCGCAGTCTCCCATAAAATCATTGCTTGCCTGCATAACGGCTAAGAATGTGTTCCCCCTTGTTTGTTGATGTACCACATGACAGTTGTGTTGTCTGTTAGAATCAACACCTGCCCTGGAAGAAGTAACTCCTTGAAAGCCATTAATGCAAACTGGACTGCTAACATCTCCTTCATGTTGATATGTAGATGCTGCAGTCTGGCAGGCCACTTGTCTTGTATCCACTTTCCATTCAGATGAGCTCCCCAAGCTATGTCTGAGGCATCTGTCGTTAGAATCTGACTCGCCTCTGGCCAGGTCACAGAGAGTCCCTTGTTTAGGTGACATTCCTGAGCCCACCACAAAAATTCCTTTTGAATGCAAGGTATTATTTGAATGACAGTGTCCAAATCCTGGCAGTGCTGTGTCCATACATTTTTGAGATGCCATTGCAGCTTCCTCATATGCAGTTTGGCATTGGGAAGTACCAGAATACAAGATGCCATGAACCCTAAGGCTTGAAGGACTGTCCTTGCAGTCAGCCCGGACTGAAGAGATAGTTGATGGAAGTAAATGGAAAGATTCTTTTGTTTGTCCGGGGTTAAAAAGGCCATCTGGGTTGCTGTATTCAGTCTCACACCCAGAAAGCACATGTCTTGAGAGGGTACTAGACTAGACTTTATTTCGTTCACAGAATACCCTAGGCATCTTAGCACTGCTATCACATATTCCAAATGCTGTAAAGGTCTTCCTTTTCTTGAGCCAGAATCAGGCAGTCATCCAAGTAAGGATAGATTTGTATTCCTTTTAGCCTGAAGTAAGCTATCACTGGAGCCAGAACCTTTGTGAATACTCTGGGCTTAGTAGATAAGCCAAAGGGCAATGCAGAGAACTGATAATGGGAATTCCCAGCTCGAAAACGCAGATACTTCCTGCAACTTAGTCTGATAGGCACATGAAGGTAAGCCTCCTTGAGATCTAAAGTTACCATCCAGTGATCTTTGCCCAGCAGAGGTAAAAGCTGTTGTAACGTCAACATTTTGAACTTGGGAATGTCCAGGTAAGTGTTGAGGATAGATAAATCCAAAATTGGTCTCCACGTGTTCCCCTTCTTTGGTACTAGGAACAGGCGAGAATAAAATCCTAGGCCCCTTTCTGGCACAGGAACCGGCTGAATGGCCCCTATTTGGAGTAACAGAGAAATTTGCTTGTGAGCCTCTTTTCTTTGTAGAGGAGGAATGTCTGGCATGCCTTTGAAAGGAGGCAAGGTATGGAAATAAAACCTGTAACCGTGGTGAATGATATCCAATACCCATCTGTCTTGGGTAATTAAATTCCAATTTTCTTTGAAAAGAGCCAGCCTTCCTCCCAAAGGTGCTGCCAGACGAGAAAGTACTGGCAGCTGAAAAGGCAGGTCATTGGGTCTGTTTACGAAAGGACTGACCCCTGCCCTCACCAGAAGACTGAGCCAGTGAACTCCCTGTTCTAGGCCTAAAAGAACCTTGAGCTCTGCCCCTACCACGTCTAGACCTACCCCTAGACTGGGAATCATAAGCAGGATATGTCCATCCCTTAGTAGGCCAATTTCTACTAAACTTCGGAGGCTGAACCTGCAAAAAATCTTTAACAGTCTGCATAGACTTAGCCTTGTCCTCCATTTTCTTTAAAACTGCTTCCACAGGCGAACCAAACAACACGTCAGACTGTAACGGAGCATCCAAAATCCTTGTCTTAACATGCTCAGCTAAATTCTGATCCCTCAGCCAGGCGTGCCTCTGAAGAACAGAACCAGTGGCAGCCACCCTCGAGAGGCCTGCACAACATCAAAACCACATTGCAAGGAATGCTTACCCACCTGTTCAAACACATGAACTAAATCCTGCAACTCTTTACACTCAATACCTTCCGCCAGAGCATCCACCTTAGACTTCAATTGTGAAAGGAGATAATTTTGATATTTTAACATGTGAAACTGGCAATTCAACGCCCTCATGGCTAAAGTGGAAGAAGTATACACTTTCTTTCCCCATCTATCCAAAGCCCTTGCCTCTTTATCAGGAGGAACAGGATTTTTAACAACAGAAGCCTTAACACCTTTAGGCCCCTGAGAAACAGTTTCGGGTCTGCCCTAGGACTCTTAAAAGATACTTATGAGCTTCAGGCACCCTATAATACCTATCTGGTTTAACTGGGGCAGGAGGCAAAGAATCAGGGTTCAGGGAAGCCTCTGCAAAACATCTTCCACCACATCCAGAACAGGAGGTATAGCTAAAGGCCTATGCTGGGGTAAAACAAAAATTCCCTAAGCCTCTTCCTGGAATCAGAGAAATCTTGACCTTCCCATTTAAAATGCTCCCTCATGGAATGAAGAGTCTCTGAAAAGAAAAATCCTCAGGAGGAGAAGCCAAGGAGTAGAATCATCCACATCAGAATCAGAATAAGGAGGATACTCCTGCAAGTCTTCAGCCGAAGACTCTGAAGCCTCGAACACTGCTCAAAACTCTCAAGCTCAGGTTCCACCCTAGGCCTCTTATCAGGAGGGGCATAGAACCTCTAATCATAGTAATCAAATCTTCTGCCATTTTAAGCATATGTTTCTTAGGCAAAGATCCTGAAGAACTACGAGAGACCCCACTGAAGTTAAACCTGGCCTGCCTCTCAAAGAAGCCTTGGAAACAGAAGGAGGGCGTAACCACCTTAGGAAGAGAGGGAGAACAGCCACCTGAGAAGCCCCTTCAGCCTGGCCTACCTCCTGTGTGGACACATCCTGTAACAGTAAAGTCTCTCCTGAGACTCCAAAGAAACTTCTGGCAGAACCTCCGGCTCCACTGAGCCTTCTAAAGAACCGACGTCCGGGACTGACGGTTCTTCCAACCTAGGCTTTGCTGCTTTGTCCTTGCGCTTTTGATGCCCAAGCGGCCGGAGCATCCGGCGGCATTTTATAATTACAACACTTCCCAAAAACTAACCTGGCACAGTCTAACCTTCTCTTTATAGTGCGTTTGTTAAATCTAGCACAAGAGCGACATCCAACAACGTCGTGCTCAGGCCCTAAACAAGGTATACACAAGGTATGGTAATCCCTATGAGGTATCTGTTTCCCACAAGAAATACAGTTATTCACTTTTTCTGACATCCGGTTAAATACTGAGGCAAGAAAAACCAAAATATTCCCCAACGGGTACTTAGCCAACTTTGATTCGGTCTGAAACTCCGACTTCAGAAAATTTCAGAACGCCAACCTGCACTCGCAAAACTGCTTCTGCATCGGACCATGCGGCAAAAAAGACTGAGGATATGACGTTGGTCATGCGCATTTGTACCCTGACGTCCTGACGTCAGACTAATGCGCCTTGACCGACGTCAGCCATATACTTTGGTATTCGGGCCGACTGGGACAGCGGACTACCCAAGTGTTAGGACTGCAGCAATGTGGAATTAAGAACATCAGTGGTCTAACATTCTAATAACAAGTCCACTACAATTTTCACATCTCTAGAAATGCAAAAGGCCCCAAAGAAACAGCAGTAGCCATCCGGAATTGAAAACAAATCAGTGGCCAAGCCTGGAACTGGTACAGTTGTGTACACTTACCATAAATGTAGATGTTAGAGTGAATTCACTGTTGCAGTCATCACACTTGGGTTATCTGTCTGCAGGTAGCCCTCAGTTGGCCCGAATACCAGAGTCCTGGGATTTCTGTGTCGGATGCTGCCGCCTCATCCATGAGCAGGCTCAAAAGGGGGAAGAGTGAGCTTCTCTAGTACAAAGTTAAGGTCCCAAGGCAGGAGTGGGAGCTCTCCTTGGGGGTCTTAAATTGTTAGCTCCTCTAAGGAACTGTTTGATCAGAGGGTGAGAGAAGAGGGGGGTAGCTCAGTAAATGTAATGAGCTGAGATGGCAGAGGCATGAATCTTATTGATAAGGAGAGGCCTTTGTGGAGCAGCTCTGCTAGGTAATCTACAATCTGAGACAAGGAGGGCATGGCTGTGTCCTTCCCTTGAGACTGGCTCCAAAAACAGTATCTATTCCACTTTTCTGAATAGGATTTCCTAGTACTGGGCCTCCTGGCCTCAAGGATAACTTCCAGCACCTGTTTGCTGGTGATTTTATTCAGGGAATAAGTCGGGCTGCCAGGTTCAGGGTTTGCAGCTGAGAATGCAAAATCTGTCCCTCCCTCTGGGACAGCAAAAAGGGGGTCTGATGTAGGTGCCAGGGTGGCACTGCTGTCAGACTGCATAGGAGTGGGTACCAGTGCTTGCATGGCCAGTCTGGTGCAATAAGGATTGTCCTTGGCCTGTCCTGTTTGATCTTGAGGAGTACTTTTGGAAGGAGGAGCAGGGGGGAAAGGCATAGATTGAGAGGTTTTCCCATGTGAAGGATAGGGCATCCACTTTCCAAGCTTGGCTATGGGGAATTCTGATGCAAAATTTGTTTAGTTGATGGTTTTGGGTGGACGCAAAGAGGTCCACCTCTGGTGTCCCTCACCTGTGTATTAGAAGTTTAAATGAGTTTGGTTCCAGTTTCCACTCATGTGGGTCTAATAGATTTCTGCTTAAGTCTGTCAGTGAATTTTGTTTGCCTGGCAGAAATTGAGCTTGCAGGTGCAGTTGGTTGCTTAAGGCTGTGTTCCACAGAGCCATGGCTAACCTGCAGAGTGGATAGGAGCGAGTTTCCCCCTAGTTATGTACCACATAACGTGTGGTGTTGTCTGTCTTTATCAGGAGTTGTCCTGGCAGGATAAGTTATTTGAAGGCTGTAAGTGCATTCTGTACAGCTAACAATTCTTTTTGATTGATATCCAGGTGAATTTGTCCTGGGCTCCATTTGCCTTGAATGCATTTGCCTGCCATGTGAGCCCCCCCATGCATAGTCTGATGTGCCTGTTGTCAGAGTTTGGACAGCAGGAGATTGTGAGAAAGGAAGTCCCTTGTTGTGGTTGCAAGCTTCTGCCCACCAAAGGAACTCTGCCCTTAGGCAAGGAATGATAAGGAATCACTGTTTCCAGGTCATGGGAATGTTGACACCAGAAACTTTTTAAGTACCACTGAAGTTTCTTCATATGCAGTCTTGCATATGGAATCTGCAGAATACATGAGGCCATGAACCCCAGGGCTTGCAGTATTTTTCTTGCAGATAGCGGGGTTTGGGTGGCCAGTAGTTTGAAATAAGTTGTCAAATAAACCTGCTTTTCTGGAGTGAGGAATGCCATCTGGGAAGTTGTGTTCAAGCTTGCTCCCAGGAATACAATCTTTTGGTTGGGTACCAGATGTGATTTATTTTCGTTGATGGCATACCCCAGAGAAGTTAGGAGTCTCTTTACAAACGTCAGGTGCTGAAGCAGCAATTCCTGACTGCCAGCCTGAATCAGGCAATCGTCCAAGTATGGGTAAATTTGAATATTTCTCTGCCTGCAGTAAGCAATGGCTGGAGCCAGGCACTTTGTGAATACCCTGGGTGCAGTAGATAAGCCAAAGGGAAGCGCACAGAACTGATCATGCATACAGCCTGCCTTGAAATGTAGATATTTCCTGCAGGATTTCCTTATGGGGCTGTGCAGATAAGCTTCTTTTAATTCTAGGGTGACTAGTCAGGAGTCCTTGGCTAGCATAGGAAGGAACTGCTGGAGTGTAAGCATTTGGAATTTTGGTACCACCAGGAAGGTGTTTAGGGATGACAGATCCAAAATAGGGCACCATGGGTTCTCTTTCCTGGGCCCCAGGAACAGCCTGGAGTAGAAACCCTGCCCCCTTTGCTCTGTTGGCACAGGTTGAATAGCCCTGATACTGAGAAGAGAAAGTACTTGCTTTTGGGCCTCTGTCCACTGGTTTGGAGGAAGGCCTGGCAATCCAGCTGGGGTTGGCATTGAGTGGAAATAGAAGCTGTATCCCTGGGATACAATGTTTAAGACCCATTGGTCCTGGGTAATATACTCCCAGTTTTTTGCATGCAGGGCAAGTTTTCCTCCTAGGGTTGCAAGTATTTGGGCATGGCTGGGAAGGATTAGGCGCTGTGAACTTTTTCCATAGGGGGGGGGGGTGGCTTACCACTCCCAGTTTTTGAGGGAGCACTCCACTGTTTAGATCTGTGCATACCCTGAGACTGTAGTCTTTGTGGTATGTTGCCCCTGGGTTTAGGCTTAGAGGGACTGGAAAGGACCAGTTTTTTGAAGGCCAATGCTTACTGAATCTAGGTGGCTGTACCTGTAAGAAATCTGTAACAGTTTGCATGGATTTAGCTTTTTCCTCCATCTTAAGAATTCCTTCTGCTTTAGAGCCAAACAAACATGCTTGGTTTAAGGGAGCTGTGACGAACATGCCCTGCCCAGCAATCAAGGAGCCTCAATCCTCACCACTAACACCAGGGAGGTTGTCTCCTAGAATCAAAAAGGATAACGAATACACACAGTAAAGTACAATTTCCCTTAAGTTCACACAGAGATCACCATCAGTCTGGGGCTGGTTGCTCCCTTGCTCACCAGGTCCCCAATAAGACTCCCCACTGGCACAGCTATAGGGTACAGGTCTCAGCCTAACTGGGCAAGCTAAAACCTCCAGTACCCTCTCTGTCCAACCAGTGCTTCGTGTCCCTGCCAAGTAGCTGACAACACACACACACACTTTGAGATAAGTATTTATACACTTTACATACACTCCTGGGAAAGGCTGACTCAGATTCTCCAGTTGTGCCCCTTTACCCAGACTATACAGTAGTAATTACTGCCACCACCCAGTTGTTAATATCAGCTACTAAAAGGCCCTTAAAAGGATGTGCAATTATTACTGTGCAATATTAATATCCAATAGTAATGTGACTATTCAGTCTAAGGCTTATCAGAGTGGCCTATTATAACAACCTCTATAAATATGCAATGCATTTCAGAGCTTATCTCTACACAAAGCAGCCACAGGTAGAAAGTTTTAAAAATATTTAATAATAAATAATTAAAACACAAGATAAAACTGCTACACCACAGAGATATCTAAGAGTTTACAGACCACACAAACTTAAAATAATACAGTAGGACAGGTCTGATTTCAAAGAAAAAAACCTAATTAATCTTTACTAGCTTTAACTATTCCTACAAGACATCACAGTGCTAAAACTTAAATGTGAGCACAAGGCAGAGTGCTGATAAGTGGATATCCAAGATCAAAATGCTTCAAGTCTCTTGTGAGAAATAGTATTTAAACATTACCAACAAACATGTCTCTGGGTTCCCCCAGATTACATCATTTTTTGACACTTAGGTTTTCCCAGTATTTATATTGCATCATCTTGACACCTGCTCCGAGTTCCCAGGCTAATAGAAACTCCATTTACATTATTTAGCAAGCTAACACCTGCACAGGAGAATACAACACTACAAGGCATTTCACATATGCACTCTAGCAATTAGTCCTTAGTTAACACAATAGACAGAATGTCTTCAGCCAGCCTGTCCGGAACCAACTTTAAAGATCAAAGAATGTCATAAAATCATTTCAATTTCAAAAGACAAATTTGAAAGGCTTGATTTAGTTTTTCTTTACAGCAAGGGGGCAATGTTGTAACAATCTTGAAGTTCACATTTTACAGTGTCTTCTTTACACTCAAGAAACATGCCTGTATTTTACATTTATTATCAAGAAAACATGTGTGTATTTTACATTTATTTACTATTGCCAGAATTAGATACCAAATTTTATTTGACTGCTGGCAGCCTTCGCCCATCTCTCCCCAATCGTCACAGGAGCATCAAGTAATTTTGCCTCGACATGGTCTGGCAAGATTTGTTCCTTCAGCCAAGCATGCCCTCTCAGAACAGACCCAGTGACAGCAGCCCTGCATGATGCTTCTAAAGGCATCAAAACCACACTGCAAAGTATGTTTACCAACTTGGTTTGCAGAATGCATTAAGTCTTGCAAGTCCTTATTTTCTGCACAATAAGGAATCACCACTACTTTTTGTTTAATTAGATCAATAATATGCTGCTGGTACTTCAACATGTGAAACTGGCAATTTAAAGCCCTGATGGCAAGAGTTGCAAAGGTATAAACCTTCTTACCCCATCTGTCTAGAGCCCTAGAATCCCTGTCTGAAAGGGTAGGGTTTTTGGCTATAGAAGCCTTAATACCTTTAGGTCCCTAGGAAATGGTCTCTGGATCCGCAGTGGGATTTTTAAAGAGAAATTTTTGAGAGTCAGGTACTCTGTAGTATCTGTCAGGCTTTCTAGGAGCAAGTGGGTAAATTATCAGGGGTAAAGGCTGGACTCCATTAAAACAACATCTACAATATCCAGGACAGGGGGAATAGCTAGAAACCTATGCTGAGGCAAGTCTAAAAATTCCCGAGTCTGTTTTTGGACTGTGGGTAGTCCTGGCATTCCCAGCGGAAATGCTCTCTTAGGGTATGCAAGGTTTCACCAAAAGAAAGGTCCTCTGGGGGGGGGGGCTGAGGGAATTGAATTCTATACATCAGAGTCCTCATAGGTAGATAAGGGTATGTCCTGGTAATCACAGGGGTCAGAGTCATCAGACTCATGGTCTGAAGAATCAGAAGGAAAATCAATTCTTTGCCTTTTAGAGGGGGAAGGCTGGCTTCCCCTAATTAAAATAATAAGGTCTTCAGCCATTCTAAGCATTTGTTTCTGTGGTATGGGAGCTTGAGAATGTGCTTTGGTCGTCATTTCCTAGGCATAGTGAGAACTCTGGGCCTGAGAAATTTGGTAGATTTAGTAATTAACGAAGTAGTCTGTTTTATACAAACATCGGAAGATCTGAATACACCCTCAGAAGCTGGTGCCTGCACAGCGGCTCCGGACCAATCCAAGGTAGTGACATCCGCAGGTTCCATAGTTGAAGCATCTCATGGCATTCCAGACTCCGAATGGGTCTCAGTAGAGGCCTGCGAATCTGCAGAAGTGGGTAACAGGGGCTGCGAAAGCACCTCACTGAGTACAGGCGGACTGGTGACTAGCTTAACGGAAGCATCGTCGGCAGTTTTGGACAGATGCGGTCTGTCTTTATCTTTGCGTTTTTTCGGAAGATGGCAGTTGGATGGCTTACCAAAGCCATTTCGGAATACGGAGAACGAGAGCGAAAGAATTGAGAGAGAAAAATAGCCAGATGACGAATAGTTCGGGCGTTGATCCACGGCACAAAACTGACAGTGAGGGACGTCGTGGTTTGGGCCTAAACAGGTGACGCAATAAGAATGAAAATCTCTGTGAGGTATTTGCTTTCCACAGGCAAGACAATCATGGCTAGAGTGGACAGTATATTAGTTTACCCCCTCCATCCCCCCACCTCCTTGCCTGTCAGTGGGGAACAACATTTCTAACAGGCTTTAACTTTAACACCCCTTTAGGCCCCTGAGAAACAGTTTCTGGGTCCTCTAGACTCCTTAAACAAATACTATAGGCACCCTAACCTAGTACCTATCAGGTTTAACAGAGCAGGAGGCAAAGAATCAGGGTCAGGGGAAGCCTGCCTGAAAACTCTATCTTCCACAACAGTCACAGGAGGTATAGGAGCCTAAGGGCCTATGGGTAAAACAAAAATTCCTCAAGCCTCTTCCTGGAATCCTGGAATCAGGTCCTTGGCCTTCCCATTTAAAGTGCTCCTCATGGAATGCAGAGTCTCTGAAAAAAAAAAATCTCAGGGAGAAGCCGGAAGGAGTGGCATCATCTCAGAATAAGGATAAATCATCCAATCATCCCGCAGAGATCACAGAAGCTCAGAACCCGTGTTCAAAACTGGCAAACTCCTGCTCTCCCCCAGGCCTCTGCCTAGGAGGGCCCTTAGAACCTCTAATCAAATAAATCAAAATTCTGCCATTTTTAGCATATGTTTCTTAGGTACAGAACCCTAAAAAGCCAGGGAGAGCCCCCCCTGGAAGCTGAAATTGGCCCACTCTAAAAAGAAGCTTCTGAGCTCTTCGACGTCCGGCCGTCCGGGACTGCGGTTCTTCAACCCTAACTTTTGTCCTTTGGCGGCTTCTGGATTTAAGCCGGCGGCCGCATCCGGCGGCATTTTTATAATTGCAACGTTTCCCAAACATCAATTGTTAACTTTTTCCAACATCAATTAGAGCAAGAAAAAAGGATCCCCAATGGGGTGCTTAGCTTTAGAAGACTTCAGGGTTTGAAACTCGAAAAATGGAAATTTCAGGTAGCTGCTGACCAGCACTTGCGAACTGCTTCTGCTTCGGGCTCCTGTGTGGCAAGAAAAGTTGATGTAATGGCATCAGCTACATGTTTTATATCCCTGACAACCTGACATCATGGACGAGGTGACAGCATCTGATGCAGAAATCCTAATACTCTGGTATTCGGGCCGACTGAGGGCTACCTGCAGGCAGATAATCCAAGTGTGATGACTGCAAAAGTGAAACACGAAGAACATCCTGTGTGTCATCTTCATAGAAGCTAAAAAGAAAGTATGTACTCACGATAGCATTCCATCTGTGCTGTCCATGTTCATTCTTCCTCAGCTTATGGGTTCGCATCCAATCCCTCTGATCTGACTTGGTCATTGCCCAAGCTTGTGGCAGTCAGAAATTTCAATAACTCTTCTCTTACCTACAATGCACCAACCCCAAATACCTCAGATCTTGTTTGGTAGTAACAGCAGAAAGACATATTGCAGATACAGACAGAGGAGGATGTATCTGGAGCTATGTACCAAGGAATTGACAAACTTAAAAAAAAATCGCTCTTCCAGGAGTTTTTAGAGCAGGGAGTTGGTGGGAGGGGAGTTGAAGAATTAAAATTGACAACATAGATGGAACATTATGGTGAGCACAAAACTTCTTTATCTTGTGTTGTCAATTTTCATTCTGTCCTCAACTTATGGGAAAGAGTCCCCAGCTACCTAAACCCCCGGGTGGACTCAAGGAAGGATATTCCTGAGCACCACTGAACCAAATGATGCTCTGCTCCCTGAGACCATGTCCAATTTGTAATGAGTAACAAAGGTATGGGGAGTAGCCCAAGCTGCTGCCGCACAAGTGTTGTCCATGGAGGCTCTAATCTGTAAGACCGATGAAGTAGCCATGGCTCTAGTAGAATGAACTCTGAATGGTTTCAATAAGGTAATGTCCAGTTTGTTGCAGACACAAGAAATACGGTCAGTCAGCCATCTGGTTAGGGTAACTTTGGCAACAAGTTTTCCTAGTTTTATGTTAGAAAAGGAAACAAACAACTGGTAGCCTTCCTGATATTTTCTGTTCTGTGCAGATAAAAATTTAATTGCCTATGAACATCCAATAAATGTTAAGTGTATTCACCTTGGTTATTAAAACTGGGAGAGAATAGAGGCGAGTTAATAGAATGATTAGCATTAGTCTCTGAAACAACTTTAGGAAGAAAGGCTACGTTAGTCTGTAAAGTGACCCTGTCTTTGTGAAAAATCAAGCAAGGCAATTTCGAAGATAAAACCTGAATCTCTGAAATTCTTCTGGCAGACGTAATGCCTACTAGAAAAATAGTTTTCCAAGAAAGATACTTGAGGTCCCATTTAGCTGCAGGTTCAAAGGGGGGGGGGGTTTGAATAAATTGGTGCAGTACCAAAATAAGGTTCCATGGGGGAGTAGGGTCCCTAAAGGGAGGCCTGAGAAGAAGGGTACCTTGCAAAAAGGTTTAGCAAAGTTAATGTGAAAATTCAATATCACCACTAGCTGAACTTTTCGCTGTGCAGGAGCTGGCTTGTCCTTTAAAAACTGAGGATAAGAATTCAAGATACTATGCAAAGGAGCTGAAAAGTGATCAACCTTATTTTGACAGCCCCAGTAAGCAAATATTCTCCATTTACTGCAGTACAGTTTACGTGTAGATGGCTTATGAAAAGAAAAGAATATTTGATGGACTGGAGAGGACGGCATAGGTTGTCTGGCTTCTAATGGAATTGGAGAAGCCAAGCTGTCAGCCTGAGGTTCAATATGTCTAGATGGATCATGCCTGTTGGATGCAACAGGTGATCTGAAGTCAAATCCAGAATCCACACTGTGTGTGGAGTAAGTGATGCCACAGGAAGGGGAACCAAATCTGTTGAGGCCAAAAATGTACAATGGAGATAACTTTGCTCTTCAACATGGCAGCCTTCTTCAGGAACTTGGAAATTAATGGGATTAGTGGGTAGGCATAAAGCAGCTCGGGGGGACTAGTTGTGAAGTAGAGTATTCCTCGAAGACTCTCCCTGTGGGGGGGAAATCAGGGTAAAGTAGCTGCTGCATTTGTTGTTTAGGGGAGAAGTGAAAAGCAAGGCTGGCCCCACTGAAAAAAAATCATCTTTGCCACATTCTTGTTGAGAGACCATTTGTGAGGCAAGAATACACCTGTTCAGCTTGTCTGCTTTAACACTGGATTTCCCCAGAATATGTACTGCTATGAGAAAGTGGTTGGATGAGATCACCCATTGCCACACTGAGTGTTTCTTGACACAAGGGGTAAGATCTGGTTCCTCCTTATTTGTTGATGTACCAAACTACTGACATGTTGTCCATTTGAAATGCAGTCGTCCCCAAGGGGAAAGCTTCTTGAGAGGCATGCAATGCTAAAAGGACTGCCTTCATCTTTTAGACACTGATATGCAAATTGGTCTCTTTGGGAAACCAAGTGCCTTGGACCATTTTACCCAAGTAATGCCCCCCCACATTAACTGAGAAGCATTCGTGGTCACTATGACCTTCGGCTAAGGGGGAATGAATGGGTGGCTTTGTAGAACTTGCTCCGATTGAATCCACCTGAGATCTCGCTTGCAAATCTGAGTAACACATATCAGGGTCGACATAGGTTGATAAAAATATTGACCATTGCATGGTGAGCATTTACTGTAGAATCATCGTGTAAAATCTTGCTGAAGGTACTAGAGTTTTTGCTGCTGCCATTGATCCTAGAGCCTGAAGGACTAAGCAGGCTGAAAACTTGGTACTGCAGATTATCTTCCTGACATGTGCTCTTAAGGTCTGAACTCTTACAGGAGGCATTGAGGCCATCATTGACTTTGTGCTAAACTGTCTCCCAGAAATTCCAAATTTTGAGTAGGGTCCAAACAAGACTTTTCACAGTTTATGGTGATACCTGGATGATAGCATGTCTGAAGAACATGATCTCTTTCCTCTGTTACTTGATGCCTGATCAGGACAGTAATGAGCCAGTCGTCTAAATATGGAAACGCCCAGAATCCTTGCGGTCTCAAGTGACCTGTTACTACGGTCATGCATTTGGTGAACACCCTGGGGGCAGTGGTGAGACCAAAGGGCAGAGCTCTGAACTGGTAATGGATGGCTCCCATATGGAAGTGTTAAGTACCTTCTGGACCGCCTGTTCATCTGTATGTGATAGTACACATCCTGAAAGTCTATCGAGCACATCCAATTGCCCTTTCCCAGGAATGGGAGTACAGACTGAACCGTGACCATCCAAAAAGTACAGTTTTGTACCTACCATAAATGTAGATGTCCGAGAGGTATGCATCTGCAGTCCTAACAAATGGGTTGTCCTGGCCTCAGGCAGCCCTTCGGTCGGCCAGATTCCAAAGTCTGGGTCTGGCCTCGGCTGATGTCGCACTTCACCCAACGTCATAGCTGCAGTTCTGCGGGAATAAAGGCATCAGCCGACGCCATTTTCCTCAGTGTTTCTTGCCCCAGATGCCAGGTGCCCTCTAGGAAGGCTAAATTTGGATAAATGCAAATATTTCCAAACAATAGAGAGCAAATAGAGGTAAACATGTATATACATACATACATACAAACAAATACACCATAACAGATTCCCCCAGCTAGCTACAAGATGGGCAATTACCCTAGGAGTACCACAGAGGGGAAGGAGGGTGGGTAATCCTGACTGCAGATGCATACCTCTCGGACATCTACATTTATGGTAGGTACAAAACTGTACTATGTCCTTCAAGGATGCATCTGCAGTCCTAACAAATGGGTAGAATACCATAGCCAAACTGGGGGAGGAGGCACTAAGAGTTTATGGTGTAGTTAAGATCCCTTGCAAAACAGCAGTGGCAAAACCTGCTCGGGATCTGGAGTATAAGGGTAGATTATAATGCTTGGCAAATGTATGCACGGAGCTCCAAGTAGCAGCCTCTAATATGTCTTTGGTAGCCACTCCTCGTAAGAAAGCTGTAGTAGTGGCTGTAGCCCTTGTGGAGTGAGGTCTGATGTTTTCTGGAGTTGCCTTTCCATGAAAGGAGTAACAAAATCTAATGCAATTTCCTATCCATTTTGAGATTGTCCGTTTCAAAATTGCTTTTCCTTCCATTCCTGTTGCATATGCTACCAGAAGCTGGTCAGTTTTTCTATTGTTCTTGGTTCTATCCAGGTAGTAGCGCAGTTGTCTGTGTACATCCAAAGTATGCAGTAATCTTTCCCCCCTGTTCTGTGGGTTGGGGAAGAATGTTGGTAGGTGTATTGCTTGGTTTAATGATACCCTGGAGACCACCTTTGGCATAAAGGTAGGATTAGTTCTCATGGACACTCTATCCTGATGGAAGATAAGGAAGGGTTGTACTGCCATTAATGCCTGTAATTCAGAAACCCTTCTGGCTGAAGTGATTGCAAGCAGGAATGCAGTTTTCCAAGATAAGTACTGTAATTCTGCTGTTGCTGCTGGTTCAAAAGGGGGAAGTGTCAACTTTTCTAACACAAAGTTCAAGTCCCATGTAGGCAATGGTGGTTTCCTTGGTGGCTTTACATTTTTAATTCCTCTGAGAAACTGCCTGAGTAGAGGTTGAGAAAAAACTGGAGGATCCATGTTGTATTCTGCTGAAATTGCTGATGCATGAATCTTAATGGAGGAGTAAGACAGACCATTGTGGAAAAGCTCTGCTAAGTATTCCAGGATGTTAGCTATGTTTGCCAATGATGCATCTAATCCTTTTGCTTCACACCAAATGAGATATCTTTTCCATTTTGCTGAATAAGTTTTCCTTGTTGAGGGTCTGCGAGCCTCCAAGATAATGTCTTTAACCCTTTGAGATAAATCTGGGTTATTTTGCCTTATGTAATGTTCCAAGCAGCTAGTTGCAGTGTTTTCAAGTTTGGATGCAGGATTTTGAAGTTGTTCTGTGTTAGCAGTAGAGGTAGCAGGGGTAGAGGCCATGCGTGTTCCCGGGACATACTCCTCAGTAGTGGGTACCAATGTTGTCTCGGCCAGTCTAGAGCTATCAAGATGATCCTCGGGTGATCTTCTTTGATCTTCAGCAGCACTTTGTGCATCAAAGGAAGAGGTGGGAATGCATATGCTGTCAGGTTTTCCCAACTGAAAGATAGGGAGTCCACCCTCCAGGCAAGTGGGTGGTATGTCCTTGTGCAGAATTTCTTCAATTGGTGGTTGTGTGGGGACGCGAACAGGTCTATTTCTGGCAGTCCCCATTTCCTTGTGATGGTTCTGAAGATGTCTGGATGTAGCATCCATTCGTGGGCATCCGTGGTGGTTCTGCTTAAGATGTCTGCTAGCATGTTTTCTTTTCCTGGCACAAATATGGCCTGGAGCTGAATGTTGAAGCTCAGGGCCAAATTCCAGAGGTCCATTGCCATCCGGCATAGAGGATAAGAATGTGTGCCTTCCTGCTTGTTGATATACCACATAACTGTGGTGTTGTCCGTCCTTATCAGCAAATGACCCTGTTGAAGGAATGGTCTGAATGTCTGAATTGCCTGTTTTACTGCCAGCATCTCTTTTTGATTTATGTGTAGGTTCATCTGGTCTTGAGTCCATAAGCCTTGTATACACTTGTCCACCATGTGTGCCCCCCAACCGAGGTCTGAGGCGTCCGTGGTGATAGTCTGGCTTGGGTGAGGCCTGTGGAAGGGCAGTCCTTTGTTCAATTGACAGGCCTGGGCCCACCACTGGAATTCTTGTTTCAGGCATGGAATTATTGAAATTTGGGTTTCTAGGCTGTGCTTGTGCTGAGACCATAAATTCCTCAGGTACCATAGCAATTTCCTCATATGTAGTCTGGCATGTGGAATTAATATTATGCAGGATGCCATGTAACCCAGGGCTTGCAGTAGTTTCCTTGCTGTAAGCTGGTTCTGCGTTGCCAATGCCATGAAATAGAGTGGAAGGTGCTTCTGTTTTTCTGCTGTGAGGAATGCCATCTGGTTTGATGTGCCCAGTTCTGCACCCAAGAAGGTTATCCTTTGGGATGGTATCAGCCTTGACTTTTTTGTGTTGACTGAGTATCCCAGAGCTTGCAGTAGGTGAATAACCTTTTTCAAATCTTTTGTTAGTTTGTCCTTGCTGTCCGCTTGTAACAGGCAGTCGTCCAGGTATGGATAAATTTGAATTCCCTGAAGCCTGCAATGAGCAATTACTGATGCCAGGCATTTTGTGAATACTCTGGGCGCAGTAGATAAGCCAAAAGGCAATGCTGAGAATTGATAATGCTCTGATCCTGCAAGAAATCTGAGGTATCTTCTGCAATATGGTCGTATAGGGACGTGCAGGTATGCCTCCTTGAAATCCAGAGTCACCAGCCAAAACTCCTTGCCCAGCATGGGAAGAAGTTGCTGTAGGGTCAGCATCTTGAATTTTGGAACAATTATATGTGTTTAGAGCGGACAGGTCGAGGATAAGTCTCCATTGGTTTTCCTTTCTTGGCACCAGGAAAAGCCTTGAGTAAAAGCCTTGTCCTTGTTCCATAGCCGGTACCTTTTCTATAGCTCTCATCCTTAGTAAGTGGTCTATTTGCTGTAGAGCGTTTGTTCTTTGGTTTGGAGGTAGGTTTCGCATTCCTGTCTTCCTTGGAAGAGTATGGAAGTGAAACCTGTAGCCTTTGTCTATTGTCTGTAAAATCCATTTGTCTCCTGTAATGTAATGCCAATTTACTGAAAATAAGGCTAGCTTTCCGCCTAAGGGTGCTCCCAGTTGTTCCCTGGTAGGCGGTTTCAGAGCCAAGTCACTGTGATTGTCCTGTGGAAGTGGTAGTGGCTGGATCTGTAGCAGTACTTCTCTGGCTGTTAGGCTGCCACTGGCGTCCCCTGTAGGCACCTCTGGATTGACCTCTGCCTCTAGGGCGTCTATTTCTGCTTCTCTGTGCTCTGGTGGTTTCTGGAAAGGACCAATTCTTGGAAGGCCAGTTCCTACTAAATCTCGGAGGCTGGACCTGTAAGAAATCCTTTACTGTCTGGACAGATTTAGCTTTTTCTTCTACCTGCTTCAACACTTGCTGTGCAGGTGAACCAAACAAACTGTGCTTTTCCATGGGAGCATCCAGAAGCTTTGACTTTACATGGTCTGGTAAGGATTGCTCTTTTAACCATGCATGCCTTCTGATCACTGTAGCAGTCATAGCTGATCTAAAAGGAAGCCTCCAGTGCATCATAGCCGCATTTTAAGGAATGATTACTGACCTGCTGAGTGTTATGCACCAAATCCTGAAGGGACTTGCGGTCTAAAGGCTCAGGGGAGGACAGCTTTTTAGTGAGCTGATCTAACAGAAATTCCTGATACCGAATCATGTGGAATTGACAGTTTAATGCTCTAGCTGAAAGAGTAGCAGAAGTATAAACTTTTTTACCCCATCTCTCCAATGCCCTAGATTCTCTATCAGAGGGGAGGGGGTTTTTGGCAGAGGCAGTAGCTACAGATTTGGGGGCCTGTGAAATAATTTCAGGATCTGCTATAGGAGCCTTATACAAATGATAATGTGTGTCCGGAACCCTGTAGTATCTGTCGGGCTTAGCAGGGGCCGGAGGCAGTGAGTCAGGGGCAGTACAAGCATCATTAAATGCATCATCCACAACTGTAAGTACTGGAGGAATAGCTAAAGGCCTATGCTGTGGTAAATGTAAAAAGGTCCTAAGCCTTTTTTCTAGAGTCTGAAAAATCCTGGCCCTGCCATTGAAATTGTTCCCTCATAGCATGCAAGGTTTCCCCAAAAGAAAATTCCTCAGGAGGAGAGGCAGAAGGTATGGAATCCTCTGCATCCGAGTCCTCATATGGAGAATAAGGGCCTTCTGGAGGATTTGTATTTTCGGAGTCATCAGAGGAGTAATCTGAAGAAACTGGCTCGGGGGCTCTGCTCTAGGCCTCTTCTCTGGAGGTGGGTGAGAGGCCCTGTCAGGGTGAGACTGGGTTCCCCTGATCAAAGAAATAAGATCCTCTGCTAGACTAAGCATTTGAGTATTAGTGCTAGGCCTGTGAGAGGGGGTTTTAGCAGGTACGGCCTTAGAAGATTTTGCTGCTTTGGCCCTGGCAAAAGCCTTAATTGACATGGATGCAGGGGGCCTAGCAGCTCCACGTGCAGGAGTAGATACATCTAAGGGGATAGTATCTGATAAATCCTGAGAAACTGTAATAGCAGGTGGATTTTCTGTAGCAGATTCAGCCATGCTGGAAGAGGCTTCCGTAGTAGGAGGTATGCTTTCGGCTGAAGGAAGAACCGCGGACTCCGTTTCAGCCGAAACAGAGACACTTGCGGTTGGCTTGGCCGCGGTTTCGGCCGAAACCGCAGACCGCGAGTGTCGGTCCTTTTCCTTACGCTTTTTAGCTAAATGTGAAGTCGGAGTCTCCGACGGCATGATATAAGCAAAAGCGGAGCCGAAAAACTCCTCTGCAAACTCCGACCGACGTCTAAGTGTCCGTCGGTTGAAGGAAGCACAGGCTAGACAAGCTGCTACGTCGTGGTCTGGGCCTAAACAAGGTAGGCAGTAAGAGTGGAAATCTTTATGAGGTATTTGTTTCCCACAAGTTAAACAGTTATTCACTTTTTCTGACATCGGCTGAGGCAAGAAAGAGTCCCCAACGGGGTACTTAGCTTTTTAGAAGTCTTCGGTAGTAGTAATCTCTGGTTCTGAACGACCGGCACTTGCGAACAGCTTCTGCTTTGGGTGCCACGCGGCAAGAAAGACTGAGGAAAATGGCGTCGGCTGATGCCTTTATACCCGCAGAACTGCAGCTATGACGTCGGGTGAAGTGCGACATCAGCCGAGGCCAGACCCAGACTTTGGAATCCGGCCGACCGAAGGGCTGCCTGAGGCCAGGACAACCCATTTGTTAGGACTGCAGATGCATCCTTGAGGGACATCATGTTGAGTAGAACTGATTTGTTCAAGATGCTGAGATCCAAGATTGCCCTCAAGTCCCATTTTCTTTGTCACTAAAAAGAATCTTGAGTAAGTTACGGATTCTATCTGGTCTGGCGGGAACTCTTGGATGACTCTATTTTTCTAGCAGCTTTTGTATTTGAAGTGCTGCTTGTTCCATTTGAGTGGAACATCAGGGATTTTTTTTTTTTTTTTGAAGTTGGAGGTGAAAGGGAAAAGGATATTTTATAACCTCTGGAAATGATTCTCTGCACTTATGCATCTGTTATGTCTTGCCAGGCTCTCTGGTGCAGGAATAAATGACCCCCTACTGCCACCAGAGGAGACAATTTGATCTCCTTTCAGAAGTGCTGGAAGGGTCTATCAAAAAAAGGAATCTCTGGACTCTTGGTTTTGTGGGCAACCTCTACCACGAGGGTGGTGTCTACCATTGCAGTTCCCCCTTCTACCCTTGGGGGAACCTCTTCCTCTTGTGCATGGAAAGGACCCTGGGACTTCTTTAACCACATTCTTCCCGTACCTAATTCATTCCTGCAGTAGGATCTTTGAGGCATGGAAAAATGTACACCCACTGCAGACAGAGTCTTTCCATCCTTTTTACACGTGGATAATGCATCCTCAACTTTGGGGCCAAACAATGACACTCCATCATAGGGACCACTGACAAAGGAATACTTGGAGGGCTTCCCAAAATCACATAAGCGCATCTAGCTGTCTCTCCTTATGGAAATGCCAGAACCTGCTGTCCTTGAGGCTCTTTCAGCCTCATGCGAAATTAACCTCATGGAGGAAAGTACAGTTGCGTACACTTACCATAAATGCACATATTAAGAGTGTATTCACTGTTGCAGTTATCACCTGTGGGTTATACCTGCTGGGTAGCCCTCGGCCAGTCTGAACACCAGAGTAAAGGATTTCCCTCCTGCGTCGGCTGCAGGTCACCCAAGACTGACGTCAGGTCATCAGTGCTACAAACAGAGGCAGCCAATGTCATTTCATCAGTTTTTCTTGCCCCCAACCTCTAGGAGCCCTTCCAATAAAGCATGAATAAGGCCAACCTGGATAAGGCCATAAGATAGATGGAGAAGAGAAAGAGGGAAACATTGGAAGGAAACAGGACTGCAACCATGAATACAATGGAACATCTACATGTATATTAAGTGTACACAACTGTATTATGTTATTCATGTTTCACTGTTGCAGTCATCACCTGTGGGAAGATTCCCAAAGCTGAAAAGTAGGGTGGTAGGAATGCAGTGAAGGAGCTGGAGAATAGTCTTGCATTGCTTTAAATGGAAAGTACAATGCCCTGCAGGACTGCTGAAGCAAAGACTGCCCTGGATTTGGAAAAAGTAGCCAGCTGGTAGTGTTTTGTGAAGGTGTAGACAAACGTCCAGGTGGCAGCTTCTAAAATGTCCCTAGTAGGGACGCCTTTGAGGAAGGCAGTGGAAGCTGATGCTGCCCTGGTAGAATGGGTTCTGACTGATTTGGGAGGTATCTTTCCATGAAAAGGCGTAGCAGAAATGGATGAAGTGTGATATCCATTTGGAAATGGTCTGTTTGGATATAAGTTTCCTCTCTGCCCCAGGGGCGAACCTGACCAGCAGTTGGGTCAGTCTTTCTGAGACTTAGTTCTATCTAAGTAGTATCTAAGCTGCCTGTGGACATCTAAAGTACGGAGAATTCGCCCCCCCCCCTTATTTTGTGGGTTTGAAAAGAAGGAAGGGAGATGGATGGCCTGATTAAGAGCCACGTCAGATACCACCTTAGGCATAAAGGAGGGGTTGGTCCTAAGGGATATCCTGTCTGGATGGAAAATAATTAAAGCTTCAATGAAAATGAGAGCCTGTAGTTTGGAAACTCTTCTGGCTGAGGTTATGACCAGCAGGAAGGCAGTCTTCCAAGAGAGGTGCTTTATTTCTGCTGAGGCACCTGGTTCAAAAGGGGGTAAGGTCAATTTCTCAAGAACAAAGTTCAAATCCCATGTTGGGGTGGGTGGCCTCCTAGGAGGTCTGATATTTGATACCCCTCTAAGGAATTGTTTTAACAGGGGATGGAAGAAAAGAGGTTGCTCTGTTGGGGAATGAGCAGAAATAGCTGAGGCATGGATTTTGACAGAGGATTAAGATAATCCCTTTTGCACGAGCTCCGCTAGGTAGTCCAGAACCAAGGTGAGAGAAGCATGGGCGCTGTCTTCACCCTTATTTTGGCACCATGCAGTGAATCCTTTCCATTTGGCAGAATATGATTTTCTGGCACTGGACCTTCTGGTCTCTCTAATGACATCCATGACCTGTTTGTTCAGTAATGGCCTGTTATCTGCCTCTGGGGTATAAGCCATGTGGATAGGCTGTGTGTGTGAAGACGTAGGTGCAGTACTGACCCTTTCTCTTGGGTTAGCAGCTTTTCTGTGAGAGGCAGGCTGATGGGTAATTCCTTGGTTAGGCTGAGGAGTAAGGGGTACCAGTGCTGTCTGGGCCAGTTTGGGGCAATAAGGATAGTCCTTGGCCCTTCCTCCCTGATCTTTAGAAGTACCCTGGGAATCAGTGGTGAGAGGGGGAAAGCGTACACAAACAGGCTGCCCCAGTGAAAGGAGAGAGCATCCACCTTCCATGCGCGTGGACGGAATTCCCTGGAGCAGAACCGGTTTAGCTGCCTCTTTTGAAATGTTGCAAAGATGTGTACCTCTGGTTATCTCCAGAGGTGTGTGATGTAGAGGTAGGTGTCCTTGTGTAGCTGCCACTCGTGTGGGTTCAGGACATTCCTTCTGAGGTCGTCTGCCAGGGTGTTGTGCTCCCCTGGAATGTAGTGGGCTATCAGATGCAGATCCATCGTTAAAGCTGTCTGCCAGATAAGCACAGCTAGGTGGCACAACAGGTAAGTGTGTTCCCCCCTGTTTGTTGCTGTATCACATGACTGTGGTGTTGTCAGTTTTGATCAGAATGACTCCTGGTCTGAGGTGGCCTTTGAATGCTATAATAGCTCTGTGTACCGCTAGCAATTCCTTCAGGTTGATGTGGAGGGCAAAGTCTCCCTAATCCCAGGTGCCCTGAGTACACGTCTCCTAGATGAGCCCCCCAGGCTGTATCTGAGGCATCTGGGGTGATGGTCTGGCGTTGGGGAATGGTGATGGTTAGCCTCCTGTTCCAGGTACAAGCTTCTGGCCACCATAAAAATTCCTTCCTTAAGCAGTGAATCAGAGGCATCTGATGTTCCAGTGACTGGGAACGTTGGCTCCACAGGTTCTTGAGATACCACTGTAGTTTTCTCATGTGAAGCCTGGCTAAAGGCACCAGAAGGATGCAGAAAGCTATGTACCCAAGCGCTTGCAGGAACTTCCTTGCTGTGAGATGTGTCCTGAGAGCTAGCTGAGAAAAGCAGAGTGGGAGAAAGCTCTGCTTCTCTGCAGACAGGAAGGCTCTTTGGGCAGTTGTGTCCAGGAGAGCTCCTAGGAAGGTCATCTGCCTTGTGGGTTGGAAATGGGATTTTTCTCTGTGTTGATGGTGAATCCCAGAGTGGTCAGGAGAATTTGGACAAAGGAAAGGTCTTGCTGGAGTTTTTCTTTGGTGTTTGCCTGAATGAGGCAGTCATCCAGATAGTGGTAAACCTGGATGTTTTGTTGTCTGCAAAAGGCAAAGACTGGGGGGCCAGGCACTTGAAGACTTTGGGAGCAGTAGATAAGCCAAAGGGCAGAGCAGATAACTGAAAGTGTTCTGAGCCTGCTCTGAAACGTAGGTAACTCCTGCAGGACTCCCTGGTGGGGGATATGGAGGTAGGCATCTTTGAGATCTAGGGTCACTAGCCAGGCATCTGGAGCCAACATAGGTAATACGTTTAGAAGGGTCAGCATTTTGAATTTTGGCACTTGGAGAGACAGATTTAATGTGGATAGGTCTAAAATGGGGTGCCAGGTGCCCTCTTTTCTGGGTACCAGTAACAGCCTTGAGTAGAAACCTTTTCCTGCTTGTTCCACTGATCCACCAAATTCAAAAACTCTGTGAAAAGGGATGGCCTCTGCTCTTTGGTTTGCAGGAAAATCTGGGAATCCTGAAAATCTTGGGCTTTCTTTGAAAATTAATCTGTACCCCTTTGAAATGATGTTTAGTAATCACCAATATATTGTGATACTTTGCTACTTCTCTAAGAATAAAGACAGCCTTCCTCCTAGCCTGGTGGGGTGGTGGAGGAGCAGAAGTAGAGGGGTAGTCATTGTAGGTCCTTGGAGTAGGGAGTGGATTTAGAACTCCCTTGCTTAGGCGTAGCAGGGGACCACTGCCAGGACCTTTGTTGGTTTTGCTGCTGCTGTCTGAAGGGCCCATCTCTGCACCCTCTCCTAGGCACAGCTTTGTGTTGGGCAGGAAAGGACCAGTGTTTTATTGGAAAGTTCCTGTGGAATCTGGGAGGCTGTACTTGCATAAAGTCTTTGACTGTCTGCACAGACTTAGCCTTGTCCACCATTTTTTTAATGACTTCCTCTGCTTTTGGGCTGAACAGTAGTTCCCTATCTAAGGGGGCGTCCAAAAGCTTAGATTTTACCTGGTCTGGCAAAGGCTGCTCTCTCGGCCATGCATGCCTTCTGATAACTGATCCTGAAACTGCAGCTCTGCTGCATGCTTCTAGAGTATCAAATCCGCAGTGCAGGGAATGCTTTGCCACTTGAGAGCTGGAGTGGATCAAATCTCCTAATTCTCTGGTAGTATTACTTTCTGGTAAGGTAGAAATTGTTTGCTTTATTAATTCCAGCATGTTTTGTCGAAATTTGACCATGTTAAATTGGGAAGTGAGGGCTCTAATGGCTAAGGTAGCCAAAGTGTAGAACTTTTTGCCACATCGGTCCAAGGTTCTGCTCTCCTTGTCAGAGAGTATTGGGTTTTTGGAGGAGCTGGTTCTAACCCCTTTGGGTCCATGGGAAAATGGCTTCTGGGTCAGCTGCAGGATTCTTAAATAGATACCTGTGGGAGTCAGGTACCCTGTAGTATCCGTCCGGTTTTCTGGGTGTAGGTGGTAGGGCATCAGGGATGATGCCAAATTCCAGGAAGGCGTCTTCCACCACATCCAGGATCAGTGGAATGGCCAAGGGCTTGTGTTGAGGCAAGTCTATGAACTCCCTCAGTCTCTTCTTTGACTGGGGATAGTCCTGGGCCTCCCAATGGAAATGTTCCCTGACTGAATTTAAGGTTTCCCGAAAGAAAGGTCCTGGGAGGGGGGGGGGGCTGAGGAAATGGACTCCACAGCACCTGAATCCTCAAAGGCTGTCAGGGGCTGTTGTTCAGTGTCTGAGTCTAGAAATTCAGAGTCCTCAGACTGTGACTCTGAAAGCACTTCAGGTGAATGATCCCTTTTCCTTTTGGCTGGGGTAGCTGGAGTAGACTGGTTACCCCTGATGAATGTAATTAAATCTTCAGTCATTCTGAGTAATTGTTGAGACTGGTAGTTTGGGTGGGAGGAAACTGGTGACTGGGCACCAAGGAAGGGGCTCTTCTAGGAGTGGCCTTGCTCTTAGGCCTCAGAGATTCAATGGGTCTAGTGGTTTTTGCTGGTGGCATGGCAGGCCGTCTAGGCCTAGCTTCAGTCATCTGAAAAGCCTCCTTGGAAGACGGTGCCTGCAAAGCAGCTCCAGACCCAACCGATGTGCTGGCGACTGTCAAAACAGTCGATGGAGCCTGATTTGGCGGCATGCCCGACTCCAGAAGGGTCTCGATAGAGGCCTGCAATGGCTCTACAGCTATCATCAGGGGCTGCGAATGTGTTTCACTGACTTCCACTGAACTAGTGGAAGGAAGGCTGGCTGACTTCCCATTTGTGTTTTCTGTGGGCCTAACCTTCTGAGGTCCGTCTCACTCCTTATCTTTCCTCTTTTTGGGAATTTTTACAGTCGATTGATGCCATTTTGCGTGAGTAGCCAACCTCCCTGAAATCCCTGGCTACAGAATCTACTCTTCTTTGTATGGTCCTAGCGTTAAATAAGGCACAGAACAGACAGACAACCGGGGACGTCGTGGTCTGGGCATAGACAAGTTACACACACATTATGAAAGTCTCAGTGTGGTATTTGTTTTCCACAGTCATTTACTTTTTCAGACATCGATTAAGTGCAAGAAAAAGGATCCCCAAGGGGCACTTAGCTTTAGTAGTAATCTCCCTCACTCTGGCAACGGGCGACCGATGCACTTAAAAACTGCTTCTGCTTCAGGCTCCACATCAAGAAAGACTGATGTAATGGCATCAGCTGCCTCTCTTTATAACACTGACGACCTGATGTCAGTCTCAGGCAACCTGCAGTCGACACAGGTGGGAAATCCTTTACTCTGCTATTCGGGCCGGCCAAGGGCTACCTAGAAGGGATAACCCACAGGTGATGACTGCAACAGTTAAACACGAATAACATCTGGATATTGATTGCAGAGTAGCTAACTGAGAAGTAACAGAACTACGAAAACAAACACCTCCAATTCTCCAAAATAGTGACTTTGAATACACGAATGCTGGAACACAACACAAACAGTAAACTGTTCGATGAATCTTTTAATTCTGGTACCTCGGCCTTCGCCTTCTGGAATACATTTTAAAAAATCAAACAACACCCCTTTTATACCACCTCCAATTAAGTGATTCATTCACCCTGTTTAAACAATTTATTGACTCAACCATAATGTTTCATTTTAAAGTTTCCGACTTCATTCTAGTAATGACTTCTGACTTCATTGAATATAATATCAACTGCATTGCATAAAAGTATGGTAAACCCTAAACATTGGAAATTCTACTAACATTTATATATCACCTTGTTCAACTGATCCAATATAACTACTTTTCATAAATAGCATACATTTTTAAAATGATATAACACTTGCTCTAAATCCCTATTACATGCAAATATTGCTAAATTCATGTACATAAAATTCATTCTAGAAAAATTGTTTTTAAAATTTTCAATTCTAAATTTCCATATTCATACCATTTGGAAACCATGTTTTGTAATTGAGAATAAACCTGGATTCCATTTCCAATAATTTATCATGAAAAACTACCTCATTACCAAAATTACTAGGTTTCCCCAACACACAAAAAATAAATCCCTCAGGAACCCCCTTATGTTGCTCACAAAAATGTTTGGCCACAGGATAGAAGTAACAGAAGCCTGAACCTCATCAGAAACAGATCCTGAAAGGCTATCAGATTCCTTAATTAGGTCTCTCTGTAACCTGCTGAAATGTGTCAAATAGTTAAGAGACCTTAAGGCGAAGGGCGCTAAAGTATAGACATGCTTCCCAAACCTGTTCATCACCAGAGGCTCCTTATTCGGTGGATGGACAGTGGAACTTTCTTTGGAGAGTTCCTTTTTTGTTGCCGCCACCATGGCTTTGGCATCTACAAGTGTAACATTAATCAAAAACTTTCTGTCCTCTGGTGCTGTCAAAACTTTATCCGATCAGCAGAGGATTTGCTCAGTGGTGTCCGGGGCCTTCCATGCCTGCAGAGAGATCAAATCTATGAGGTCATCGGTGGGCGGAGTCACCAAGGAGGTAGCCCTACAGGCCAGTACCCAACATCTCCAGGAATACAGACTCCTCAAATGAAGGGTTGCTCGATTTTCAACCACCTCTCTCTCTCAGGATTTCAAGGATGCCTCCAAACTGCACATCTTCAGATGGTGACTGTGGGGACCCTTCACCTTCATCAAATTCTGTATCTTCTGTTACTGACTCCTCGGAGGAGTCTAAGTGCTTCCTCTTGCGCAGTCTCTTCTCGGGGATCTCCTCAGTTGGATGCTCTGGGGAGGTATCAGAAGAGATGGGAACACTCTGCTGGGAAACCTGGAGTTTTGCTACCAGCTGTCCCTGTGGAGGGGACAGGTGAGACTCCAGACAAAGAGATGGCAAGAGTGCAGTATAAGGATCTAAGGGGAAAGGAACAGTCTTGGTCATGGAAGCAGACAAGGCTCTCTCCATGGCCTGAAAGGCAGAACCTCCCAGATTAGAGCACCCTGGATCCGTAAAGGCAAGCCTTCAGACCATAATTCCCTCTTGCTCAGAGGGGAACTCTCCCAAGGCCAAAGTCGGAGCCAAACTAACCCATGCCAAGCCCAGAGGTGCACAGATGACTCCAAAATCTTTGGAGTCAACTTTGACACCTTGGATCCGACAGGGTAGCCCCAACTCTAAGAACTCTCCAGATCTGATTGAGCCAAAGAGCTCAGAGAAAGCTTCAGATCAGAGGATCAAGCAATTCTTGGATCTGGAAGAGTCAGATGTGCAAACTCCAAAACTGAGAGAGGGTTTGGAGAAGGAACTTATAAAGGGGAAGTAGTGGAAAGTCGCTCTCCTGATGCAGAGGGGTAACTGCCGACAGGATGCTTGACATGTTTTGCACTGAGAGAATCTTTCTCACCAACCTCTCCACATATTATTCCATATGGCTCCTTGGAACAGCGAGTGGAAACTACTGATGGGAACTTTGGTCTCTCTAAAAAAGGGGAAGGGACCTTAGAGGGGACTGTGTCCACTGATGTACACTATCTTGTTCTCCGGAGACAGGGAATGTTGGGTGTAGAGTCCAATGCTTTTTGTGTGAGATCATATACACTCTGATCAGACGCATCTTTGGTCATTTTAGATTCTGGATCCGAGAAGGAGGTCAAATCAGAGTCTCTTTCTTTCTCTATTTAGGATCCAAGGTTGAAGTCGGATCAAATGATTTAAACTTTTTTTGTCTCAGGATCTAAGGAAGTTGCCGGATCTGATAAAGGTTTCTTCTTTGACATGTCTGATATTTAGAAAATGCCTAAGAAGTGCCTGTGGAAGTGAAACTCCACATAATGCCTCAGTAAAGGAAGAGTGAAGTAACCCTTTGAGAATCAACTTGTTCTTACATTCGGCCAGACCTCTTGGGTTCAAAGCATGACATATCACACAGTTTTCCTGCAGGTGGAGTGGACCCAAATAGTACACACAAACTGTGTGGGCTTCCAAAAATAGAAAATTTGTATCCACACTTTTCACATTTTTTTTAAACCCAGCTGGGCCTTTATCTTTATCAAACATCCTGGATTCACTCCCGTGCTCTTCAGCACTCATATTTTCCATAGCAGGTACAGGCTTAATGGGATCGGGTTGCTAGCCCAAGGCCCAACCCTTCTCAGAGGGTGTCATCAGCTATAGTAAAGAAAAACATTTATAACACACTAAACTTTTTTTTTTTAAAGCAGAAAGGATAGCGGAAAGGAAGAAATACCAACAATGGTATGTCAGAATTATAGTAAATGTAGAAAATCAGAGAGAGAGAAAATATATACTAACAACAGTATATTAAAGAGTACAACAGTACAAAAAAAGGGGAGGATAAGGGATTAACGATATAAATTAACTTCAGATTTGATTTTTGTATAAGAAATTAGATTTTAGAAAAATAAACTAGAAGAAAAATTATAATTATTTGAAAAATAAAAATTAGCTGCTCGAGAGAAACTGGCTTTCAAGTGGCAAATGACATCAAGGGTACTTGGGGTTGGTGCATTGTGGGTAAGGGAAGAGCTCAAGAGATTTCTGGTTGCCACAAGCTTTTGCAATGGCCAAGTCAGATCCGAAGGATTGGATCTGAACCCATAAGTTGAGGACAGAATGAAAACTGACATCAGATCAAATGCATGACTTTAAGAACCCTCTCAACACAAGACCAACCAGCTCTAAAAAGAGAGAGTCCTGCGCCAAATTCATAAAGGGTACCCACTGAGATGAAGTCAGACAGACCTTATTTCATTTTAAGGTGTCCTCCCCTCTGTAAGGGCTGCAATCAAAGCAGCACCACCACCACTGCAGTAATATTTCCATGGAGTCAAGGTAAAAGTAATCAAATTTCCTCCTGCAAGAAGATGCCTACAGTAGCAAACACCTTTAGTGATAGCTCTGGGTACTGACGGAAGCTCAAATGGCCGGCTTAGTCCTGGAAGTGATGTCCACACAAAGCAAACTATAGAAATCTATGTATCAAAAGCTGCACATTTTATCCAAAATTATAACAAAGTGTACAATGAAAGCAGAGATATAAAACTATGAAGGATCACCATATAAAATTAGAAATACCAGACGAAATCCAGAATGACATGGATGCCACTAAATCCCTTTGAGATCATGAAGTGATCAAAATAAAACCTGCATCCTATTCAGAATGAGGGGCACTATTCATGACCCCTTCTGGCAGTTTTGATCTGGGCCTACACTTGGCTCCACTGTGACAGACTAGTCTAGCACTAAGAATCTTCCTGTGGAGGACCTTTAAGCTCCAGAATGTGCCCCAAGAGTGACTACATCTAAAATCAGTATCCCTCTGTAATGACTGTATAAGCCAGGGCAAAGAATCAGACACCAAGTAGCCACACCAGGGTCAGGATGCTGCAAAGAGTACGCAGAGTTGTCCTCTTAAACTTTTTGTCAACAGAAGGATTTAAAACCATGTGATGTTCAAGCACCTTCCATGGGTGTCAAGGAGACTTCATTTTATAGAGTACACTTGGCTTAGATAAGAAACTAGAGGAGACGGTCACACAGATCAAAAATCTTCCATAGTAGTACATGCCAGTTCCTTTTTAATAAAGGACATCAGCTATGACATCCTTCACAGACATGCTCCTGAGTCTATAGTCCTGGCCATAACATCAGCACAGTCAAAACTGAAGCAGGCTGTGTGATGGCCCATGTGAGAAGCCATCAACCATCTCTGTATGAAATCCTTCTCAAGTCCAGTCACAAGAAGGCCTTCAAGATTCTCTAGTCCCTATGCCACCAGGGAAAAATTGAAATTTTAATAATAAATAGTTGTGGTCTGTAAGGCTTAATGTGGCATGATAATAAACTTGTCAAATCTTTAACATTCTTTAGACTCCATGTTAGGAAGAAGGGTGGCAAAATATTATGGTCTTGAACCTATATGAAAACTACAGAGACTACTTACAGACTAGACTAACTGGAGGATTTTCTTGTACATTTTGCCTTCATTGTCTGTTGCTACACAGCTCCCTCTCTGACAAATGACCCATTAGTTCCCCATCACTGGAGCATGAGTCGAATGGGGCTATCATTTACACAGCCATCAGGAGTGGGGGGGGGGTGCAACAGGCTGCCCACACAGGTCATACCTCACTTCCATAAGGGACATTGCTAGCAAGTAGCCCCATTCCTACTCTTAAGTACAGGAAGGGTTTTCCCCAGTTTCCACCAAGAAAACTGCAGAATCTGTGTGCCACCCCCCAAGCTCCCAGCATCCTCATCTTATTCTAGAATAAGTAAGCAAATCACAACACTCCTTTCTTTTCCTGCCTGGCTCCTCCAGTGTTGGGGCCACTAATCGAATTCCAGGTGCCTGGGTCTCAGTTAGGGGACATTCCCTTAGTGCCGTATACCAAGGCTTCACTTAAAGATGTTTGGTGAATGGCTAAGCTAATTAAATTGCGTGTTTGTAAAGGATAGACACCTTGGAGGGGAGGGGGGGGGTCACTGGCGCTGTTCTGAGGACATGCAATCTTCCAAGACCATGTCTTTCACGACCAACTTCATGAGAAGGAAAACCCAAAGCTCCTCTGGCTTTTCATCCAGATATGGAACAAAGTATTTTGAGGAAAAGAGAAGGGAGCATGCCAGTGGCTCAAAATATAGCACATACACATCTTTTATGATAGATCATCAAAAGCCTGTGGGTTCATTCCCCACTCTAGGTTTTTGCATCCACTTTCCATTATTGAAACTGCGATGCTGTAGAGGGGTGGGGCTGCACTCCTGAGTAAGCTGTCCTTTAGATAAGACATTAAGTAGAGGTCCATCTACCCAAGTTGGTGGATATTAAAGACCCCAAGGCACTTATCAACGAATAGGGGAATGCGGCTGGTATCCTAGCCAAATTTCCTCTAGTCGTTATGAATAACATTTGGTTATCTCCTGGGAAAAAGAGACCAATGGCCAACAGGTTCCCAGACTCCTCCTGAAACCAGAGGAAATAGAGTGTTACACCTGTATTACCACTTAGTATAAGCTCTTGCAAAGTCTTATGAAAGGGTTTTGAGTAACAGTGAGTAAATGCAGGAGAGACAGTTCTGCATGAAACTTAGTGGTGATAAAAAGGCACATTCCCACCTCAAGTAGTTAGCAGAATACCTGCATAATGTCTACTGTGAAATTACTCAGAGGTCACCCCAACAATAGCAAGCCAGCCCTTCGGGGTCTTGGAGGATTGGGAGTCCTCAACTCCAAGCACCCTAAACCTTACAGGTCACTCTCTCAATAGGTCATTCTCTGGGACTAGGCAAGTTGGCCTGGAACTCAAACCAATAGACTAGGGAGCTGAAAAGCACCAGCAACCCAAAACACATTTTGCAGAGAAGGAGTTAAGGGTGTGCCTCTTCAGGGCTCTTTGTCCTCCCCAGAGGTTCAGTGCTAGCCTTGGCTCCAGTCCTTGTTAACAGATTACAACCTCAGCCTGCTTGAGATATGTCATTTTAGAACCAGACCTCCAGAAAGTCTGGGTAATGACCTACCCTTCATACTCTGGCTCTTGTGGTGATGCTGTAGTGATACCTTGAGTAGAACAGAAGTCCAGCCTAAAAATTTCTGCACAAAGAGTCCTCAGCCACCTCCATCCTTCTGTTACCAATCCGAAGCAGAATTTTCTCAGAGGCAGAACAATGCTAATGCAGGTTCTAGCTGATAATATGCTGTCTAGATATTTAGCCAATTAGCGTGCTGGCACCGAACTGCAAGTGTCACAATATGAACTGCACAAGCAGAAAAAGAGAACTGGCGGCTCTGGGGTTTGGTGAACTGACGTAACGGATATGCAATGCCACAAGTGTGACAGCATAAATAACACAGGCTCCCAAGTACTGGGCTTTCTGATAAAAGATAGACTACGACTGATGGATTAAATTAATCGTATCACAGGATCCACAATACTCAGAGAATGCCCTTAATATTACAATCTTGCTCATTTCATAACATTTCAAATTAATTTTTCAGACTGTTGTTTAAAAGATGCAGCTTTACTTCTGCGAGGATAGCATTTTAAAGTCACTGCAAAGTAACCCTTCAGGACAGAAATATGCAATAACCCTGCCACAATTTGTTAAGTGAAGGCCCCAATGTTGTGTACTCTGGAAATATTTACATAAACCAACACGTCAAGTTAAAAGTACAGAATGAATTCAGTAAATCTTTACTTATAACTTTCCCATTTCTCAATATTTGTTAATAGCATTTTTAATTACGCCATCTGTGACAGCCTACCTCATAACACAAATTTCACTCCTAAAAGGGTAGTTTGAACAGTGACAGCAAAATAATCTCCTGATATGGAGCTATGAAAAGGTATTGGTCCCACAGTATTGCTAACTGTATTACATACTTTTAATCCAGTGGAAGTTTCCGTAAAATATTATCAATTTTCAATACAACTGACCTAAATTTTTTAATCAACTGGGTCGTACATGGGGTTATAGGGCTGGGTTGGGGACATGCACAAGCTACCCCCCCCCCCAACTGCCTACCAGCTTGATGCTGTTTGCACAAGGGGAGAAATTTATGGTTTAAGAAAAACTTAGCTTGTGCCATCTACACAGCCTCAACTCAGGCCGGGGAGAATCACATGCTCAAGCTACACCCCCCCATCTATCTAGTGTGATGCTGTTTGTACATGGGATACAAATTTAATGCCCAAGAAAAACTCAATCTGGACACAGTATGACTATCCTTGATTTCCTCCCTCCTTTCCCAGGTGCAAGCAGATGCATAGCCCACAGTGTCTACAAGCCTTTCTATAAGAAGGGACAGGACCCACCTGGCAACAGGATACATCAGGGTCTTCCCAAAGGTTGCGATACTGGGAAAAGGGGGTACTGAGAAAACTGGAGAATTAAGTGTGCAGTAAGTTTGAAAGAGAAAAATGTAACTACAGAAATTTTAAACATTACTATTTGAAACAAAGATCACTTTATAAAAGTGTCATTCCCGAGAATCAAGTCAAACCTAAACCACTACTTTCAAATGAAACACAGATTTCTCCTTTGGCTGTGGTGAAACTGACTATAGTTGCCCATGTGGAGCAGCATGTTTAAAATATCCTTCAAAACAGCAGAAAACACCACATTTTTCCCTAACAAAAAGGAAAACTAACACATGATGTGAACTCATCTTTTCACTAAGACATGTTCACTACCTTGTTTTGTAAAGAAGCTTCTAAAAAAGTATTCTGAAAATATGAGGCGGCAACAACAATGCTTACAAATAAAAGCAAGGGCTTCTGATTATTACATATCCAGACAACTCTGGAAGTTGAAATATTTAAAATGCACCTTTAAATGATCATCTCCAAAGCTTACCAGGTCTCATATTCGTGTCATGTGGCCCAAATACACTGGACACCACTGAGATACAGGAGATATAAAATGGCATGTCACCTTCCAACTAAGTGAAAGAGTAAACTTGTCTACCATTCTGCCCCCACCCCACTCCATCCAATAACTTGAAATTTCTTCCATTATTGAAGTGCAGTAATAACACTTACGGAAATCAAAACCTTTTTCGCTGGTACATGCAGACAGCTTTTGCTGAAACCTACGTATCTAAGTGACTGTGTGTTCATGTGTTTACTTCCTACAGACACACTTCAACATACAATGGTCCACTATGACTTCCTATATGTCATATCAGAGCATGGTTGCTCAGGAGCTAGTTCAGTAATCACAGCTGATTGCAATACTTTAATACCATTCATTACGAAGACAGACTCAAAGCAGTTTTCCTTGCAGAGGAGCAAGCCCTACCAGCTTAACTTACACCAGCTCCAGAGTAACGAACACCAGAAAAAGAAACTCCACAAAACAGCAGATAACAGTCTGTTTTCACTTTAACATGAACAAACATGTAATGTCCAAAGAACCACTGTCAGAGGACAGACAGGAAGCTTCAACAATCAAGGGCTACACAGGGTACATTTGTTTTTCCATCATTCAAATTAACTGCAGGAACATTAAACAAAATGGAGGAAACAGCTATCATTCAATTCTCTGTAACATCCATCTCCATTCACTCTACCCCCTCCAACAATAGTTACTTCTGGTTCATCAATGCAGCCCATATAATATTCTGGGAGTTTTGTGTGTGTGTGTCTGTATGTGTGTCTGTGTGTGTGCACACACGTGCGCCTTTATGTATTTGTGTCTGTGTGTATTTTGTGTACAGATATACGTGAATATATATTGTGCATATATAAAATAAACATGTCTGTGGCAAATGTTTTTAAGTGGTAATTTATATACATTTTTTTCTACCCTGCGATTCTGAAGAAAGCAAAGAGCAAAATACTTTCTCATAAATGGGGCAGCAATACTGCTGCCTAAGATTAGAAGGCATTAAGAACATCCCACAGTCTTGGGTGTGACTTTAAAAACGTACCACCTACAAGCTACATGACCCTCTACTATCAAGGTCAGTTTCTCAAAACAGGCTCTGTACTCAGCCGTCCTTGATCAGTTAAGAGAACAAAAGGGTCATTCTTTGAGTGAGTGAGTGGTATTTGTAAGCCTCAGACTGTCAAAATCTGCATCCCAAAGTTTTACACTATGGGAAATTAAAATGATATACTCTTGAATTACAATGAAGTTGATTATCAGCAGACCACACTATACCTGCAGGCTACAAACTGTTAATCTGAATTACATTTTTTGTTCTAGTTTTTAATGATGGACTACCTTTTCTTCCCAGCATAACTCCAGTGACTAGTCAAGGCTTCCCTAAGCTGACTCATATCCTGCACTGCAGTGAGAAACAAACATTGTTTCTGAAACATTCATCCGCCTGGTATATTTATCCTAAACAGAACAAGAGTGCTGCCATGAGTCAGCGATTTCCCATTTTCACTGGGACAAAAGCAGGAGGCTGTGTCCCTCAAGGCCCTGTTTCAGCCCATTTTCAGTGCAAAAGAAGATATTCATGTTTGCACTACTTTGCAGCTAGAGTGAGTATTCTTGCAGTCCCTCACTCTCCTGACATAATCACGGTCTTTTGTTCATGGATAAATTAAATAACATGCCCAACTGTTAGTGAAAAAAAAAACTGAAGATTGTTCCAGCAAATGGGAATCACTATTCACACTGACCATCATTTGAAGTGTCTATTCACAGTACCCTCTTCATTGAGCTCAGTCACCACCTTGTATGGCTGTGTGAACCTGTGGCAGGAAACTGAGGTACTAATATTTTGGGTCAACCAACACAGTGTCGTATATTAACTCGTATGTTAATTTTGATGCCATGCACAGGAACTTACTTCACTTTCTTATTCTATTTTTGGACACTCTGAACATACTTAACAGACATCAGAGCATAGCAATACAACAAAAGTAGCATACCTCGCAACTGTACAGATTTTCACAGAATGCCCAGATTTTTTGCCTCATATTTTTGGTCTGTTCATCACAAAATTTGATTTTCTGGATTCTTGTGGCAAATCAGTGAGGATCAAAACTAGCAAGTAACAGTCATTTGAGTTTCAGACTTTATATCCTTCATACAATGCATGTTAACACAAGACATACTAGTAACTCTGCAAATTTATAAGAGCAATATTTAAAAATTGTCCCTGTTTTACGGGCTTTGTCCCTCCACTATTTTTGCCTCTGTCCAGATTTACTTGGCCAAGAGGTTGAGAGCTGAGAAGCAGTCTCTCACCAAAGGCCTAAAGCAGTAAGGTGGTGGTGCTAGTCTTTTTTAAAACAGGAAAGATGGTTTCAAATAAGCATTAAACATTCTGCCACATAAGAAGCAAAACAGATCAACTGTACACATTCACATTTATTTAAAGAAAGCCTAGCTACAATGCTCATAAGCTTTTATATGTAAAGAACAAAAAACAGGATTAATTCAACTGTACAACTGGAAGACAAAAGGTGCTACAGGAAGACACCATTTCTGAATATGAATTAAAACTTAAATACTTTACCTAAAGCTTTCTACATAAAGTTCATAATTAATACAACATTATGACTTTTAGTTTAAATACATTTAAGATCCCTACTACTTAAAATGGTACGACTTGTGACCACATCTGTAAAAATGTTATTCAGTTTAATACAAAATCAGGCACTTAAGAAGTCAATACTGTGTGTTTGCGCACTGTTTAATCATGTCACCAAACTGGAAAACAAGGGCATGATGTTAAATAATAAGGAAGCTGTTGCCTTGTAGATTTAAAATTTAAACAAAAATTATGAAAAAGGTGCAGCAAAAAAGCAAGAAGCCAGACAGATGACTTGGAGCATGAGGCTCCACGAATCTTCTGCTGAGCTCAAGGCCTGTCAGTGCATGTTTTTGCTTTTTAAGAAAAGCGAAAGATGAAAAAGAAACTTGTGTACTGAAATATGCATTATGGTTAAGGCAACTCCCCAAACACATTCCGTTTACCCATTGTAACCCACTCAGCTCAATAAGGGATTATCAAGTCTTCTTGCTAAAGTTAGGTACTTACTAAAACTAATAAGGAAAAGCAGAAAATTCCTGTTACGGAGGATGAAGGCACCAATCATTATGGTCACTCAATTGATAAGACTGCCAGGCTTCCAAGAACCCCCCCATTCCATAATGCATCATAGTGCCTAGCCTCAAAATAGCGGAGATTAGCTGTGTGGAACACAGTAATAATACAGTCAAATGAAACCTTCTTAAGTCAAAAAGGGGGAAGGTGGGCAGTTATGTTATGCTGGATGGATTTATTCTTCCAGACCTATTACTATAGTAAGTATGCAGCTTTCATATCTGGTAAGAGAAGGTCCATCCTCAGTAACAACAGCAGAGTCCTCATAGGTGTGGTTCCTCTTATGAGAGAAAGAACAGTTGTGTAAAACCTTACCGTAACAGTAGATATCCTTCTCTTCACTGCTGCAGTATTTTAAATGGAAGACAAGGAATCTCCTGCCCAGGGCAGCACAACACTCGGCCGGTATACCTAAGCCTAGTGATCTTGTATGCACCATATGTCTCACCTATGTTCCCAGCACATAACGTAAGGCATAAAAAGGGTATATGAATGCAGCTACCCAGAACTGAATTGCCAAGAAGAGAAGAGTCTCCAAAGGACAAAGGAGGACAAAGAAGGAAATAATGCAGAAGAAAGGGAAAGAAAAATGCAGAAGAAAAAGGGGAGCCCTCAGATAGAAAGGACTCTAAAACAAAAAAAACAGAACAAACAAGAGGGGGTAGGAGGGAGGGACTGAATACTGCAGTGAAAAGAAGGACATCTACTGTTATAGTAAGATTTTACACAACTGTACTAGGTCCTTCTACATCACTGTTGCAGTATTCTAAACAGAAGGAACAGCAACAAAGCTCAAGAAACATAGTGGGAGGTGGAAGGCTGAGAAGAGCCTTCAACAAACCCATATAAACTGTGTTCTAGCAAAACTTCCTCTGGCCCTAGAGACCATATCAAATGTGAAATACTTAGTAAAGATATGCATTTAAGACCAAGAAACAGCTTCAAGGATAGAATTGGTGTCCAACCCCTTTAAGAAGGCACAGATCTATTGGAATGAGCTCCAACAGAAGTAGACAGAGATTTTACATGAAAAGTATAACAAAAGGAAATAGCCTTACATATCCAGGAGGTGGTGGTTTGCTTAGAAACAGCCAAACCCCATGTCCTGGGATGAAAAGAAACAAACAAAGCTGATCAGACTTGTGAGCGGCCTTAATTTTATCTAAATAGTATGTGAGCTGTCTGTGCAAATCCAAAGTATGCAAGACCTCTCACTAGCAGGCTGAGGAGAAGGGAAAGATGAATGGAGTTGTACAGACTGATTCAAGGACAACTTATTTACTACCTTAGGCATAAAAGGATCAACACAAAAGGACATCCTGTCCCTGTGAAAAGCAAAAAAGGAGGAATGGCCATAAGGGCCTGGAGCTCAGAAACCCTGCAGGCAGAATAGCCAGCAACAAAACAGTGTTCCAGGAGCAATGTTATAAAGAAGCAGAATCAGTATGCTCAAAAGGAGCCCAAGTCAATTTTTCCAAAACAAAATTAAGGTCCCAAGGAGGAGGAGGAGGAGGAATAGGTTTCTTTGGAGGCCTAATATGCAGAATGCCTTTAAGAAACTGTCTGACCTCAAAATGGGAAGCCAAAGGAGGATTCAAAGGTAGACAAGCAGAAAAGGCCGACAAATGGGCCTTTACAAAAGACTAAGCCAGGCCAGACTGGAGCAACTAACACATAAGAGATGACCAGAGGGACTCCCACTCCAAAAGGGCCCTGGTTATGAGCATAGCACCAGATAGAATATTTTTTTCCATTTGAACATGCAAGATTTTCAGGTTGAGTTTCCTTGCTTTGTGTAAAACCATGAGCACATCCTCAGAAAAGAGGTGCCTGAAAGGGATCATACCCCATCACCCACAGTGTCAGTTGAAGAATGGACAAGTGAGGATGGATGAGAGACCCCTTGTCCTGTGGGAGGAGGACCAACCGGTGAGGTAACTTGTGGTGATTGCCCTTGGCCAGATGTATTAAGAGGAGGAACCAGTGCTGTCTTGTTCAAAAATGTAGTTACAACAAGATTTTTGGGGAGTCCAGTTGAAACTTCTCCAGGACTCTTGGAAGTAGAGGAAGAGGAGGGAAAGCAAAAAAACATCCCCTTACAAGGAAAAGAAAGTGTGTCCATCTTCCATGCCAAAAGGCATGACACTCTAGAACACAAGAGAGGAAGCTGGCTGTTCAGTGGAGAAGCAAAAATATCTACCAGAGAAATTGTCTACCGATAAAAAAATGTCCAGAAACATGTCTCTGTGTAGCAACCATTTGTGAGCCTGTGTTTCGGACCTGCTCAGGAGAGTCCGTCACTAGATTGCACTCTGAAGGAATGTATACTGCCAGAAGAGTTACGTGAGAACACAGAGCAACCTCCCAAGCCTGAAGAGCCATCCTGCGGAGGAAGTAAGACTTTGTACCTTCCTGCTTGTTGACATAGCACATCACTGTAGTGTTGTCTGTGTACACTTTCAGAGGCCTGGAGAGAACACAGGGTAAAAAGCTTTAGAAGCCAGAATCAAAGCTCTCCTTCCTTTGATGCTGACATGGTCCTACTTCTGATAGGGGTGCCAGAGACCCTGAACTTTCAGGTGACCAAAACAAGCCCCCAGTCCAACGCCTGAGGCATCGGTGAACAATTCTTGAGAAGGGACTAGAGACTGTAAGGGCAGGCATGGGTTGAGGGGAAAGTGTTGAATTCACCAGTCAAATTCCTTCTTTAGACAGGGAAGGAGAGGTACACTGAAATCTAGAGGATGACAATGCTGCAGCCAAACTGACTTGAGATGCCACTGAAGCTTCAGCATATGCAGTCTGACAAGAGGTAGCATTGGAATAGAAGAGGCCATGAATCCAAGCACTTGAAGATACTCCCTGGCTAGCATAGCAGTCAAATGAAGAAGAGACTGAAAGAAGGCTGTAAATGGCAAAACATTTGGAGGTGGAAGTGAAGCCAACGGTGGCATTGTCCGAATCCTGCATCCCAGATACACATGATCCTGAAAGTGAGTTAGGACGAACTTTTGGAAATTGATCATGAACCCCAGACTTTGAAGAAGAGAGAAATTGTGAAGTCTCTATCCTGGAACAGGCAACTGGGAGAAGACATCTGAAGGAACAGGTTGTCTAGACATAGAAAAATCTGAATGCCTTGGAGCCTACAGAAAGCAATCACAGGACCTAGGCACTTTCTGAATATCCTTGGGACAGTAGAAAGGCCAAAGGGCAAAGCAGAAAACTGACAATGAAAGAAGACTCAGAAAAACGTAAAAACTTCCTGAAAAGAGGGTGAATAGGGATATGAAGGTATGCATCTTTCAGATCCAAAGACACCAGGAAAAGCCTGGGATAGTAAAAGAGGAAGCAGGGTTTGAAGAGTAAGCATCTGAAAAGAAGGTACCTTGAAAAAGGTGTTAAGCAGGGAGAGTTCCAGAACAGGTCTCCAAGTGCCCTCCTTTCAGAGAACCAGAAACATCCTGGAATAAAAACTCTTTCATACTTGGGAAGGGGGGGGGCAAGTTGAATGTTTCCTTGGGGCCCTAGAACCTCCAGCAGATGAGGAAATTGAGAAATCCCTGAAAAAAAAAAAAAAGGAGGGAGAGACTTCCATAACCCTTATGGATGTTGGATGACATAAAAGACTGAAACAATATTGATTTCATGAACTTTAATCATTCTTTGACTTAGGAATAGGGTCCAGTCCCATCATGATATTAGAAACCCAAAGAAATTGGAGAAATTAAAAAAGAGAGATTACAGAAATAACCCTGAAGTAATGCGACACTAATTTGGAAGATAAAGGGAAAGCCGAAGGGACAAAGGAGCCTGATTTGGAGGGGGGGTTGAACTGTCCAACAGAAGCGAACTTCTCAGATAAAAGAGACTTCTGGGCTACAGATATCTGACAAGCTTTAGCAGGGGGGGGGGGCTTCCGACCATCCTTCCTACCCTTCATGGTCTGGCAGGGTTGCATGTGAATTAAAGCAGATCTAGAACAATAATTCCTCTGTAATCTGGGGACAGGAGAGACAAAAATGTGTTTAAGGTTCTGCAAGGCTTTGCCTTTTTCTTGAAGAGACTTAAAAAGGGCAGCAGCAGCAGTCCAAAAAAAGAGGTTTATTATTCAAAGGAGCATCCAATAACTTGGCCTTAATGTCCTCAGGCAGAGACTGGAGACAAAAGCAAGAATAACACCTTATGACATGCTCAAACGCTGCAGCCCTGGAAGAGGTATCAGCAGCATCACAGCTATACTTAATAAATTGGCAAGCCACTCAAGAAGCAGAACCTAAAATAGATAAGGCTGAAGGTTTGCCTTCAAAATCATGGGAGGTCAGAAATAACCTGACAAGCTTGAGCAATCAAGACCAGAGCATATGTGGTCATGTGGGTCTGGTAATTAACAGCTTAAAGGCCAAAGTAGAAGCAGTGTAAACTTTCTTAATGATACTCTCCACTGTCCTACTATACTTTTCGGAAGGCAAAAGTTTGGAAGAGGGCAAGAGCTTAGAATCCTATCAGAAACTCTCTTTATGAAAACCTCCATATTTTTTTTCTGGCATTTTGTCTGACCTCAAAACCCACAGAGGAAGATGGAGAAGGTGAAATCTTAGGCTGTTTATGAGGCCTAAGCTTTATCCTGCATGGAGGGGAGGCAACCACCTCTTTAGGATTTGAGGTCAACACTGAAGTGTTCTTTCATGCCAACATAGACACTGGTCAAGAAGGATGGCCTAGAGAAGAGTGTCTTTTCCTACATATGCAATCTCACTTGCTCTTGCCCATGTACTAGATTTAGCATTAAAATGCATGCATAGCAGAATACTCAGATACTTTGCCACTCCCAAAGACAAAGACAAACCACAAATTTACCACTAAAGGCATGGTCCCATTTTGAGAAAGAGAATACCAAATGCCATTAAGATGTGCCAAAGCCCAGAAAGAAAGAAAAATAATTTGTCAAAAAACTTTTAGAAGAATTTCTGAGAAAGATATGCAAAGAAGGAAATAAATCTCTTAGGAAAAAAATACTCCCATTTGAAAACATCAAATCTCCTGAAAGGGCAAGAGCAGACCAAGACCAACTGGTAATCAGCCAGGCGAAAGCAGGGCATAAACATCACAGTGTATTACAGGACATGGGGAGTGTTCTGGAAATGCTGGGAAAGGCTTGTATTCTGCCAGTCATAATGCTTGTGGTTTTAGTCCCGTTACCAAAGATGGACTTCCTCTTACCAGATACACAAGTACACAGAAAAAAAGATTATATTAATACATAAATAAATGCAGGTATGTAGCGACACTAGTACACGCACACTAACTATTCCATCAATAAACAATGTCAATATCCAACCAAATAATACATCAAATCGGCACTGAAATTCTGTGCCAATTTTTAAAAAATCCAAAAGAAAATAAAGGAATATAGCTGGTAGATTCTGATAAGCATTAAATGATAAATTAACTGAATGATGTTTCTATTACATTAAAGAGATTCTTGGAAATGAATATCTTCCTGATCTGTGGTGACATTTGCATCAATGCACAAAAGGGGAGGCAAGTACTTACGATCCTAATAATTTTAAAACTATTAGTTTTATCAGTATACACTGCAAGACTTTGGAAACTACAACAATATAATTTATCCAAAAGAATACAGTAGCTCTGCTATTTATAAATATGAACAGAATGCAACTGTCGAATGGAGATCATGCCTTTTCTGTTTGATGGCCTTCTTACAGTAATAAGCAACAGAAATAGAGAATGGACTTAAAAGAACACAATGAATATTACAACCTCAACAAGGCATGACAGAAACCGACAAATGAATCACTCAATATAATAAGCATGGTGTTAATAAAAAAACAACAGGAGGCTTTCCAGAAATAAATTACTAAACTAACCAGTTTCACACCACAGGGACTGTTCTTTCAAACACTTTACCATTTGAAAATTTGCTGAGAGTAGATTATAAAACTATGAATAACAAAACCTTCAGATGATAGCAAACCAGGATTACATGATTAAAGGATAACAAATCTTTAAAGCATGGATAAGCATAAATAGGCACCAGTGAGTTTACTTCTTTTCTTTTAATGTCAACAAATGTCAATTCATCACATTTGTCAAAAAATATATAAAGTTAATGTAAAATTAATGGACAAGTCAATAAGAAAGACAACATAAAGACTGATAACTGATGACACTTCTGACTTGACCAGCATTTGTCCAACAGCATCAGGAACATACTCTTACCAGCACAGAACTAAAGAACATATTGAAACTCTCCCCGAGAACTGTCACCTCAAAATTTGTCCCATTAACAAATACATTCCTGCATTCTTCAGTCTTCACAGAAATCACTTAACTCAATTAGAAAGATAACAGAAATTCTTTACATGGGGAAAAAACAAATACAGGACTGCAAACCATAATACTCAAACACTTTAAAAAATTCAGTTGCATTCTGTATTCTGCCATCTTCTTTCCCAGATATACAAGACCACTTCCCCCAAGAGACCCACACTCTCCTAGAAGAGACCAAAAGCCATCATATCCCTTACAAGATTACAAAATTCACAAACTGGGAAGATGAAACACAAGGACACCAAGATACTATCAACAAATAGAAAATGCCAGCAAAGTTCTGATAAAACCCGAATAAAGCGATAGTCTAAATGGAGCTTATAAAACCTAGGGTCTAGAGTCTCATATGCACAAAATACAATCCCAAAAATTAGTGTAAAAAGAAAAACAAATATTTGCATAGCCAGCTACTTTCATAGATGCATAGGCTAAACTTTGTACTTTAATAGGTTCATAGGTTGGTACTGGGCTATCTGCCCAAAGGCATATATTAGCTCAGCAAGGTTGTGCGGTATTCACCGCCCCTTTAGTAGTTCCCTAGACCCTTGTACTAGCACAGCTAGTACCCTTGGCCCCTATCAAGTAGTGCTGTTGGTGTGATCCCTAGTGTGAACACTCATCAAGGTTCCTCTTGAAGAGTGATAGTGAGGGGCTCTGTCTTATGTAGATCGGGACACTGTTCCATAGTAAGGGAAGTCTCTGCAAAAGGAACCTATCCCTCCAGCATGTTCTATTCATTGTTGTGTTGAAGTTTATATCCCTAGAGCGTGTAGCTCGAGTAGATTTGGTTTTGCTAAGATGCAGCATGTTCAGCAATTCTGGGTTGGACATGGCTCTGTACGTTAGACAGAGATCGCCTCTGAGAAAGCGGTATGCAACAGAGAACAGTCTTAGCTTTTTCAATCGTGCTGCATAAGGCAACTGTTTGAGGCCAGTAATCCTCTTGGTTAGGTACCTCTGTGGTCTCTCCAGCTGCTGGAGATGTCTAGACAGGTACATTCCAATTGGTGCATTGTACTCAATAATGGGTCTGATGAGGGAAGAGTAGAGGGGCACCATTACATCCTTAGATCTTGATGCGAACCCTTTCGTGATAAGATGGGTCACACAGAAGGATTTTCTAACCACTTTGGCAACATGGTTATCAAAGGAAAGCTGACTATCTACTTGAGTCCCTAGATCCCTTATTTCTTCTTCAGATTTTAGGGGACTACCTCCTCTGTTGTAGTTTGCGGGTACTCTGTTTTTTCCAAAGGGGATTACTACACATTTTTTTGCATTTAGCTTGAGACCATGGCTTTGACACCATGCATCAGTCTCATTTAGGCCCTTCTGGATGATCTCCATATCAGCCGGAGACTCTATTATAGCACCCAGTTTGCAGTCATCCGCAAACTTAGTCAGCCACAGCCCTTCCGTGCTTGCCTGTACCTCTGAGAAGCATATGCCAAACAGGAGGGGCCCCAGGACAGAGCCCTGAGGCACACCACTCGTAACTGGCCTGCATTCGGACATAGATCCCACTACTCTTACTTTATGGGATCTGAGAGCCAGTTTGCGATCCATCTTGTGACGTAAGGGTTTATGCCCAGGCTAGTGAGCTTATCAATAATACCTGAATGGGGAATGGTGTCAAATGCTTTAGCAAGGTCAAGATAAGCCGTGTGTACCTCCTTTCCCTTATCTATAGCCTGAGTAACTGTCTCAAAGAAATCCACCAGGTTCAGGAGGCATGATCTGCCCTTGAAGCCGAACTGTGTGGGGTCCAGTGACTGGAGGTTCCCAATCTCTCCATTTAGGAGTTCCATAATGATTCGCTCCATAGCCTTACAGATCAGACTGGTCAGGCTTATTGGTCGGTAGTTCCCAGGGTCAGTTGTGGCCCCACCCTTGTGTAGCAGGACCACCGTTGCCGTGTGCCATTCTATGGGCACATATCCTGTGGAGAAGCCGAGACTGAACAGGGTATTAAGATGCGGGGTTAATTCCTTTTGGAGCTCGCGTATGACACAGCCTGGGACACAATCTGGTCCCATGGAGGCAGTGTTTTTAGCTTTAGATAGAGCCTTGTTAACCAATGTATCAGTAATAATTGGACTTACACAATCCCCTGGAATGGTAATAGGCCCTGTAGGTGGTGGTGGTGGGGGGGGGGGGATTTGCACTGAACCTGTCAGCCAAGATGTTGGCAATGTCAGAAGGGTCAGTGTAGTTTGTTCCATTTTGTACTAGCTCAGAACAGAGCTGAGCATTGCCATTTAGGTTTTTGACATAGCCATAGAAGGCCTTATGGTTATCCTTGGCAACTTTCTTTTCAAAATTGGCTTTAGTTGACTTGATGAGGGCCCTCAATTTCTTACTAATGCTGATCAGGGATGATTTTTCTACTTGAGATTTGGCCTTTTTTTGTATAAGTCTCCTCCTTTTATTGTAAAGTTTGCTTATGGCCGGGGTCCACCAGACTGGTTTCTTCTTGCTTGAGGAAGGTGTCATGGTTTTATTTGGGATAGCATGGTCCATGCAATCCTGAAGATGCATATAGAGTGCCTTGGTGTAGGATTCCGCATCCTGGATATCATTATCCTTCTGCAAGGGAATAGTGAAGCTTTCCACTTCGGATGCAAATAGTTTGAAGTTTGCTTTTGAAAGGTTTTTGACTATGGTTTCTTTGACTGGGGGAGGTGGAGGAGTGAGGATATCCAGGGTTATCAGTTTGTGGTCGGACCTGATCAAGGAGGGAGTGATAACAGGTGTGGTACAATGGGCGCCCATATTTGTGATGATTAAATAGAATATGTTGTCCCCTCTAGTAATAAAATAAAAGATTAAAGATATTATACAACACCCCTCCCGTCTGCCAGATATTGCCCAATGGCTACTCGTCCTGCACCCTACTAACCCATTTGTTCTTCTCTTGCAGTGACAGCCATGTATCTCCAAACAAGACAACCTCATTACAGTACCCCCAACAAGCCATCTCATAAAATAACCTTGTAAGAAGACAGTCACTAATGGACCCCTCAGCTCCTACTATCACAAGTATTGGGCCTCCTCTCTCATTTTGGAGCTCTCTGACAACAGAAGTTAAGCCTAAATTTAATTTATTGGCATTTGTTTATCTGAAAGTCCCACTGAGCAGTGCCCTTTTTCAGAGGCCCAAGGAGGAAAGTTTTATTATATACACACACCACGGACATCATTTGCATGGTTTCATCAGTTACAATCAGTTTCATTCATGAGCAACAGTTTCATTATTCAGATACCACTGACATCAGTTACATCACTTACAAATAGTTTTGATTAAAAATAACGGTTAGGCTGACTGTATATGAATGTTTTTTTAAAATACAGAGGTGTATGCAGAGTAGTATCATCAGTATGCTCAGACTGTCAGTTATTACATAAAAAATGTGTTACTATAAGGATTTGTTCAAAATCTAGGACACAAGAAGGATGGGTGGTGGAGCAAGGATGACAAAGGAGAGATGATAGAGGAGGGTATAACTGTGATACTAATCCATTAAGTTTTGTGCAGAGCAGTTACAGCACAAATTCACAGAATTATAACAGTACCAGTTTAACGAGCAATGGTGCAGGTGAAGTCTTATTAAAATATCAGGTGTTGCTTCAGTTGCCAATTATTCTTAAGTAGAGTGAGATGGCATTCCAGCTATTAGCAATTAAGTGTGAATACAGGTCACAGATTGTACCTTGCTGGCATAGCCACAGGTTTTGGATTTTGTACAACTTTTTGGAGTATTTAATAGTGAAATTTAAATATATTTTGCAGCTCTATCACAAGGTTAGTTATACAAATAATACATGAAGCTTCAACTGGTTTTGAATCTCAACAAAACATTTGGGGTGAGTGTGTGCAGTTCATTAGGTACAGCCTTTAGTCCACAGTAAAGCTAAAGAAGCCAATACTAATGTTGAAAGACCGTGCGTATACACACACACACACACACACACACACACACACACACACACACACACACACACACACACACACACACACACACACACACAGTACATCTTAACAGCAAAGCACCATAAATCATTGGCACAGAAAATAGCTTCAGGAATGCTGGCAAAAAGAATGCTATCACAACACTTCTCTCTCTCGTTAGTGTGCAGTCTCAACCAAGACACCTCTGAGTAAAGGCTGTAAGGGGCACAGCTCAAGGATGGTTGCCTTTCTCTTTATCAGCTTTTCTTGTGGCATACTTTGAATATACAGCTTCAAGAATGGTGTTTAATGTAGTAAAGTCTTCTCGGATTTTCATGCCAATGATACAAAATTGTATTTGTCAAAATTCTGACTTGCATATGGGTTACCAGACTATCTGTGATCTACTGGACTTGTGTCAACGTCTACCAGCATTAATACACCACCTTACCTGTAAACTTACTTACAGATTCAGCCTTAGCACCCCATACATAAAGAAACCATCTGATCTGTGTATACTGGGGTATCGTGGTGCTACCTGTCACAGGAATTAAGTACATCTGTTAAAAATGCCATAAAAGGAATGACACTTTTTTGTCACACATCTACCTAATGTCGATCTTAAATTTTGTCCAGTTTACTAAATACTTCACCTTATCAATTACATTTGTCTCATTCTGTATCAGTTTATATGCCCTAAATACATCGTCTCATGAACTCCATTTAAATCTCTTTCCAACATTAACTTTTTTGATGACACTGTTATACAAAATTAGCACATCAGCAGTCTACTAATCCAACTGCACAACAATTTTTCAGCTCTGTACTTGAACTTAATAGCAAGCAACTGAGCCTGAAAAACATTTGAAATAGCTACCATGATTTTCAGTTCCAAACAGAAGTTTCTCAGCTCTTCCCACTTACGTAAACTCGCCAGCAAAGGAAACAGGACACAGCAGATTACTCACTACAAACATTTAGTGCTTCTTGGTTGTTGTCTTTCGGCTTTTCCCGGTTAGGGTCGCCACAGCGGAACTCCGGTCCGCTAATAATTGGCAGTAGATTTTCACGAACGCCAAGGTGCCAGCTCGACGTTCAACCTTCAACGAAGGCACGTTAGGGCTTCTTGGTAAAGCTCTTAATTATAAAAATGCACATCAATGCAATACACAGTGAAGTTACAAAATAAGTAAAAGTTTGCAGTACTTTCTCCAACCATCTTACCACTCTAGTCAAGTCCAATGACCAAACTATAATATGCTCTTTCTCGAACTGTTCTTGGCTTCCTTGAACATTTCCACACCTCCAAACACAGTAAATACTGTATGTGGGTTTATGTACCCTTCTCCAAGAGCATACCACTGCGATAAATTAAAAAAGCTAACCAGCTATGAGCAACTACCTGTTTGCTCCATCTCCCACTCTCTCATAGTCACCCTCACAGTACACTTCACGGGTGAGGTGACCCTGTTTATTTCTAAGCCCTGAACCTGCCAAACACTCCCAAGAATCCCCTGCCTGCCAATTGCATAGTGGTAAGCATCTCAACTTTGAATCCCTGTAGCTCTACCAGTGTTCTGCTTATTCACTTAGTATGTTGAAATCTACGCATTTTATTAATCCTTAAACTGCAGTCTGTAATAATGTTATCCTCGCACATCACCAGAGTGCACCTAATCTGCTTGCCCCCCCCCCCACCTTACCAGTGGCCTACCTTTTCTTCTTGGTTGCCACTGAAGTGTTTAAAAGGGTGGTTTGTGCCCTCTTCTTCTATCCCCTAAATGTCCTTTTATTGTGGTCTACTAAGGCCCTAATCTCTCATTACATCCAATTTACACCCCTAGTTTAGTCCTTTCTGAGTTCTCTTTACCTTCTTCCTCTTCTCTTAAAAAGAAAAAAATCTCAGTACTTCTATACTTATATTGCTGCTAAGTAACTCATGTAAATGCCATCCTTTTTACTGATGGTTTTTGTTGAGATGAGCAGTGATTTGCGATCTAGGTCCGACCCTCTCAGTTTGCCTTCGTTAAGCTTGGACCCACTCCGCTCCCCAACCCCATCCCCATTCTCACCTACCCCCTCTATCACTAAATGTATACTCTATCCATCCAAACCACTCCCTCTTACCACTCCCCCTCTTCCTGCAAAATCCTCCTATCAGCTCTCCCCTCATTTTCATAAAAGCCCCTCCCACAAACTGGTCTTACATCTACCTAATTGACTACCAAACACTTCATTTAGCCCATAAAATATACTTAACCCACTCTCTCCCTGTTGCACTACATTCCAATTAAATCTTCCACTTCCTGTATCTTACTAGACAAAATGCTACATCTCCTCCTCTCTACAACTCTGCTTCTTCTTCTTCTCTCTCTCCCTCTCTCTATATCCTACCATTACCCCCTAACCTACTGTAACAATACCCCTATTCATAACTGTCCACATCATCAATCCTCTACATCCTATTCAATCCCTACTGCTCCTGCTCTATTCTCTCACTATATGTCACCCATCTAGTCAAGATTCAACTATTCCCTCGGCACACTATCACCCAAGATAAAATCAAGGTTTCTTCGTCAATCTATCCCCCCCTCAAATCCAATACACTTAACATTAAACTTGCTTCTCGCTGGGGATATACACCCCAATCTAGGCCCTGCCTCTAACTCCCCCCCCCCCAAACGCACTACTCCTCCCCTTCATATTTCACACCCCCAGATGTTTACTGCTACTTTTACCAGAAACATCAATATAACATCTCTCAACAATCAAAGCATCCTAAACAAAGTTACTGAATTATATTCCTGGATATCCCTACACACCCCTGACATTCTCTCCATCTCTGAAACATGGCTAAAACCCCATATATCTGACAATGAAATCATACCCCCTGGCTATAATATCTACCACCAAGATAGAACCAAGAAATAAAGTTGTAAGTGTAGCTATATTATACTCAGAACTTCTCACGCTCCATCCCCTACCTTACATACCACCCGATTTTCACCCAGCTGAAATCCTTATTGTTAACTGCAATCTGAAAAATCAGGGGGGGGGGGGGGGAGTCATTGCTTCCATCTATATACCTCCTGAAAATAATATCTCTACCGTAGAACATTCTCTCCTGTATCTCACAAACTATCTCTCACAATACCATTATATTAGGTGATGTCAACATTGATTGCAATAGCCTGTCCAACCCTCCAAACACTAGCATTAATCTATTTGGCTTCTCCCAACTTATCACTACCCCTAGTCGCCTTAATCAATGCTCCAACACCGTCACCACACTTGACTGGATCCTCAACTCCCACCCAGATCTCTCCCACAACCCCTCCACACTTCAAACTCACCAAGCAATCATCTCCCTATTTCCAGACAGCGGCACTCCCCCCATACATCCAAGTCTCATCATTACAAAAGACTGTCACAAACTTTCAAACTTCAACCCTGACACGTTTAATCATATCCTCTCCTTCACTAACTGGTCATTCCTTCAGGACCTCTCCCTCGAAGATGCTGTTCTACAATTTAACAGCATCTTTCTTAACACACTAAACTCCTTAGCTCCCCCATCAGGAAAATTAGAATTATATCCAACTTTACACCCTGGATAACTCAAGACACACTTTCCCTCATGCAAGACAGTGACTATGCCTGGAAAACCTGGCATAAATACAAATCTCCTTCCAATCTCCAGCTCTACGGAGAACTTCATAACCTACCAAAAAAAACAAACCAACCTTGACAAAAATTTTTTACCTAAATACACAAACATTATAACCCACGGAAATTCTGGAACACTACCAACAAGCTCTTAAACCAAGGTAATCCCTGTTCACCAAATCCCTTCCCCAACAACTCTGCCACACTTAACTCCTTCTTCATAGACTCCATACAGAAATTAGGAAGAACACAAATGCGTACCCTGCTACCTCACCCCATCCACCCACACAACCTCCTTTTCTCTTTAGCCTATTCCCACTTCTTCTATTAGCTCACTCTTCAGTAAACATAAACCCTGCTCCCCTTCTGCTGATAATTTACCACCTCTCTACCTTAAAATAGCAGCTTCATCAATTGTATATCCCATTTCCATATTAATCAATAGGTCAATTCAGGAAAATATAATCCCTGATATCTTGAAGAAATTTTACATTATTCCTCTACATAAAGGGGGAAACTCCTCCGACCCTTCTAACTTCAGGCCTATTGTTATTCTATCTCACCTTTCAAAAATTCTGAAAAAATGCATTCATAAACAGCTCCTTGCACATCTTCAAAAAAATGCTCCTCACCTCTACACAACAAGGTTTCCGCCCTAATCACTGAACTGCCACAGCATTAATATTGTTTGCACATACTATCTCTACAGCTCTTGACCACAATAAACTTGCCTCATGCCTATTCCTTGACTTCTCTAAAGCCTTTGGCACAGTCTCTCACAACTTACTTCTGTCCAAACTAGCTTGCCTTAATCTCTCCAACTCTACTCTCTGCTGGTTCTCTAGCTACCTCTCAAAGAGACTTCAAGCTGTCAAATGGCTCTCCCAAGGCTCCATCTTAGAACCCCTTTTATTCAACATCTTTACTAACAATCTCTACCAATCCTGCCCTCATTCCTCTAATGCAATACACTGATGACACTACAATAATTTCCACCTCTGACAATCTACCTCACTTACTCACCATGACCCAAGAATCACTGCAAAAAATGGCTCAAATCCAACCACCTTCTATTTAACTCTAATAAAACAAAATTCCTCCTCTTCCTCCCAAAGTCTTTCCAACACCTCAAAACCACCTTCACAGTCACCTCACTAAACAACACAAGTATCAAGGTTGAACCCCACACTAAACTACTTAGGGTTATCACTGACTATCAACTTAAATTTAACTTGCACATCAATAACTGAATTAAAAAAAACAAAACAGCCTACTTTACAGAAACAAGAAATTCCTGACACAATAATCTAAACTCTCTTTAGCAAAGGCCTATCTACTTCCAAGTCTCCTATATGCTGCTCCAATCTTAACTAACCTTCAAAAGAATCTTTCATCGAAGCTAAATTTCACTTATAACAAAATACCTAAATTTGCTAGCAATCTACCCTTTCGTTCACACCACTGCCTTCCTCAAAAAAAAAAAAAAAACTCCAGTGGCTAAAATTTCACCATCACCTACTTCCTTCTGCCTCAACTACACCTGACTCGCTCCATCTTAAACTAACCCGTAGCTTGTCCTACTCTCTCAACTCTCATTATTCCCTTTGTTCCTAAACATTCACTATGCAGCTCAGCCCAACACCTCCTTCATATCTACAAACCCAATAAATCCATTGGCAAACTACTTTATAACCACTCAGTCCTCTGCTTGGAACCAACTGCCCCTTGAAATACATTCAATCTGTAACACTTACTGCTTCAAAAAAAAAAAAAAAAAAACATTAAAAGATCATCTGTGCAACTAACAGACTTGCTCCTGCACTGACCCTACTTAATTCTACATTTCCACTCACTAATAACCCCTCCTCTGCACAATAGCAACTTCTACCTCTTCTGTTCTGAAGAGCAGATTCAATGTCTATACATCTGTAAGTTTTAGTTTTAAATGCCCTATCAGATAAAGTTAGAAAAGACTGGAAAAGCAATTTACAAGAGAACAGTGGGAGGGCATATGTACAGCTCCCCAAGTATGCAAAGTCCAGAAGGTTTAGGATCTTTGTTTGGAAGTGTTTGCATAGATATTTTTACACCCCAAGTTAACTTCAAAGAAATTTTTCTCAAGTAATGTTGGAGGTGTGAAATTGAAGGAGGAGGTAATTGGAAACATATGCTTTGGGGGTGTAGTAAGTTGGCAAATTTTAACATTTCCCCATCAGAAATATTGGGTAAACAAATGGCTTTAAGGACATGATTTTTTTAGCTGGGATATATAATCTGAATTGCCTAGACACAGTAAGGCTTTATTATTTAGTTCAATTCTGTTTGCTGTGTGATGTCACCTCCCTGGGCCAGTGATCAGGGAGCCTGAATTCTCACCATTGACACTGGAAAGGGACATTACCTAGAACAAAAATGGATACACCCAGTTTTTCCAGATGCAGCTCTCTGCATCAAGCACAATTTCCCTTAAGAGTACACAGGGAACATACTCAGTCCAGGGTCTGGATTTCTCTCTCTCAGTCTCCCTCCAAGTCTCCAATAAGACTCTCCACTGGTACAGCTTTAGATTTGAGTCCTCAGCAGAGTCTCCAAGCAGAGTCCTCCAGTACCCTCTCTGTGAAACCAGTGCTTTGTGTCCCTGCTCCAAGCAGCTGAGACACTCGCACTGAAATTTGATATGCACACACACACACACACACACACACACACACTTGGGAAAGGTCAGCACAGATTTACTAGCTATGCCCCCTTCTGCTTAGACATAAAGATAGTTACACTCCAGCAGATACTCCAAAGCCAGCTACTCTAATGCTATTACAAGGGTACCCAATTACACCGAGTGAAATTAATTTGACAAATGCAGTAAGGCTTTCAGGAGTGGCCACAGAGTCACCAAATATATATGAGTACACTTAAAGTTTAAAATATTCTCTAAAGGACCAGCCACAATGAAAAGTTTAAATGTATTTAATAATAAAAGAACATTAAAATACTAAACATATATTTAAGATCAATCAACACCAGCGTTTCAATCACAAGAAATATTAAAATACCACACATGAACAGATTCACACAGATACAGAAAAACAGTACTTAACTAATCTCACTATATTTTCCTGACTGATCTAAAGAATTACTATTCCCTGGTCACTTACTAGGTAAGGCAAGGTGAATTGAGTGAGTGGTCTTCCTTCTTTGTCAGGTTCCTAAAACAGACTGCCCTGAGACTTCTCTCTCATCTGGTATTAAAACACCATTTTAGTCCTAGATTACAGAATAACGTCACATACATCTGGTCATCTGACTTCTGGTTCCCATTCTACCCCACTGCTAGAAACTGGGCCAAACTTTAGCACATATGTGTTACTATACACACATATAGAGCTTTGCTGAGATGTGTTATAGCATCTGGAAGTTATAAAACAAACACTTCCACTCTTCCTACAGGAGCTAAAAAAACATTCTCTGGCACAGACATTTAGTCTCTGGTGGCAGTCAGAACTTTAAGATATAATCTTTATGGCTTAAATTAAGTAATTTAAATTCTCTTCCAGTATCCTATTTACAACACTACAGTCTGATATAAATGTATATTTATTTTCTGTCCAGCAGGACACACTGCCGATACATTTTTAACACAAACATCTGTAAAAATTAGTCCGATATACAAATGACATAATTCTTTACAACATTCTAGCTAGCTATGCTGGCATATGTTACACATCAACTGCCCTACCTCGCCTTGCATACCTGGGAATACCTCACATCATCACAGGCTGTCAAAAACACAATTACTAAAAAATAGAAATCAAAGTCTAAACCAACAATATTTGAAATACTAAAGACTATAAAAGAAAAAAAAATTGGAAGAGGAATATTTAGAAAATGGGAGGAGCAAATTATGTAGAAGTAAATGGAAACTGTGGGAACAATTCTTGCAGGAAAATGTTCAGGAGGAGAAAGAATGCGGTTCAGGGGAAGGCAGGAATTCAGCAATTTATGTACTGCTAGACTGAATTATACAGAAAAAAGATATATGATGTGTAATGTATGTAAATGGAAAAAAATAATACGGTTTTCTTTTCTGTTAATGTTTGCCTATGTTTTAAGTGATAATTTAATAAACGTGTTAAAAATACAAAACCTATTGCTCTACCGACTTTCTAAAAGAACAGTTTTACTGCTTAAAAAAATGAGTTATTTGTTTCAGAACTCCATCCTTGATTGGGTTGGGTCAGAGTTTGTGTGAATGTTAATATCAAAGGGCAAGTATGCCACAGTATAAATCCAAAGCATTACATCATGGTAAATACATGACTTTATCTTACTGATTGGATGTCTGTCAAGAAACTAGAGTGATAAAAATGACAATTACCGTTTGTTCAACTTGAGTGAACTCACAGTGGTTAGTACAAAACCTTATATAAGATCATGTAATAATGGGGTCCATTCTTAACCTAGATGTGATAATCTAAACCAATCCTTCAAATGATCTTTCCACTAGAGTTTTATAGTTTCCTTTCTATAAATTACATTATCTTTGCACATTTGTATGGAGGTCTGGTACCTTCCTTAAACTAACTCCTTAAAATTACATACGGATTAAGGCAAAGCAGATGCCAGTAGCCCCCCCCCCAATCACACACACACACACACACACACAAGATCACAGGAGGTTACTAGGTCAACAGCCCTACAGCCTTTTTAAGACTAGCTATTCATACACCAATTTTCCCAATTATTAATACCAAAGTAGTAGAATGGCTTTGTTATATGTCTGTGCCTTAGGACATCTACAAGTTGCTCTCGTCCATAAGTGACACAGGCAGTAAGCCAGAGTAAAGTTGACATTTTCATCCAGTGGTCCAAATTGCATTTGAACAGGCTTATGAAAAAGATGTGCTTCACATGAACAGGGAGTCTCTTCAACAGACAAAATAATCTCTGAGACACATACATACAATGTTATTACAGAATAAAATAAACAGTCGGCAGATACTGATGTTTAAACGTATGCTTCCCTTTAGCAAGTATTGGACATATGTAACCTATTCACAGTAAATAATGCACAATGTCTTAATAACAGTTGGAAGCAAAGAACTACAGCTCCTTTCCAACAACTAATTAAAGCACCTTGTTTAACAACTGCTATTCTAAAAAACTCCTGATTATCGTTTCTCAACAGTGGGGTTTCCATTTCAAAAATAACCCCATATGGTTTTTCAGTAAAACTCTTCAAATCCTGTACTGTGGCACTGGTAAGGTAATGTCATGTAAATCAAACAAAATAATGCACGTTATGCCTGCTTGCCCTACTAACTCATTTGTGTCTTTCAGCTTTTCCCGGTTAGGGGTCGCCACAGCAGAACTCCGGTCCGCTAATGATTGGCAGCAGAGTTTTACCTGCTGGCTTTCTGGGCCAAACGCACAACCTTCAACGAAGGAACGCCCATTCACGCATGTCGCCACACAGAAGACGCTCTGAGAATCGAACAGGCAACGTCCAACTGTGAGAAGACAATGCTACCGCAGCACCACCACCGCAGTTAAGAACTCCAAAACAATACAAAACAGAGAACAGAGGCCAGCCTACCAGAATCCCATTTATATCTTTAAGATTCCATGATTGACTTCAGCATTACCAAGGCTTTCAATGATGCACCAATAAATGACTGAAGAAAAAATAAATAAACAACTGAACAGGGAGCGCCTAACCTGTATTAAAACGGAGTTCTCTCATACAGATTGGCAACACAGTTTATCAAAGATAAGGGTGGGTATCCAACTGCTCGCAGAACTTATCATAGCCTACAATAAACTTGTTAGAAACTTGTTAGAATTTGAAGACTAAAAAAATAAACAACTTGTAATCCAATAAACCAACAATAACTTTTAATGCAATATTTAAAACCTATCTAACAAACCTCAAAAGCTTAAATGTCTGGGTCTGCTGAGTGAAGTACAGCCAAAAAAAAGTGATAAGTATAAGGAATTACCCAGATCACCTTGTAAGGGCCAGAATAATTACAGAAATCCTACTATCTGCTAGAGAAGACCATCTACAGCCTCCTGCAAATACTCAGGAGCCTGCATAGAACATAGATCAATATCAGAGTTGCATTCATTCATTCTCCATTCATTCTCCAATAACCCACTTAATCTAATTCGGGGACGTAGGGCAGCAGGCACTGTGACTACTCCATTCTTAATAGGCATGAGACACACAATCTCATCCTGAATGGAGTGTCAAGCCACTACAAAACGCACATCCAGGCTTGCTCACACATAGCACACAACTACCGGCAATCTGGAGGTATGCCAATTCACCTCTCTTTGCTATGCGAGGGGAAATAATGCCACCCAGCAAAACCCCGTGTGGACACATGCAAAAAGTACAAACTCTGCAGAAAAAGCTTCCAGCCAATAGCTGAACTGGAGCTGAGCAATTATTCCCACTTCCCAGTCAAGTACATGAAGCAACACAATACGTGCCACAAAGATGCAGCTCAATGCGTTCATAACCTGTCAAGCACTTAAAAATGCTGTCTTGCCAAACATTCTTTTAGTGTGCTGTTCCACAGGTTAAACTGCTGCTAAAGAACAAAGGAAGAAACAGAAGAAGCATAATTACTTCCACTCTCTGACCTCCAATGTTCGGAAGTAGCTAAAAATCTCTCAGAGCTCAGGACGGAGGTGCAGAATTCATCCCACACATTACTAAACTAAGTCAATCTCTACAGAAACCACCAAGGAGACACTTTTTAAATAATAAAAGTGTATACTCTATGTTTCATATATCAAGATCAAAAGTGTGACTGTGTCACTATGTCTGGTCACAGAACACTAAGTTCCCCATATAAGATTCACAAGCAACACTGTTCAAAATACTACTGATCACTATCGCATTGAAAAGTTAAGAAGACTGCACACCCAACTAACTAAAGAAAGATGTCCACAGAAATATTCCACAGTTAGCAGAAGAGGAGAAATGAAGTGCATTACTTTCCAAAAACAAGTTCTATGCTTTCCACAAAGCATTCAGGACAAGCCCATATGACAGGTACCTAATCAAATGTAGTCAAAATGTTTTAATACTGCAAATTTCCTAGACAGCAGCTCTCCCAAGACTTCTCAATAGGAATATTCCGCCCAAATAGAAGTTTACAACACTGCTAGAAGCAAAAAAGTCAGAAACTAAATTAGTGTGTGTTATCAGAGTACCATGAAGAGGGGCAAAGTCTAGGGGTGCATGCAACTGTGTTGGAAAGATTTCACAAAGTAATTATCTCATTCTGATGTAAGTTAGCAAGCTTGATCATTGTATGACACCCACGCAGCAGTTAGCTACAGCTATAAACAGTGAAGCTGGTTTGACGATTACTGCAGAGGATCAAGACTGTAAATTGTGAATGAGCTGTTTCCTGTAGTCCAGGGTTTGACTCCTTCAGCCTCCATTTGCTTACTGTAAAACTCTAGCAAGTTGCATAACAGTACGTGATGAATAACACCTAAAAAAGGAAAGCTGTGCCTGGTGGGCTATAGTTAATAAAAGACCACATTTAGACAGTAGAAACCAAGTCAGTATGGAGTCCACAAAACAAAGTTTACAATTGTACAGGAGGCATACAATCACAAAATGGTGTGGCAGAAACTTAAGGATATAAACACTTGCATCCTAACAGATCTGTCTTTAAAAAACAGGAAATTTACTCCTACAAATATCCTATACCAAAGTTACTTTTACATTTCTTCCTCACTATTTCCAACATGTTTCTTTTTCATGTTGGCTGTGATTTATTAATTTTTTTTAATCCTTTTTATGCACATAAGCTTACTACACAAAACTTTCACTGGGCACACAGGGATATTATGGGGGATCTTAACTTTACACTTCTTCCAGCCTACTTCTTTCACTTTTATGCTTAAAAGGTAAGCAATATACCCTTAAAGAGACTGCCTATAATTCCTAAAATGCACTACATGAGTGCCCAGTTCCCAAAAATGTTTAAGTATGGTAGAATGTGTAGCGGTTTTGTAAATAATTCTTAAATTTGAATTTTATGCAAACTTTCTGGAACTGTTCCTCCTCAAGCAATCTTACACTATTACTTTAACACTGGAAAAGCACAGGGGTGTACTCTGAACTTAAGTGGTATTTTACATTTCAGACTATCTGCATTACATTGACTTTAAGTGATTAAAAAATTAAAAGTTTTCACCTTTCGGATAAAACCTGTACAGGGAGAGAAACTATGGACAGATTATTTACTGGTGCAGTATGTCTAAATGGGATCTTCTGAGAGATTGTTATGACCTTGTTTACCATTTATGACCAAAACATCAGTTTGCCTTTTGCAATGATAACCATTGATTATTTTTAACCTAATAGCCAGCGACTTCAAAAGCAGTCCAAGACACATTATACATGAACATTATGACTGATGGAATAACTAATTTATTTAGCAGTTTTGTTCAGACTCAGAACAAAATCACATCGTCAGGCTGTGGTGTGAATTTAGTTAAAGGTGACTGACAAGATGCCCATAAAAAGACTTGCCTTGGTTTAAGAATTATTTACTAACCCTGCAGCTAAAACTGATGACATACCTATATTATTTCCTTCTGGTATTTGTTGGACGCATGGAGAGGTACACATGTGAAAATGCAATGACCTTAAAATACAAGTAAACTGCATAAACAAATCTGCTAGAAGAACTACAAAAAAAAAATTGCTGCTTCATGCCTGAAGACAACATTTAACCACTTTTGATGTACGTAATACACCTAGATTTGGATTAAATGGAAGGAGAACTACTCTGTGAAGAAAAGTTATTATTCGGTAGAGCTGTTTTTGTAAATATATGCTACTGTTGGAGACTTAAGTGATTCAAGAGCCCCTCCAAAGCTGGCAAGACATCTGATGGACTGTGCTAGAAATCTTAGAGAGTAAACAATCTGCCAACTATGCACCAGGCAGGATACCACTGCCACATAGCTGCTACTTTAAACATCTCGCTCCCACTCCTTATGCCACACGCAAGTAGCACCTATCCCAGCCACTTTTTTCCTGTCCCAGCAGGAACAGCTAGAATTTCCACTGTGTGATACCTTAAACCTCTTGAATCAGAGGCAACATAGGATATATACACCCTTGGGTATATGGATATCAGTTGGGGATGACTACCCTGTGTTTCCAAAAGTCAAACGTTCCTCTTATGCTGTGCTGATGATGTCATAAGAAGACAGAAACATGCATGTCCACAGCTAGAGGGGTTTGGCTTTATTGGCCTGAAATTGTCCATAAAAACACTTAAAAGTAAAAGAAGAGAGTCATGGACATTCAGAATTGCCATTTAGCTGAAACACTTGATATCCTTAAAGGGTAATTTACATAAATCCCATGTTGCCTCTGATTCAAGAGGTTTAAGGTATCACACAAATTCTAGGTTTGCTAGATTTTTCTTTGTGTGTTTTTAACCGACTGGTTTTCCTGTGTGACCTTTTTAAACATTGTTTTAGTTTGTCCAAGCAGGAACAGGAATTGTTTGTTGCACTACGTCTCTTGATCAAAGCCACCCCCCCAGTTTCTCCTCCTCTCCCACCAGCACCCTGAATTTCCAAACACCCTCACAATACAGCCACCAGTGAGTGCTAGATGCCTCTGGTCTCTTCACTCTGTAGCGCTTAGTGTTCCCCAACAGCCATGTCCTCAGTTGCCAGCGAATTAAAACTTATAACAGCTTTACCAACACGTTAACACCTGGAGCCTGTGACCCCCCTCAACAGCAGGTTAGCTCTGAGAGACTCAGCCTGTCAACCCAGTATCAGGTCAGTCATCTCTGCAGCCTCTGCCTTGGTTATCTTATTGGTGGTGAGTGGTGCATATTCCACACCCTCTTCCAGCAATTACCAGAATACTCTAACCAATTTCCGCACTCCCCTTCACATCTATGTGACTCATATGGACCATATACTGACATCAACAGTAGACTATTGCTCCAGGTACACCACTTGGATGACACACCTGGACGACTATGTCATACACAAAATGACGACTTTGCTGGAAGACTGGAATTTCAATATCACAAAACAGGGGGTTATTTTAATGGAGGACCAGTGCAAATCTGAATGTATTCTGACAACTCCTATTCACCTCCAGGGGGAATACCTCACCTCACTCTATCAAGGCTGGGATTTGGTGTAGCTATATTCAAACATCCATTAATTCCACCGGCTGGCTTCAGATTAAGTAAACAAAGACAATAAGACAAACAACAGGGATTAAGAGAAATTGTTAATCGCTATGTAATCCAATGTAACTACTGTCTGTTTATTTTACTGTGGAGCTTTTCTCTCCGGGCCTCCGGTGAAAATGGACCTACGTCCAGTCGGACACTCCCGGTCAACAAATGTAAATAAATAAATGAAAATAAAGAGAAGCACTAAATAATTATTTTGTATTCAGCACATTTTAGAACAATGGCTAAAATGCCTGGATGTGTTCCAATTTAAAAACAATAAAATGAACAATCCAATAAATGCAGAAACAAAAGGAATACATTTTGATTGCAAAAACAATTACTGCTGGGCGCAGCGTATGTAACTAGCTTAAGTTATTTGAAACAGTTACACAAGATAACTTATCACAAAAGCATTCACGTCATCTCCTTCACATACACACTTAAATGTCTTCATGTCTTTGCAAGTCTCCTGAAGAAGGCTAATCTAAGCAGCTTTCACTTCCCCCCAAGAAAAATTACATCCTTACAGTTTCTTTCAGACACCGGTCATCTTGATTCAAAAAGGTACTTCATTCTTCTTGCACATCACCATCTTTTTCCCCTGAAATGCATTCACTTGTGAATGATACAAAAAATATCTTTTCTGCAAATCTGAGAATTCTTCCTGATCCCATGTCTCCTACCAGCAGTCATAATGTTATAGGATACTTCACTATCCAAGCTTTTATCACCTTCTCATAACGGATTCTGAAAGCAGGTGCAGATATTAGGTTCTTTAATAGATTTTTTAAAACTTACTTAAAGGACTTATTTTCTGAGGTCAGTAAATGCATCACAGCAGTTGATGAGTCAAATGCCATAGCCATCCATTTTTCCATTTAACTGTACTAATGTATTTGACCCGTTTAATATAAATCTTCATAAACGTTTTTATTAGGACCACGTCACCACCACCATTAAAATCTATGGACGCAACATTATGCTGACACCACCAAAGCTAAAGTTTATATAGTTTTCCTCAATGACATCAGTGTACAGAAAAGAAACTTTATAAAAGTGCATTTATTCTTCAAATTGCCATTGGAAACCCTCCCTTGTGGTCCAAAGTGCTGCTTGGCAGTTTTTGCACCGCATGCCATGATGCAAAAGGTAAGGTAAACAATCGTCAGCAAATCTCTTTAATCTGCAGAAAAATTGTGGAGTTACTATACCCATATATGTGTGTGTATATACACACAGTTATTTATCTTGCATTTGTCTACCGGGAAAGCCCTACTGGACACAGGTCATTTTTCAGAGGCGGCCCAGGGAGAAAAGCTCCACATCAAACAATATAAACAACAGTAATGCATTACCGGTACAAGTTTACATATACATTGTTGTACAAGCTTATTAATACAGGATATAGATCATATTTTTTGAGCACACAATAGTACGACATATTTACCTAGTGGGGTATATACATACAGACACAGGTAACTGAGATGTTATTACCAGATGAAAAGCTTTGATTATTTATTATCAGATGAAAAGCTTCAATTATTACCAGATGAAAGTTGCAAAGAACAGTAGTGTAAATGTCAGGCTGTAGTTCGATATACAAACAAACATCCTTAGTAATCAAAATACAATACACACTAATATAAGAATGGAAGTGAAATGGCAGTGTTATTGCTAGGTAAGAGACGGAACGGAGTTGTGGAGATCGAAGATATCATCCTGGACTGTTGCAGGAGCATAGCCATGTAGAAGTTGGGTGAGTTTTTAGTCCTCTTTTAAAATGGGGTAGATTGGTATTGGAAGTTAATACATGATGCAGCTTGTTCCAGGTTTTGGCTATGATGTTAGAGAAAAGGGAGTACCCAGCAGTGTTATTAGATTTGGATATGGTTAGTAAGGTTTTTATTTTTATTAGAGCAGAGGATCCTGTTTACATAGGGATGTATTGGGTTAACAATGGTAGGGTTTTTTGTGGCTGATACAGCATCTTATGGGCTATGGTTAGCTGGCTGTAGAGTAAGAGATGTGGGAGTTCCAGCCATTTGAGTTGTTAAAGTGCGGTGCAGGATGTGCCCTGAGAGGGGAGTCTGTGGAGAATTTAGAAATTTTGTTATAGCAGGGCTCTACTTTGTCGTCATGTCTGTTTTTCTGAGGTTAGTGAGAATAGGAGAGGCATAAAGGGGAGCTGCAATGAGGTGTGTCTGAGTTACTGTAGTTTTTTGTTGAATTTGTAAGATACTGTATTTCTATATACCATTCCTATATTTTGTGAACTTTCTTTATAGTTTGTGAGATATGGATGTTGAATCTTAGGTTAGAATCTATCACGAACCCCAGGAGTTTAATGTGACAAAGATGAAATGTTAGTGTGGTTTATGGATGTGATATTAAAAAGGGAGTGGGTGGAAAAACATAAGTTTAGTTTTATTAGGATTCAAAATTAGTTGTGCATTACTTAACTAGGATTCTACTGCAGTAAAGGATTCTTGTGTAAGTGACTGTAAGTCTGCTATAGTGGGAGCTGAGGAGACCAAAGTAGAATCATCTGCTTACTCAAATCACAGTGGCTTGTGGTGCAGATGTATGGGGCTTATTAGTAAAGACAGAGAAAAATAAGGGACCTAGTATGGACCCTTGGGGTACACCAAGGGTAAGTGGCAGTAGAGGAGAGAGGTTTTGTTGCCATCGTACTGCTTGCTGATGTCCAGTAGGGCAGTCACGGAACCAGGAAACGGTTGGTGGGCTTATATTCAATTAGTTTGCTATGGGAGACCATATCGAAGACCTTGGATAGATCAAGAAAGACAGTTGATCCAATAAGATTATTGTTTCTGTGTTGGTGAAAGATAGTACAGCGATGGTGGTGTTGTGGTGGGGACGGAAGCCATATTGCAGGTTAGAAAGAAAATTATGCTTCTGTAGGTAATCTATTAATTGTACATGTATGCATTTCTCTAGAACTTTTGCACAGTGGGGACAAGATAGCCATTGGTCGACAGTTGGATATGTCAGTAGAATTACCTCCTTTGTGAAGTGGAATAACATATGATGTCTTCTAAACTATAGGGGCATGGTATTCAGAGATAGCTCAGGGTACATACATAAGGATAATACAATACTGTTGGCAGCGATTTTGAGAAAGTCAAGGGGAAGGTTATCTGCGGCCAATGTGGAGGGTTTTAGTTTTTTTAATAGTTGTATTTTATTATTTCAGTTGGGACTGGTTGAAGGGAGAATGTGTTTCCTTAGTTAGGAGATGTTTGTATGTTGTACATACATGCACAACCATTATATTTCAGGATGCAAAGGAAATATCCTGTCCATAAAGCACAGAGTAAAACAAAAACTACACACACACTTACTAGATGCATTTCAGACACAGCTGTAGTCAGGATACAACATTTTCATTTCAAGCTGTGCCTTCTGTGAAGGTTGGGAGCCAGGCTGGCAACTCAACACCGTAAAAACATCACTACCAATCAATCTGCGGACCAGTGATCCGCTGCGGCAACCCTAGCCAGGAAAAGACGAAAGACATTGCTGCACAGCCTGTGTTAGCATTCTGTAGCAAAGAACACTGAAAAACAGACATGCACAAAAAGGAATCAGCATGGCAGAGGAAAGCATTAAAGAGACAAAAAGAAAGAGGAGTTCTATGCAACACCAGAAGTGATGGCAAGCTACAGAAGAGGGAAGCTTGTTCCTCAGTACAGAACCATGACAGGTAAAAAGGTGTATGTGAAATAAATGAAATACAAAAACTTACAAAGAACATTTGTTTAAATTACAGGGTAAATGGCCTGGTCTGTAGACCCTTTACAGACACAATTCAGGTTCGGAGAGTAAAAGGTATATGCATGTTCTTAAAGTAAATACAACAAGCAAGCAAAACACAGTGAAACTAACAAGGATTACAAACAAAATATACAAATTGTAACTGTGTCCACTTCTGTGGAACTGTCTTTAGCATATAGATGTTAAGACACAAACCAAATGTTTTGTACCAGCGACCATTTTTTTCGATAACATGTACATAGTTTCTTTGAGCAGTGTTCTTGTACTACACATTTAAAGTTCTCTAAGGTTTGGAGATGTTTTTTTTTTTTACTTTTTTGGAGAAATGGTTCCAGATGGCAGGTCCTAGCCTGGAGAAAGCTCTTTTCATCCACCACTGACTTGAATCAGGACCAGGCTAGGATTGTTATTACTTTGCTACTATTGAGTGAGCAAGTTTGATCTCTAAAAGGTAGTAGTATCCTATGCTTATTATTTTGCAGAAAACTAACCTACAAGGATGGTGTCTCTGCATGCAAATAGTAGACAGTAAGTTGCACTTATACAAAGGAGAGTCCGCCAATAGTACAAATCTGAACATTTTAAATACAGCAATTTGAAGCGTCTGTGTACTTCAGAATTACTGTAGGACTAGTAGTGACACCTATGGTTTAACTTGGGCAGATGAATGACCTCCCTGGAAGAGATTCAGGTATGTGGGGATGGTAGTAGTGCAGAAGACTAAAAAAGAACAACAGAATCGTTTCAAACCACACATACCACTGACACAATAACTTCATCAGAAACAGGTTACTTAAACTAGAATTCAGTCCGAAGTTTTTACCCAAAAGATGACAACTTTGGAAAAAAATAGTGTGACGATCACAAACCATACATGACACAGTGTTATAATGAAACATTACAAATACTGTTAGCATACGGAATATGAGTAGTACCAACTGAATCAACGTACTTCCACTGTGGGATGGCCCTTTCTAACACAGAAGGGTGCATACAGGAAGGAAATAAATGCACATCACACCACTACTGTCTCAAACACAACTGGACATTTAAGAGAATTTGTTTTAATATACTTTGTATTGGTATATAGCTATTAAACCTTTTTCCTTCTTGTTAATCCCAGGTCTTAGTTTTCTACGGGTTTTCCCCCAGATGGTAAACCACTCTATTTTGGTTTCTTGTAATAGCACGGTACATTTTCCACTAGCCAGAAACCGCCTTAGCTGTAGAGTACCCTGCTCCAGGAATGAGATCCTAAAGACCACAAGAATTTCATTCCAATAGTTTAACAGTCTCTTACAATTAGGCAAAACTGCGTGACATAATAAATCAACAAAATGTGAAAGTGGGACAAGTGGGTTGGAAATAGTAGCGTAAAATAGTTGAATCAAATACAGTTATGTTTACTTGACTGGTGTACTACAAGTCATCACCACTAATTACGAATTAGCATTTCAAGGTATCAATGGGTTAAAAGTACCTTTTTACAGTTCAAAGGAAACTGAAATCTGATTTACTTCAACACAGGGTAGCAGAAAAGACAAATGCCCTTTCCTACAAAAAAGATATAACACAACTGATATTAAAAATAAACCCTCTAGTAGACATGTTAGCAGCTAAAACAAACTGCGGACTATACTTCATAAATAAAATTTAAAGTCAATCTAACCATTTTTAAAACAGCTGGAGAGACTGCACTTCACCTGGGAAACTGCAGACTATCTGCAACTTTTCATGCAACAGCTGGCATTAAAACAGCATTTCCAAAATAAATTAAAGCAAATTACTTTAACAAAAGAATAAAGACATTCTAAGGGACTGGTTTGATTCACTTTCTTAAAACTAACCCAAAAGACACATAGCTCTTGACTATGTATTACTTCTGAAAATCTACTTTTAAACAGGCAAAGGACAATTTCTTTAAAAAGAAATTACTGAACACAAGTAACTAAAAACAAACTCATGAAAATGTATCTGCGTGCTCAGCAGACAGAAACTTCACAGGCAAGCAGATTAGTTGCTAAGGGAGTGGAGTCTGTTAATTCACCTTTCCATACCTCACCGGCTAATGAAACATTTAAATGCTGCAGTTCTCAAAGGGAACTGTGGAATTATGATAAGGTGCTGTGGATCGACAGACCCATCCGATATACGGGTTCATTCCACAACCAGTCTGTATTTTGACCATCAGCATCTGTTAGCACAGTACTTCAGAAATGTCTAGTAGTTTATTAGAGCCTCCAAAACAAACCACTTCCAGTAAAATTTGTGCTTTGATTCAACTGTGACTCAGGAAAATGGCCTACTCCTGCTGAAAGACTATTGAATGGTAATGCATTCCATGACGTCATTTAAAATGTGAAACAATTACTATTATAACCAGTGCTGTAAATCATAGAAAAAAATTACAAACCACTCAAGACAATCAAAGATGAAAGATAAATGATAAAAGAATAACCATACCACTATATAACTTCTAGGAAAATGACATAGATGCAAGCCAGCCTTTGTTACAGAAAAGCCTAATTTTAAATCTCATGGTTAAAAAAAAAAAAAATATATATATATATATATATATATATATATATATATATATATATATATATATATGTATGTCTATCTGAGAGATGACAGTTCATTCATATGACTGACATTCATTTGACAGTTCATTTGACTGACAAAAAAAAAAGTAGGCAAAAGGCAAAACCCTGATTTGCCCCCCCCCCTGTTGTTGTTGCGACGTATAGTTGTTATATATAGGTGGGGGGGGTGTGGCCACATTGGGGTTGGAGGAAGCCCCCAAGCCCATATAGTTTGTCAGTCAAATGAACTGTCGACCAAATGAATGTCAGTCATATGAACTGTCGATCATATGAAGTAGACCCATGTATATATATATATATATATATATATATATTCAGCTGTGGGCTACTTTCCAATACCAGTGGAAAAAAACATGTTGTAAAAAGAGAAAAAGTTCACATCCTGAGCATTCCTCTTCACTTTCATAAATACAATATGGCAAGACTAGTTAAGATATCCATGACCCTAATAAGGCTCCTGTTTAGCTAAAAGATCAGAATTTCCTTTCATGCTCATTAATTTGTTTGGTAGTATAATAATTTTATGCCCAACATTCTGAGCTCACGGACTCAAATAAAAGCACATTTATCACAGGGCAAAATATGACTAGTATATCAACTAGCATTTCACTTTCTTTCAGCAAAGACAACCTCAAATCAGTAAAGCCCTTCAATTAAAAAATAAAAATAAAGAATATGCCTCAGGCCACAAAGATTTTGCACATCATCAAGAGAATGGATGCAGGATTCGGTTACTACTACTTCAAATTAAATGTCCATGCCCCGTGTCACTTAAGTGGGTAAACACTCTTGTGGTGGACTTGTACTGTCAACTTCTGAGCAATCCTGATATCACTAAATTTAGAAACAATTAATATTGCAATATAACTGGAAAATGAGACAAGACAGTAACAACACAGCGTGAGCGTGAGAGAGAGAGAGAGAGAAAAAAAGATCTTTAAAGCAATAAAATGTTAAATAGGGCTAGCACATTCCAGTTATGGCACAGCAATTTTAAACTAGAAATCTGAAAAAGAAAAGTCTAAATGCAACAGCTTTTCTAGACAAGAGTTCATAAGAAAACAGAAGTAAAAAATAAAAACTTCAGCGGGTAGGATGAATCAGTGAGTCATGCTCTGCATGCATTATTCTGCCATGATACAGAACCATGTATCGGTTGGTTTTAATCATCAGACCTGGGGCATCAGATAAGTATGATCTAGAAACAGCTTTAAGGCAAAAGCAAATGCTTAAGAAAATATAGCTAAGATTCCTGTGAGAGACAGTAAGAAAGAGAACCAATAAAGGTATTCAGCAGGACAGAGAGATCATGGGAATAATTTATACAGTTACTTAATTTATTTGAGTTCTGCCAGACAAGTAGTCTCTTAGCCTCATTCAACAACTTAAACCATTTCACAGCAGGAGAAAGGGTAAAACATAAAAAACACAATGATGATAGGAAAAAAAATTGGTGATTTACGAAGAGCAGATGTGTGTTTTTGCTGGTTACAGACAGTACATTGTTATCTTATACTGTATCTAACAGTAATGATGTACATAAAGTATGGGTGCACTAAGGAGAGAGACGGGACAGGTGTGTGAAATCTCTACTTTTAAGAGATTTAGTCATCTGACTATGAACAACCTTTTTAAGAGCGTTACACAATGAAACAGTTTGTATCTGTACAAACCACTAGAGCATTAACTGCATGCACAATGAACTTATGCAAAGTTCTACTTCCTCTGCAAAAACAGGCAATACCCAGTTCAGGCTTAGAGGCTACCTTACAAAAACAGAGCTCTGTACAAAAATGTCAATGGTTCCACACCAACATTAATGGGACATCTGTGGTGCAGGAAGCTGACACACAGATATCGACAGTGTGAAGAAATATGCCACCTGTTTCTTTTTGACATCATGGATCTTGTTCAGGGGAAGCATGATGTGCAAGAAAACTGCACCATGTGCACATGCATCAGCATTTTCACAGTACTGGATATGTGGAATCATCAGAAAATGTTATGCAACACAAAAGCTAGATGGTGTACAAACAAACATCAAAACAGAGAAAAAAGGACACCAAATGCAACAGGAACTAGAAGTTTAAAAGACATGTAAACAAGTAATGTTGCTAAAACTGGAAAAAAAAATACTTCTTTTCACTTCTTTTTAATACCCATAAAACAACTCTTAACTTGCACCACTCACATACAAAGAGAGAATGAGCATTTCAGCTGATGAAGTGAAAAGCACTCGAGAACTATGACTGCACCATTTCAGGGACATATAATGCCACTGTGTGGTTTTTTTTTGTGTGGGTGTGTGTGTGTGTGTGTATATATATATATATATATATATATATATATATATATATATATATATATATAAATATAAATATAATCGCAAAACTTGTGAAAAACATGCTGTCAGCAGGAAGTATGGTTACCAGAATGTCGCTACAGTACTAAACATCTACATATGGATTTATAAATACAACAATCAAAACAGCCCAAATACACTATACTGGTATGGCTTACAGCAAATTTTCTTAATATGGATGGACCTTCATTTAAGATACCATCTTAGCTTAAGGAAACCAGAAATACAATAGGCCTCTGCTCAAAACACCATCAACCAAGCTCAAATTTACCAAAAACATTCCCTCACATCTCAAAGGCATAACTTATTTTCCATCATTTCAAATCCAGTTAAAATCATACCTAAAGAACCAATAAAAATGTAAATGCCTACTTCCAAGACATACAACACTATACGTACTTCATCACTGCATAATACATATTACCTCACATAATTACAATGTCCTTTTACTGGTGTACATGTTACAATAGGAGACGTACTGCTTTGTCCTCAATTATTTTGTATTTTCATATAGAAAAATATGTAGCTGTACTATTTTACATAATTCCTTAGTTAGGCTACATACATGTATTATAAAAACTGGTAATATTCCTTTACACTGTTGTCTTTATTTTGTCCCTCTGGGCCAAGACTGAAACTGGTCCACAGAGGTTATGTGCTCTACACCCCTGTAAACAAATTCTAACAAAATAAAATAATTAAAAAAAAATTCTCTTGCACTTTTTCTTAAAACATGTTGACCTAAAACTTCCATAAGCAATGATAGCCCACAGTCAATTGATAAACACAAAAAGAAATTTAGAAGCAAACATTTAACGTAATGGTTAAGGTACGTTTATCTGGGAAGGGAAGACAGCAACGGTCAAGGGGGATAACCTGATTCTTCCAACAGAACAAGGCGGACTAGAATTACCCAATCTGAGGGGCTATTTTAGAGCAACAGAGTTTAGGCTCTTACACATACCACAAGCAGAAAACTGTAATTCAAAGCCGAAAGGAATGATGGTGATACAGGAAGGAAGCTCAAGAAAAAAGGAGAGACTGGGATTCTGGATGCAGACTCTTAAGGAGAACAACAACCACCATACAGAGTATTATATTCATAAAATAGCAGGGAGTAGCCTAAGAACTAAACCAACACGGGTATGAAGAAAAGAGATTTTGCCAATAGGGATGACTGTGGTTAGGGATACAAATAATAGGCAAAAGAGGGCTGGAATTTATTGGAGAAAAATGGCAAAGGAACCAAGGTATTGGGAGAAAATATCTAGAAAGAGAATGTAATAGAATGGGAAGAGGCCAAGAATATACTTGCACTGCAGGACAGAGACTGCTTTCCCTGTCAAGGATTGATATCAGAGTATAGGCAAAGAGAAAGAAATAAGGGGCTCCTAAATTAAAGACCAGCACTGGTAGAGTTTTTAATAGAATCTAGAACAGAAGCTGCCGTTAAAAAAAGGAATAATTAGTAAAGCATATAAAATACTGCATGATAATTATAAGACTCAGAGCAGCTTAGAAAGGATTGAGAAGAGAGATTGGATAACCAATTCACAAAGAGACGATGGTGATATACATGCATCTCCCAAATATGCAACAAAGTCTAGAATAATTAAAATCTTTGCCTGGATGCGTTTACATAGATATTGTTATACCCAAGTAGACTTCAAAATAATTTTTCCTCAGGTGGATAGCAAATGTTGGAGAAGTGACGGGCAAGAAAGTGGTGGGTGGGAACTTGTTTTCTGGGAATGTAATGAGCTGGCAGACTTTAAGGACTCCCTGAAGACCACTCTGTCTGAGATGCTGGGTGAGCAGACTGGAATGACTGGGGAGATGATTTTTTTAAGCTATGCTAAAAAATCGGAATTGCTTAGACATAGTAAAGCCTTGCAGAGTCTAATTATGGTGGCTGCCAAAAAATCAATAACTAGAAAATGGAAATCAAAGCTTTACTAGAAGTAGTAAATATAGCTACAGAGATAAAACAACTGGAATTGGGATCTTTAGAAAAAGGGAAGGAGCAAACTACATAGGAAAAAATGGAAACTGTGGGAACAACTGAGGTGATCTCTGCTTGACATACAAGGCCATGTCAAACCCAGAGTTGTTGGACATGCTACACTTAAAGAAATCCCAATCCCTCAGAGCCACATGCTCCAGGGATCTAAACCTTGTCATCACAATAAACAAAACGTGCTGGAGGGATAGGTTCCTGACCCAGAGACTCCCCAGACTATGGAATAGATTGACCATACATGTCAAGTAGAGCGCCTCTTCAAAAGGAACCTTGATGATTGAATGGGAGAAAGGAAATTCACCCCGGGGATCACGTCAGTCGCCCTGCTAGACAGGGGTCCAGGGAAGTAAATAGTGTGGGAAGAAATAGCCAGGGAATTGTTACTGCTAGGCTTGTATAGGCCCTAGGGCAGAGAGCCTAGAGCCTAGTACCAACCTATGAACCTATAATATACGCAGAGAAGGAATGAGCAGGATTTGAATGAGCCATATAATGTTTAACTGACAATCACCGGATAGATAAGTGATGTATAATGTTACAACTACAGTTGTTTCAATGGTGTCTGTGACGTATAATGTTTGCAATTAAAGTGGTGTTATTTTGTTTGTTTTTCATTTCTACAAATGTAAGATTGCCTATATCATATGTGATAATTTAATAAAGATGTTTTATTTGATAAATATGGTTAAGGTATGCCAAATATAAAAACAGCAGAATGACTGACTGTCTCCAATGCCAAAAACCTGAGTTCATAAATCAGCCATATTAATTAGCAGCTGCCACCACCATCATCATCATCATCATTACTTCTTAAAACCAAATAAAAATATACAAACTAATATGGAGGGTAAAAAGAGCATAAACACTTAATCTGTGCCCCTTAGTAGTGAAAATAGTCCCTCCATTTAGTCACTATTTTCAGTATCCAACAAAAGAAAATACAAAGTTTAAGCAAGATGCATGGCTTTGCTGTTCTTTTATGAAGGCAGGAAACACTGACACTATCATAGAAAAGCAGATAGAGAACAAGTCAGGAGATGCAGAGTTACACAATAACACATTTGGGGTACTTACTCATGAGGATGCTATCAGTGTTTCGACCAGTAGATTTTAAACACAGAAAAAGCCTCTGGATGGAACTTGCAGGCCATACAACACCAGACTGGGACTCTTCTTGAAACTAAGATGCATTATACCATTAACAGATTTACCATGGAAAGTAAATCACAATAATGCTTGCAGGGTGCTCTAAGCTATGAAAATTAGGACTTGAGCAAGTCTGTTTGAAAAAAGATATAATTCTTACTGAAGAGAATAAAAAAATCCCTGCTTTTTAATATGAACGAGACTTCCGATGCAAGAATCAGAAATGGTCATTTATGAGAAAATTGTTCCTAGCTTTAAATAATGTTATGAAAACAACATTTCTTTTTGAGGGAGGAATTTTTAGGGATTTTTTTTCACCGTGAACTTTGGATGAATTTACATCCACTAGTGACATTACAAAGAGCTCCAGTAGTATGTCAAACCAAAGGCCCAAACATAGGAAGTACAGCTGAAGTAGCATATGGCAGGTTAAAAAGGAAATACATGTTATACAGTACCATATCTCCAGAACAATGCAAAAAAGCAAGCTAATATTATACAGCAGCACAGCTCTGAAACAAGGTAATTTGCTGAGCTATCAGCATTGCCTCAAGTGCCAGTCTCAGCCAATCAACTGCTCAAGTTCTCACTATCCATTTCATGGCAGCTTTTAATATACTGCTCTAGACAGTTTAAAGTGATTCCCTGCAAAGAATCCCCCAAAAATTTATGCTCAATTCATGAATAAGAATGCAGACTATTATCTTCCAATGTGTGGCTAAAATGAAATCTAAGATAACATTACCACATTTTCAAAGATGAAACCTTCTCACTAAAACAAAACAGAGAAAGAAATAGCCGGCTATAGAAAGAGACAGTCATAACTAATACAATGTCTGTTGTGGATTATGTCTACTTTACCTGAAATTGTTACAAAAAAAAATGCATATTTTCCCAAAGATATTTCAACAAATTAATACTGATTTACATAAAATCTTAAGAACCACCACTTAAACTAAAATCTACATGTTCAGAATTATCAGTGTTCTGTCAAAAATACATATAGTGTGTGTGTGTGTCAAAGTAAAAGCCTCATTCAGCAGCAGCAGCTTTCAAAGACAAGAGCCAGGGGTGGAGGCATAGAATGAATATAATGGTCACTTCCTGTAAAAGTATGGTACTGTAACAATAGCAGCCTACCCTCTCCCCAAAACGTACACTGGTACTTTATTTCACTAGTTAAGTATTGGAAGGCATTTTTTTAATTACTCTATATTCCTGTCATTTAAATATTCAGTGAAAAAGGTAGGATTTGTAACATAAAACTGAACTAAAACAGTGTGCTGACAAGTGCATCCAGTGTCCTCTCTACCATCCCCTAAACAAATATACATCCTTTAAAAGAAAAAAAAAAAGAAAAATGTTATATGATCCAGTGGTAACACAGTTTACATTCACAAACATTTTTAATGTCAACATATAAAATTATCCTTGTCAGAAATGCAGAATAATCTACATTTCTCACTGGTTTCATACGTTTTCCAATATTCCCATACCCATTACATTATTTCTCACTAAATGGACAAACAAAGTCCTAAGCAAATCGCTCAGATTTCCCACAATTTCAGAAGCCCTGTAATACCATACTCTTGTCACATTTACTCATCGAACAAAAGTCTGGGGCACTGTGACAGGACAGAGCTTAAGAGGAGAAACCCGGGACGGTTTGGAGTCGATCAGGATAGATATGCAGATAACACAATCCAGGATGTCTTTCTCCCTTGCTATCACTGGCCTCCCTTACCTTCTGAAAGTTCCAGCTCCAGTTCCGCTAGCAAATCCCTGACTTCCTTGGGGAGGACCGAGACATCCAAACCTCTTTCTGCCATCTTGATGTAAACCTCTTTTAACGATTTAAATACAATCCAATGCTCACGACTCACCCTCCGCTTCAACAACCATCTAGTCAGTCTGCCTCCGCCATAGTGAAATTCAGTTAAAATCACATGATTGAAGGTGCAAACGGTCTCAGAAATGGATAGACTGCCGTGAACTGGCGCCACCTGCGGACCATGTGAAGGAATGCAAATTGGAAAATCAATCACATCTCAAAACATTTCTTGTGATTTGAAAAAAACAGTACTTGTATTTTGTCATCCAGTAACAGCCCTAACAGGGTTTGTTAGCATGCATTTTTGTGAAGGATATGAGTCTGAGACTCAAATGTATGTCATTATGCATGCATTTTTGTGAAGGATATGAGTCTGAGACTCAAATGTATGTCATTATTTAGTGACTTCAAGCCATAGTGAGTTCCCAGAAAACAACAAATGTTATGAGAAACAGACCAAAAATGAGAGGCAAAAATCTGGACATTGGAGAGGTATAAGTGCAAAAACACCCACGCTCAATTAAACGTTTTAAAATCAAAGTACTTAAAGCACCTTAAATATTAAATGCAAACAAGTTTAAACTTAACACATTCTTAGTATTTCGACTTCTATGTATGGCTCTCTCTTACTCTCTCTCTCTCTCTCTCTGTATATGTATAACGTGTAAATATAATACACATTGACAGTTTAAAGTACCAATAAATCAGTACGTTCTGGGGAGGTGGGAGGAAAATGGGATATCAAGACAAAAATAAATAATTCCGGTATGTAGATATCATTCAAAGTCCACTCAGACAGTGATTGGAGGTTATGCATCTACATATTAAACACAACATACGCACACGTTTGTGTGTGTGACAGAGTTAAATACCTCTCAATTGTCCAGATTTTCACAAAACATCAAGATTTGTGGCTCATACTTTTGGCCTGTTCCTCATAAAATTTGTGGTTTTCTGGAAAATTACTTGGATAGTCTGAGGACTGAAGTTACTAAATAATGGCAATACATAGCCAGTCTTAGGCATAGGCCAACTAGGTGGCTGCCTAGGGCACCACTCTAGCAGGATACAGTATTTATTTGTTTACTTTTTGTAGTAAAGGAATTGTTTCTTTAAAATGTGTTGAATAAATAGAGGAAAAACCTAAGAATAAGACAAACTGTGAGGAAAAAAAGTAATCTGGATGTTATAGGTAGACCTGGATGGGGACACCCGGGTGGTGAGGGAGGACACTGTGGAGCCATTTTGCCTAGGTCACCAGCTGATCAAAGGGTGGTTCTGATGGCATACATTTCAGTTTTAGACTTCATATCCTTCAGACAATATATGTTAAACAAACCCTGTTTCTCTAGCAACTTTCTAAGTTTATAAGAGCAATATTTAAAATATGCCCCTGTTTTTGTTCCTTTGCCCACCCGCCATTTTGTTGGGCTTATCCCAGATTTCATGCAGTGAGAGGTGTGTGTGTGTTTAATTTCTAAGAGCCTGTGTTCTCATCCACCTACCTAATTTCTACATTGGTTAATTACTTTAACACTGAAAACAATTAGGAAGATGATCATGTAAGAAAAAAAAATAAGTGTATACTTCATAATGGATAAAACTTGAATGTAAACTTCCTACTTGCCAAAATACCTAAAAACATGTTCAAGATTCAATCAAGAGGTACCTGAAAATAAAGAGTAACTGTCTGTGAGGTCTGTGTGCACACTGTTTGCTAAAATATCTAATAGTCACTTCCATTAATACAATAGAATGTGTATTGACAATTTTGTCACTGGTTCTAAAAAAGGTTACCCATTTAAGGGAAGAAAGTGATCACAGATTTTGCCAGCTTCCAGCCCTTCAGCTCACTCATGGTACACAGACGACATTGTTTTCAGCTGAACTCTGTTTACTATTCTAGGTGCAGAGGATCTAAAAGAGCAGAATTCATCTCTAGACATCTGATGCCCACAGTCATTCCACTAAACCTAATACTCAACGTTTTTCAGATTTTTTTTTAATTATATTTTTTTGCCCCTGTTCTACCTGACCCCCAACATCAAGCCCAGATACTTGTTCTACCCATTAATTTTCCTGTCTCCTCTGGAACCTAAACCTAGCATAATGGAAAAGGGGTGATGATAATATACGTTACTAGGGACACTAGCAATAAGAGAAGGGATTTGCTTTGAAGAATCTACCTTAGGTAAACTGCATTATTGCTATGAAGCCAGATGATTCCAGTGGCTTTAATCTTCCACAATATATTGGAAGGGTAATGTGGTTAATCTAAATATTTGCAAGATATCTGTCTCAGAGTCATATAAAAAATGAACACAGAAGCCAGTCATCTTTCAAGCACATGGAAAGGCAGAAGCATGGGTAAGACAGTTGTCTCAGTAGCTGGATACAGACAATGATGTTGTTGATAAACAGTGCATCCAGGAGTTACTGATTGGGTCCTACAGATATCAATAGCAAGGTCAGTCTTCGTCAACACCTATGCAGTGACCTTACATAAGGAATACACTGAAACATATATTTTTGCAGGATTATGCTAAGGTTTTCAGTTTGTAACATTGTGACATACAAGGAAGAGTGAACAGTATGAAACAGTATTTGGAGAAAAAAAATAAGAGTGATCTAACATAAGTTCACTTAGATTTAATGTTCAGTGTTCTTTCTGTATTTTTCAAACTTAGAATCTGATTTAAGGCATTTTGTGAGTTTGCCTCCTGTCAGTGATAGATGATACACTCTTTTCCCTAACTAATTATCAAGATCATTCTTAAATGCCTGCAAGTTATCATCCTATCTGATTCAAATGGGAAAAGTGTTCCAAAACAGGTCTGCACTATAGTGAAACAATCTTCCTCCCAATGCAATTAAAATAAAGCAGCCTGTACAAACCTATTATTATCCCTAGGCTCAAATTCATTTTTTTTATTTCAGTCTGAACAATCTATAACATCATCTCAAAGCCTGGTCATATAATTCAGTTGTATTACTTTTGTGATCTGCCTAGCAAAATATCTTTGAATTCTTGTTAACAATGCATTTGTGAAGTTGTATGTACAAACTCCTGTGCAATATTCAATAGCTGGTCTTACAACTGTTTTATACAATGGCAGTAAGACTCATTCATCCTTCCTTAAAATAGTAGGTAATCTGTCATTAACACACGAAGAATATTTTCTGAAGACCATCAGTAAATTTGCCTCAAAGGGAAGTTATCTACAACTGGTGTCTTATAATATCTAATTTGTCTAAGATCATGTGATTTAGAGCATACTAGTAACACGGATTATTAACCATAAAGTGAATAACTTCAGATTTTGTAATGTTAAATTCCATGCTATTAGACCTAGTCTAACCCCTATAACCTTCCTTGATTGCTTGGTTTAGTCACATAGATCCTCAATGTTTGTGCCATCTGCAAACTATTTACCAATATTATTCTTATTTGAGAAATCACTCACAAAGATGGTAAACAGAACTTATCTAAGCAATGACACTTGTGGCAGCTCAACAGTCACACTTTTAGTAACTGAGAAAACCTCACTAATTTTCACCTTGTGTGTTCTTGTAACTAGTTCACCTGCAAATAATGCTATTTATACTGATCTTTTTCATGATTTTCATTATCTTATCATGCCACTCCACACTTTGTCATCATCAAAATACACAACAACCACAATCTGACCCAAGTCAAAAGCTTCAAAAACTACCAGACAGAAACTGATCAAATTTCACTGCCATAACCACCCCTCTGTAAAACCATGCTGGTCTATGTCTAGACCAGATTTCAATATGTTTATCAATTCATATAAGGTGCATTCAAAATAATGTCCTTGAGTAAAAGTTAAGATAAAAGGGGTAGTAGTTGCTTACAGAGATAGAAATACTCCCCCTTAGAAAATGGCACAACCACAGCCTCCTTCCATATTTCAGGAAAAATCTATTTAAAATATTTCTGGAACAATAACAGAAAATATAGCACTATATGATTTTTATTTTTAAACATTCAGGCCATCCCACCACTGTATGAAGCTTTATGTCTTTTACAGCTAATTAAAATACATTTTCTGATATTGTGGGACAAAAGTCTAGCCCATGCAAGTTAGTGCATCCTAGATACTGGTGATCTTGGTTAGCATGCCTGGTTGTCTTTCCTTTAGCTCTTCAGATGTTTACATAGGGATTTGTTATTACATAATGTATGCTGTACAGTCTTACACGTGTAGTTTCTTCTTATAATCCACTTTAATTTATGGAAATTTGCCTTAACCCTCTGGTATTTTAATTTATCATAGTAGGACACTTCTTACAGGCTTGCCGGAGGTATTTTTCCTCTTTTTTTATTTTATCCAGTTTAGTTGTCTACCATAAGAAACTGGATTTTCTATATCTTTGTGATATGCTTGGAACATGCTTTTATATCAATGAGTTTATAAATCCATAAAAACGATTCCACCAGTCTGTCATTTGATTCTTTTAGTTCCACGTTTTAAGTTTTTTAGTTATTGCGTCATAACCAGCTCTGTAAAAAGCCCTTCTTGAACTATTTTCCAAGCTTATACTTCTATCAGTTTGAGCTAAAGACCAACAAATGTATAAATGATTGAAACCATTCTAGTCCTGGCTGAATTTCACATTCATCTACCAACCTGCATTTGGAGAATTCAAATTACCTGCTATTACATTAAATCCATACAGGAAACAGTTACTCAAGACTATATTAAAAAGTCTGTCTCTGTCTGCATTTGTTTGGGTGGCCTATAAAATAATACAGTTTTCAACTGGTCTACTCTACAAAAATGTTACCCCCAAACATTTCATTTTCTTTCATCTTAAATACTGAATATAAGTATCAAAATAAGCTTACATATACTGGAACTCCCCTTCCTTCTTTCTAACTTCTGTAATTGTGGCAAACATTACATCCAGGTAATGCTACTAGTTTGTTAGTATTTGAAAAACATGTTTCTGTTGTTAATATGGCATCATAGTCCTCTCCAGCTATCCCAGGCATCATGATCCATGATCTTATTTAAAAATGATTATATTACATATAGAACATTTTTGTTTAAACACCTTTATTAAACTATTGCTCCAGACATGGCACACATACATTAATAGAAAAGCAAAGAAAAGAAGCAATATTAACATTTTTCCATTTGTACACATTATATATTACTTATGTTTTCTTTCTTTATAACAACTGACTTTTAGTCCAACATTGCATAACTTCCCTTAAACCTCACTCTCCCTTCTCCTGACATTATTATGCATGTACTGTTAAAAAAATTCCATTTATTTCTATGTAAATTTGATCTCTCCTTTTTCTAAGGCTCCCTCTTCCACTTTTAGCTATTTTACAAGATTCAGTATGTCAAATACAGTTAGTTTAGACTTTGATGTCTATTTTCTAGTAACCTATTTTTTTGGCAGCCAACAGAATTAAATTTAATAAGTCCTTACTAGGTCTAGATAATTATGGTCCTGTGTCCCAAAAGAATCATTTTATGGGACATCCAAGATAGTTGCACACTGAGTGACAACTTAATTTAATCTCTCCAAATGTGAAAACAGAAACTGAGAAGACTGAGACTATGAACTCATTTTTTTTTTGGTAAATTTCAGTAAGAGACTAGTAAGTGCACTGCCTGGATGCCAGCAAAAAATATATTCAGAAGACCTGAAAGAAAAGCAAACATAAAAGGTAAGGAAATAACATTGACTGGGAAGAATGCTGCATCTGTTCAGCAAAAGGCAGTGTAAGCTCCAGCTTTGGTGTGAGACATAACTTTCACTACCTAGAGGGAAAAAATATGTCAAATGTACTCAAAACTGATTAAAATAAATGAGAAATTGATGGAGTATAGCAACTCAAATAACAAATGTCTGGATAAAATGGAAGAAGCCTTAAACAGATAGTCAGATGAGGTGATAAAACTGCAAAAATTGGAAGTTGTAATGAAGAAAAGACTGACTGAATAGGAGACTGCTCAAGAAGAGATGTTTCAAAAATAATAGAATTACAGGACAGATCACACAGGAAAAACCTATGATTTTCTGCTATAAAAGAGAAGCTGTAAGGAACAGACTGTATTAATTTTATGAAAGGAACAGTAAGCAACTGGACTGGTATTCCACAGCAGGAGTTTTTAATTGAAGGGGCACATTGTGTGTATGTTCCCAACCTGGCCATGAGAAAGCAGCCTAGACCTTTAATAGTAAAGATGCAATCCTACCAGCAGAAAGAGTTAATTTTGACAAAACTGTGTCAGAAGAACAAAGTACTAAAAGTAGAGTGTTTCTGGAAAATGATTACTCACTGTACACCAGGCAGAAGAGAAGTAAATTGATTCCGCTAATCAGGGAATGTCAAGAAGCAGGCAATGAGATTCAAACTGCTGTAAGTAACTATCTTCAAAATATTCTTTCCAGGAGGCACGGCCAAGATGGTGAGCAGTTAACAGCACTGTTTTTTTAGTTCTGCTTCATTTTAACATCGGTGACAGGACTTTTACTAAAAAACTCAAAGAGAACATTTCAAAACTTGATGGATTTATATTTGAACATCTACTGAAAGATTTACTACAAAATAACAAGTTTGAAACTCTTTCAATTGCTTTTTCCTGTCAAGAAAACTAGAAAGAACTAACTGCCTCAGAATGAGCCACTTTGAGCACAGTGTACAGGACAGTACTAAGAAAAAAGGCATACAGGCCATACTAAGTAACATCAGTGAGTTATCTCTAAAGACAGATAAGACAGATAAATTAGAAAGCAAAATAGCCAATCCCTTAAACAACAATCATCACAGATCTTAAGTATATAACAGGGAATGTCTGATTTTGATGGAAGATTACTTGAAATTGAGAATAACACTGAATATCTTCTAAAGCAAAACAACTTACTCAGGGAAAAATAGAAGACTTAGAGAACAGATCTAGAAGGAATAACATCAGGACTTACAGGATTCTTGAAAAAGAAGAGGGAGAAAGTATGATTCAGTTCCTTAATATCTGTCTGCCTAATACTATGAACCTGCCTGAAGCTTTTTCCTTTGGCATCGAAAGGCCACATAGATCACTTTCTAACTTAACTTTAAAAAAAAAAAAAAAACTCCTTCCCTAAGGTCAGTGATGGTAACAGTTTTCTCAAGTCAAGATAAGGATTTAGTCTTAAAAGCTGCATGAACTAATTAATTATCCAGTTAAAATTAAAGAAAATAATATAAGATTTGACAATGACTATTCAATATTAGTGATGTCAAAGAGAAAAGCATGTGTGCTACTTCTTAAATCTTAAAGAAAGAAAAAAAAACAGTATTAGAGCACAAATCTTGTTTCCAGCAAAAATAAGAATTCACCTTGGAAGATACAATGGACTTTATATAGAAAAATAAAATCCTAGAAATAACGGAAGAAATGGACTGGAATCTATCAATTTCTTTGAATAGAAATGCAACAAGACATGATTAGTTAATAAAAGGCAAAAACAGTAAAACAGTAAAAAAATGAAGGACAAATGAAAATCGGTGTATTTCACGGTTATGCATTCTTATTAATTTAAAGAACAGGTGCTGTATATTACTTTTTACAAGGTAAGTAATTTATTTCCCTACTTCAAATGATTCCTAGTTCCCTTTTTAAACTGTTAGAGTTTGATCCTTTTAACTATATATGAAATTAAAGCCACTTACTTCCATTCAGAATTTAAAAGGTTAAATTATTCATTTTATTAAAAGTTCATCATTATTATGATTACAATTATATTAGGTGGCATACTTTCTGATATCATGGCATAGTTGAGTAATGTACTATTAAATATAATACAATATGCAACAAATGACACTAAAGAGGCATGTTAAGTTACATTCTGGGTTCTTAAAATGATCCAGTTGTGCGCCACTGATAGACAGTATACTTGACATCCAATAGCATCCAGAAAAGACATGCTATGTTATAAACAAAGTGTAAAAAATATAGCTTTTCACATATAGTTACTATTGGAATGATATAAAGTAATCAGAGTAACATTCACACTTTTACAAGTTAAACCTGGATCACACACAACTGTCATTATTCTAATGCAAGTTTATAAGCTATGTCTACATTAACAAATGACAGTCTGCTTTATATTAAACATCTCATACTAATATTCCTTGCGAAATCATTAAATGTTATTTCTTTGAGTGCAATCACTTTTTAATGGTTGGGATACTTAGAGATGTTTTTTGTTGTTTTTTTTTTTTGGGGGGGGGGGTTTGAGGAATGATCTGTGGTGTGGAGGCGGCCTGGATTCCCTTCAGAGCATTTTTGTGTGAATTGTAACTGATGGCCTGTTCAGTTTCAAGCCCTTATCATGAAAACCAGCTAGAAACAACTTAGAGTCATAAGCACTTTTATGATGCTGCAGTAGTTCTGAAAACTCTAAGAACTGTCCAGGTTACTTTTTCCTGTCTAAAAGTAAATCAGAATATTTTGAATGATATGCTAAGATGTCAAAGAATACAAGTCAGATAATAAGCAAAGACAGTGGCATTGCATTCTAAACTACTGTCAGTTATTAGCAGAGTTCTGAATGCTTGCAGTATACCAAAAGGACAGTTTGTATACCAGCCTACAGAATGGCACTTCTGATAAAAAATAGCATTTTGTTTCTCTGTTATTGTCTCTTTTTAATGATAACAAAACAATATCTCAGAACAATTTATTATGGAAAGTTTGAATCTTAAAAGGAAAGATTTTTCAGATGTTTGTTCAGGTACTATTACACCTAACATTTAGGGGAAAAATAGGACTGATTCTAACAGTAGTACTAGATTAAAGAGTATCAAATATATAATGGTAAACATAAATGTTTTATTATATGATACTCTACACTAGGATTATAGCTAAAATATAAAACTGAAGAATATAGTAATATTAAAAGACATAGTATAAAAACAGAAATAAAAACAGATCAGAATAAGTAAATATGCATACAGTTAAAGAATATAAATATGTCTACAAGAGTGGGAGGATGGCACATTAGTTAAGGTGTTCAAATGATAGGCATAAGGTGCAGGGTTTGATTCTCACATGTGGTAACTGGCTGAGCTTCGAATGGCCCACAAGGACAGTTAGCCTGGCACTGATTTATGAACTTATGATCTTGTGAACAACTTTACTCACAGTAAATAAAAAAGAAAAAATAATCATCTGACCAATAAATTAATAAATATGAAAATAACAACTGACTTTCTCCCTATAGTAGACCAGGGAGATAATGTGAGGTGTAGGGAAAGATGACTGTACACATATTACATTTGGTCAACTTATAATAAAGATTCTCAACACTTATTTAACTTTTCTTACTGACAATAACTCACTGATGAGCTTTTTAAAAGAGGATGTATACTAAATATAAGAGACACACTGATATGAAACAAAAGCATGAGCTACAGGTTATTTATTAGTCTAAGGGGCAGTTTGACAGGTAGTTTGCTCATCTTTTTCAACAAACTAGGAGCACATTATTCCATTGTAGAATCTTTTAAGGTTATATCATTAGGTGACTTTTTTTTTTAAAGTTTGTCCATAGCAGAAGATTTCATATTGTTTTGTGTATATATATATATATATATATATACATATATATATATATATATATATATATATATATATATACACATATACATATATATATATATATATATATATATACATATATATATATACATATATATATATATATATATATATATATATATATATATATATATATATATATATATATATATATATATATATATATATATATATATACATATATATATATATATATATATATATACATATATATATATATATATATATATATATATACATATATATATATATATATATATATATATATATATATATATATATATATATATATATATATATATATATATATATATATATATATATATATATATATAAAGTATATATGTTCCGTACATAAATGTGATTTCATTACACCTATGTTTTTTCTCTCTTATATAATTGTATGACTTTAAATGCATATGTATTAATATTAATAGATTGAATAATCCAGTAAAGAGGGGAGTCTGTTCAAATATTTGCAATTACATAAAGTTCAAATAGTATTTCTACATAAAACACAATTACTTAATAAACTTTCATTAAAGAATTATTTGGTTTTAGCAGGTTCTGGCTTTCGACGTAAAAGAGGAGGCACCCTCATTTTATGGAAGAACTCACCAGTAATGCCTAAAGTAAATGAAATCTATGTTTATAAAAATGGTATGTTAAGCAGTGTTATAACTGAGTGGAACAGTAAACTATATAAATTGGTGAATTCTTGTTAGATTCCAGGGGTTGGAGCAAAAAATTACTTAGACACTATAGCCTATTACATGATAGGGCAAGTCATAATGGCTGGTGATTTTAACTGTATATTATCAGACAAATATTTCACTGCAGATAGAAAGCTGAGAATCACATCTTCAGGCAAACACTTAACGAACTTTGTAAATGTAATGAATTTAAAGGATATATATATATATATATATATATATATATATATATATATATATATGAGGTAGGGAAAACAAACTCACTTCAATTTACTCATTATTCATACAGATATGGAACACAAATACTGATAACATTTTTGTTTCAAACAATCAGTTATCACGTCAGAGAAGTTTTAATAATTTCATGTCCATTATCAGACCATGATACTATAATCTTTAATAATATTTTAAAAACTGACAATTTAACACATCACAGGAGATTACTGGTGAACATTATTAAAATAAAGGGATTCAAGGATAGGTATGCTAAAGAGATGAAAAATTTCCTAGAAACAAACATGAATGGTTAAGTATCTGACATTGTCCTGTGGGATTCAATAAAGACTTACTTAAATGGAAGAATTACAAGCTGGTATATTAGTAAAATAAGATAATGGGACAAAGAAATGAATACACTTCAGGTCAAAATAGACACACTAATGTTAAATCTAAAACCAAATGACATTATAAGTCAGTCTGAACTTATAAACTTAAATACAAAATATGTTGAAATTCTAAATCAAAGTTTCAATAAACATGGAAAAACTTCAACTTCAGGCATATTCAGTAAACCCTTTAAGCTTGCATAAACTTGCTCTTAGATCATGAATAAACTAAATCATACCAAAGAAATTATAACACACATAAATAAAGACAAAAGAAGAATAGATATTAAAAGTATTCTTGAGGGCTTTAAAATACTTTATGAAAATATAAATAATAATAGAAACAACCCAGATAACGATTATATAGTTAAAACTTTTCCAAGGGAAAATACAAATAATAAAATAACAACTGAACAAATTAAAAAAAATGATAGACCATTCACTTTAACAAAAATAAAAGATAAATAAAAAAGTTAGAAAAATAATAAGGCACTGGGCGTAGATGGTCTTATACCAGAACTATATAAAATACTACTGGGTAATGCATTTAAAATATTAGATAACATCTATAGATAAAAAACAACTGCTGAAGTACCCCATAATGGAAATATTCCCTTATATCACTTATTTTAAAACAAGATAAGAATCCTACAAAGTGTTCACCATACAGACACATTTCACTTTTCAATATGGACTATAAGATGTTCATGTGCCTTTAATCATGTGAATCAATCTTATACCTAAACTAATTAACAATGATCAAACTAGGCTTATTTTAAAAAGACAAGTACAAGATAATATAATAAGACTACATGCATTAACAGACTATGTAAATAAAAATAAAAAAGAACTTTCTATGATTAGTCTTGATTTAGATAATACTTTTGACTCAGTTAACTGGTCATACCTGTTTAAAACACTTAAAGTGTATAATTTCTCACCTGAGCTAATTGCATTAATTTCTAAGTTATAAAATAACTCTTGTGATTATGATAAAATAGGTTCTTTTCTTTCTAATTCCTTTAAATTACAAAAAGGCACAAAACAAGGTTGTCCATTACCACTTTTACATTTTGCATTAGTTACAGAACACTTCGATAATATTATTAGATCCAATAAGAACATTAATGGTATCAAAATAAAAGAAGATTTTGAACTAAAGATTTAACTCTTTGCTGATGATATTTTACTAATGATAGGAAATACAGAAAATTCATTAGAACATGAGTCCGTTTGAATAAATCTTGAACTTAAGATTTAATCATAATAAAACAAGTACATTAATTAATAAAAATTAAAAAAATCATGCAAAAAATATTGTAACTTCAAATGGAACAGCGATTAAATTAAATACCTTGGTATAACCATTATGTATATCAGTAAAGAAATGATACAAACTTTCAACAGGTTGTTGACAAAATTGTATGTTTAGTCACAAATTGGAACAACTTCTTTACCATGGAAGAATGATTAATACTTATTAAGACAGTAATTCTCCTTAAAATATTCCTTGTTTTACAATTTTTTGTACTCTCTCCACCAAAAAAAATATTAAGAAGATAAATAATATTTTGCTTTTTTTGTCATCCTAATAAACGAAGAGTTTCCTTTGATTGGCACAGAAAATGTTGGTATAATGGTGGAAAAAGATTCCCTGATATTCAACTGTCTGCTACTTCAACAATTGTAAAAGTTACAGTATTGTGGATAAATTCATCTTATAATTCAAAATGGAAACAAATTAATCAAGAAATACTATTAGTAAATAATAAATATATCACAACCAGTCATGAAAAATAGTCCCCAACAGTTTTATCTGGTTATTAAAAGATTTTTGCATAAATGGAATTACACCCTCTTCTCAAATTCCTTATTTAAATAAAATAATTTTCTCTTTCTAAAAGTTCACATATTCTAACTACTGTATTAAATACTTAATATTTTATATGTTTCCAATTGCATATGTACATGACTGCTTAAAAACTCATAATTTCAACAAAATGCTAGTACTGAAACAACAAAGTAACTTAATTTATCGGCATCAATTGTTAAGTGGCACTGATATACATTGTTGAAAATTTAAGGTCCAAATAAAATTAAGATTTTGAGAATTGGTTAATTTTACAAATATTAAGAGAGTTTGTGAACACAGAGATAAATAAGATATTTAACCTAGATAAGAAATTGTTCCCCAAATTATTGGGAATCTTAATAAACATCAATAATAATGCAATGAAATATAAATCATATTTGTCACAAATTTATTAAATTCTCAAGTTAGATTTAACATATTTAGACAACTCCTATTGAAACTATTCCTTAAAAATTAATAATGAAAACGCTGAAGTTTACAATAAAATATTAAGATCTTCAGATAAAACATCATTATACTGGAAAACTTACACTTGGAAATTCTTACACAGGGGTTTTGCCACTACTAACAAAATTACAGTCATGTATAAATCAAAGAACTAAATGCTGTAGATGTGATTCTGAAATAATAGTAGACTGGACGCATATGGTATATGAACGTGAAAGTTATCCCCCCTTTTTGGAAATAAATTAATAACTTAATTCAAGCTCTATAGTTAGATAGATGTAATAGTTCTAAATCTTTAGTTTTATTTAATGCTCCGATTCCTGCGATAATTCCAAAAACCCAAGTGCCTCATCTTTGGTCTATTCTTGCTATAACCAGAAAAGTAATTACTAAAAATTAGAAAAGTAAAGTTACCCCCTCTAGAGTTGAATTTATTACTATGGCAAAATTGTTTGTAGTACTGAATTGGATACTATAAAGATGAGATCTTCTAATATAACAAATTCATATAAATCTTAGCTTAAACTTAAAGACTTACTTGAAAAATATTAATTGTTGTTATGTATAACTTTGATGTACTGATCAGCTGTGGACCTACGTAAATAGTTGTGTGATTGTTTTATAATTGATTTGTTTCTCTACTATTTTAAAACCAAATTAAACAAATAAAAAAATGAACATTCTTTCCTGGGGGTACAAAATCATTTTATTGATGCAGAATATGCTAAGGAGGAAATACAAAAGTCTGTCCAACAAAAAGTGAAATGTAAAACAGAAGGACATTCTTCTTGTTCTTCTGGTAAAAAAAAAAAAAAAAAAAGACCACAGAGAGACTATGCTATTGAAACCTTTTCCAGTGTTTCAATGGAAAATGCTTGACAGAAAAAAGGACAAGAGTTGACTAGAAGTACTTTGGAAAGAAAGCAGAGACTGGATTTGGGAGATGGAGATAAACAGGAATAAAACCAGCAACTTAGAAATTGAGAAATAAATGTGGAATTATAAAACATTATCTGCAAGCTTGGGTATCAACATGTTGTAGAAATATAGTAAAGAATAACAAAATCCCCTTTAATTTTTTTAGATCAAAATACTAAAATTAAAATCACTCATCTGAGAGAATACTACACAGATGCTTATTTCTGTCACACAGAAAATATAAATTATCAGATGTATTTCAGGCTCAGGCACATTTTTTTTATATTTAACACTAGGTAAAAGAAATTTACCAAAAATGAAATTTCCAAACAATTACAAATTTAGAGTATATTATGAAAATTGTAAGCAAATGGAATGATGAAACTTCACAGGTTATCAGACTCCAGGAAGTTTGTGCTTTATAGACAAAATAAATGGCTGTCAACTAAAGGTTATTGCCATGGATGTGTGGAAGTGGGCAAATGGATTCGCATGTGGTGCTCTTGGTAGAAACAAAAACAATTTATTACATTATTTTGATATTAAAAATGACAATTTAATTGAATTTTCATATGAAGAGCTACTATCATGCCTTATTCTAGAGTTGCCAGCTAAGAAAGCAACAATAGTAGCCCTAGCTAACATGGTTACTCAACATATTATTTTAGACCTCTGGAACCAAGAGATGTCTAGTAAGTTGTTCCCAGTTAAAAAATGGTGGACGTTTACATAATTTACATTAGAAATGAATTAAATAATTGTTAATTTTCTTATCACATTTTGGCTTCCCAGAGGTAAGAGGAAGGGTATTGAATTTTTGAGGGTTTGTTACCAATTTGTATTTGATATTTATATTACAAATTTATAGACAAAATGTATGGCATGAATACAAATAAAAAGAGAAATAAAAAGAGAAATAAAAAGAATGGCACTCTGCTTCCTATTCTTCTGACAATAACACAGCCCATATAGAGACTTTGCCAGTGAAACCTTTTCCATTGTTCCATGGGAAAATGCTTGAGAAACAGATAAAAGCATAAGAGGTGACTACAAAAACCAGTACTACCTTGGACACGAACCAGGGACTGTATTGGAAGATGGAGATAATCAGGAAGAAGACCAGCAACACTGCAATTAGTGAAAAAAAAATAGGAGACTATAAAACCATTTCCACTGGATATAGAAATAGTCATGTGAAATGTGGCTTTGCAAGAAAAGGTGGCTGTTATTAGCTATTGTTTTCCATTAGCAATTGCTCTCAGTGGGAGACAAGAAGTCTGCAGGTGCAAGCAATTAATTGTGAGTGGTCTGAACAGTCTGCTCTGAATAAACTTTACAGTGATTCTTTCATGCATCTGCACAGTTGCTAGCTTTGTTTTCTCATTGCTGACTACTTTTATTTTGAAACAAGCTGTTTTTAGGTACAAACAATTAATCTTGAGAGCTCCAAGCATGCTTTGCTGACATAAATGTAAGAGGTATAGTATAAGTAAAATTCAAAGGTACATTGGGAAGCAGTTCAGTGAAAAAATAAAAGCCTGAAACTGTTAAAAGTGAATACGCTATGTAAGTAGCTACTTCCCCTGCAGGTTTAATACTTATGCATTTACTATAACATTATACAATTTAGTTTACTTATTGAAAAGTAGCCAGTGCCCTTTTTTCTTAGGGCTAAAGGTTAATGTTTACTGAAAGTGTACAAGCTGTTTTTCAGATCTGGGAGGAGAACAGAGATGACGAAAGAACAGACATAAATTAGTGTAAGTGAAAACACAGACTGTAAGATATGCTTCAGTGTGAGCAACCTTAATTTTACATTAGGTAATCCCTGTGGGGGGCAGCTGTCAATATGGGAAAGTTACTTGTATCTGTAGTGGTAAACTTCATTTGTTGAAAATGTACATTATTTTGTGTACTTTTCTAAGATGAAAGGATATGGGGGGTTCTGAAAAAGCATTTATTTTTTTATATTGGAGTATTTTCCTTGAATTAAAAAGCCTTGAAAACGAGTCAGCAGTTCAAATGGTGAAGAGAAGAAACAACTGCATAACAAATAAACCTAGTAGACATTATTGTCTGCATGTAAGCCAAATGTTGGAAATATGTATTGTACTTTTATATTTTGCATTTCCCTCAGCAAAGAATTCTCAAAACTCTCAAGATTAATTGCTTGTACCTGTAGACAGCTTGACTCCATGTAAACACAGTCAGCAATGAGAAAAAAGCAAAAAACAACTCTGCAAATGCATGAAGGAATCTTTGTAAATTTCACACACAACACAATGTATAAAATTCCCCTGGCCAACATCTCTCAGATGCAGACTTTATATCTCCCACCGAGAATATTCACTAATGAAAAAGAAAAAGCTAATATTTTGCCATTTTTTTTATACCTTTCATCATTTTGTCTTATTGTTCAAGCCTATTTGCTTAGAAAAAAACTTGTTTATAGCTTAAGCCAAGGACATTAATCTAGATGTCCACCCTTGCAAAAACAAAACAAATTATCACCTCAGTTCTACATATAATCAGCACACCACACCACATCACATCCAGCAGCACAAAATCACAGCATTATATTAACATAAACTTGCTTCTGTCCAGCCTTTCTTATCTTGTTATAATGTAAAACCTATATTTCTTACAGCTAAGAAAATGCACATTTATTTTAATATCTTCAACATACACAACAGTTCCTGAAAAGACCCTACCACATTTAAAATTCCCCAGACTGCACCCTATGCAAAAATGTTTTACAATATAATAAGCAGTTTATGTATTAGAAAATGTTCTACACAAATACTAATCAGAACAAAATTGTTTTACTTACAGTAACTTCTTTTTTTTCCCTTTTGTGTACTTGTAAACATTAATAACATAAAGTGGGGTATATGTTTTACAGTCCACCCATAAGGTTAACAAAGTCAAAGTTCCAGTCTTTCTCAGCTACTTTCTCTCGCAATGCCATGATTCACAAATGGAACTGATACTTTACAGTTTCCCATTTATTAACTAATTCAGTGTAGCTGATCTTCTTCCTGATAATCTTCATCTCCCAACACCAGCCTCGGGTTCAAATCCAAAGTACTCCTAATTCTTCTACTTGACCTTTGTGCTTTTTTATTTTTATTTATTTATTTTTTGGCCTCTCAAGCATTTTCATTTGGAGCAATGGAAAAAGGTTTCACTTACAAAATTTCCCTATAAGCTTTATTGTCAAAAGAAGAAGCATAATCTCCCCCTTCTGCATGCTGACTCACTTTTTTTGGATACATTTTTTATTTCCTCCTTAGCTTGTTCTGCATCTGAAAAGGTCTTTGGTCAACCAGGACAAATATTATAGCTTGAAATTCAAAACTGCTTCTTGACATTTCCTGACTGCTGGGATAAATTTGCTTCTCTTATGCCTAGTGTACAGTGTAGAATCATTTTCCACAAATACTCTACCATATCCAGTTTTTGCTACTTTTCCTTTCTGCCAATATTTTGTCAGGATCTACTCTTTCTGCTGGCATGATTGCATTTTTACTTTAATATAGATCTTGGCTACATTCTCATGGCCACATTTGCAACGTACCCTTCAAGTACCCTTTCAATTAACAAATATTGCCATGGAACACCACTCTAGTTGCTTATTTGTGCTTTCATAAAATTAATACAGCATGTTCTTTCCAGTTTCTCTGGTACAGCAGAAAATCTCAGGTCTTATCTGCATGTTCTGTCTTCCGACTACAATTTTTTGAAACAGCTCTTCTTGAGAAACCTCATACTCAGCCAGCCGTTCCTTCCTTTCAGTCTCTGACTTTTGCAGTTTTATCAGTTCAACTTAATAGCTAGTTAAAGCTTCTTTTTTCTTTACAACCTTTTATTTGAGTTGATATATTCCTTCATTGTTAAATTTATTTTAATCACCTCTGAGTACATTTAATTTATTTTCCTCTAAATTACTGAAAGACATCTCTTGTACCAAAGCTGAAGCTTGAACTGCTTTTTGAAGAACAGCTTCAGCTCTTTCCCAGCCAGTGTTTCCTCTTCACCTTTTCTAACTGATTTTTTTTCAGGTTCTCTACATTTCTTCTTTAATGGCATCCAAGCAGTGTACTTACTAGCCAGTAACTGAATTTTATACAAAATGACAATTTCACTTGCTCCCTTTTTCGGTTTCTGTTTTCAAACAGAGAGCTGAAATTAAGTTGTTGGTTAATATGCAGCTATCTTGAAAGTCACATGAAATAATTTTTTTTATTTTCTTGTAGCAGACTTCAGTTTGGCTTAAAGGGAAGGGATCAGAAAGGAAAGCATTCACATCTCACAATATGATGATTAAAATTTGACACTTGCATAGAGATGTCATTAAAAGTGTCAGTGTCACAAAATATACCTAAATATTGTATTTGATGTACAGGTGCATGTATGTGACTATTGAAATATATAGCATTATGTAATGTAACATATAAGTCAGAATGTTACATAGCAATGCTCAAAAATATGTCTCTTGGCATCATTTGTAAATACTGCTTTGTAGTTTAAAAGTAACTAGCTATTCTTTTTAAATTTTGACATTATTTAGCCTTAACAGTAGTGCAACAGGATAAAGTGCTGCCTATGGCTCAGGTGATCTGAATTTGAATACTGGCTGGGGTTCTTGGTAACAGATACAAGGGAGGATGGATTTGTCCATCCCAGGGCAGCTGGGAGTGGCAGAACTAGCTGTGTACTGCATTAGCTCCCACAAAGGAAGAAATGGCATGCATGCACACTCTGAGAATGGACATTAGACCCACCAAGCCACCAGTGGTGATGGTGGCTACCTTTATTGTGGGTGTGTGCACCCACAAAGGTGCTGTGAGTCTCCGCAGTGATATAGACTGTTTGTCTCCCTGTCCAGGTGGGGAAATAAGGTTAATTCTAATGCTCTCAGTTACCAGGATGCTGATGAGGAGACAAACCTCCTGTTGTGCACCTGGAATGATGGCTCAGAGGACAGTTCTTGCCCAATCTAATCTGTAAGTGAATCCCTGCTATTAGGGAATGAATGGTCTCAAGTCCAGTAGAAGGAGGCACAGTAGTTGTCATGGAGAGGGTAAAATGAAAAAGAAAAAAAAAAACTATAGTATTTTAAGTTGTAATGCTTCCTGATTATGACAGGTTTTGAGCAAACTGCATTTGTTTTGCTCAGTATATCAGTAACAGCTTTATTTGTAGGACATACATTGATGCATTGCTACATGGGTATACATTGGTGGATATATAATGCATCATGTATATTTGCACACTGTGCTGTACATACATTAACTGCTTTGTATTCATCATTTAATTTTTTTTCACATAATCTTTATAATTTCGTAGTTCAAAAATGAATGATTGCTTTTTCTTTTAAAATGTTACAGAACACTGATAATACCTCTGTGGTAGGCCTTTATCTAGGTTTGTGATCAATGATATTTTATGCCTATATTTACAACAAAGTGAAAGTTATGAAATTTCCTGTAAGTTGATACCAGTGTTTTCTGTGCAGGTTTCACAACTGTCTTTTAGAAAATGATAGAAGTATCACATTAAACATAGTCTTTCATGCTGCATACAATTGTTCAGTTTATGTCTAATGCATGTCTTCTCAGACAGTACTGCATTTACTTTGAATACTCTGCTATATTCCCAAGTGACTGATAAGCTGCCTTTGATATTTCTTGGTATCTCCAACCACTCATACAACAAAACATATATAACTTATATGACAGATGTGCTACAGGTTAAGTTATCTCAGTGCAAAATCATGATAAAATACACTGCACTGCAGCATGCCTAGCCTAGCTAGACAATACTCATTCATTAGGTAAATCATCTTCAAATAATTTCTGCAGTTGCGACCTTGGTTTTGTATTATGTTTATTCAGTTTTCACATAAAATGTAAATGCTGCACTAAGCTACAGGCCACAACTTACAAATAAAGTCAATTTAAGGTTAGTGTTCAGAAAAAATAGTGAATTATGGAAAGGAGTCTGGGAAGCATAAGCTCTATAATCAAGAACTAAATCCATTCACTGGATTCATTTCCAGACATTTCAAATCACACTAATATCAGTTTTTGTTTTGTTCCTTTATTGTTCTCTTTGTAATTTATAATATCATGATATGCACTTTTGCATACATTATCCTACATCTTACAACTTGACCACCTTCAAGCCTAGCAAGAGACCCATGACCCAACGGGCACTCCATGAGCAGGTCCGTCCCAGCTGATACCAGGAACCAGACCGCAGAAGGGCTCCTTGGACTAAATCCATTGGTCACAACACACCAAGTACAAGGTCCATGTACTTGCCGTCATCACCTCCCTTCGGGGAACTACAGGGAATGTATAATTGCTACTATTTTCCACCTTCCTATCTGTGGGAAGGCTACATTCTCCCTTGATTTTCTGAACCACATTCTCTAGATACACAAATCTTACAATTTAAAAAAGTTAACCATTACCCTAGAAGTTTCGAGTATACAGTATTAAGTGGTATACAGCTATGAAATAAGTGCCTTTTAGGAACAAAAATAGTCTGTTAAAGGTCTTCTGCCCTTCTGATGTTTTCATGATGCAGAATTCAGTGCAAACTGTTGTAGTTTGCCGCAGGATACAGTTAATGTAGTTCAGCAATAAACCTTTCTGTTGAGTGGTTCCTTGACCAAGCAGCCTGACCACAGATGAACTGAAGCTCTACAAGAGACTGACACATTCATATTGTAAAGCCCACAACAAATAGTGGGCCCTTTTGTAGACAAGGTGATGTAATTATATAATGATGTCAGAGATAGTCTTTCCAAAAATTAGCTAGATTTACAGCTATACCAAAGGCCTAAAAAGCAAAAATCAGATAAAACTTACTAAGCTTCCAAGAAAACAAATAATCTGACGAGCTATTTGCTTTTTAATCTGCTATTTAAACACATTGACATCTCTCAGAACAATATGAAAAACTGTACAATTCTGAATACAAATAGTATATGCACTTTAAGAAATATATATCTATTTTATTTTATTTTGCTTTTACTTTCCAGGTTTGTCCAGCTGGGTCTAGTCAAGAAACCCTTTTCATTTTCAAACAGACATTCAGTAATTTACATGAACAGACATTAATTAATATACATTAACAAATACACATTCATTTGATGATTAGATTACATTCATATGAAATAAAGACAACTATTACAGTATAAAAAGATGCTTATGCATTAGTAGATGTTAAACACTGAGCATTTTAAGAGGTGTATTAGTGGGTTTCAAAAAGAGATAATAGACTGTGTAATTAGTGCTTAGAAATGCAAAGAAATGTAGATGAGGGAAGGAACTATGTATGGCAGAAAATGTTAATATTGTAGCTAAGATGTGGAGTAAAAAGTGGGTTCACTGATAATTATATGGGTGTGTGTGTGTGTGTGTATATATATATATATATATATATATATATATATATATATATATATATATATATATATAGTATATAATAAAGTTTATGTTACAGGTATATGAGTGTTACAAAACTATGTACATGGCTGTAATATACTAGAAAATCTACTCCGGTATTGCTGCATACTGGTTGTAAGACACAAGAATCTGAATGAAGAGAAATGGTTTGACAATATGGCAAGCTGAAGGTGACAGTGGCATTTATCATGGAGATATACAGGACCAAATTGATCTGGTAGGTGAAGTTTTATTTCTGTTTTAAATGAGTTTGCATTTTGAATGGATTTTAGTGGTAGTGAAATGCAGTTTCATAGTTTAGCTACACTATTTGAATATAGAGAATAGATGATTTGGATATAGTGATTTTTTTATGTGTAAAATTCTACTGGGGAGTAGTGTTGTATTAAGTTTTTAAATGATGGTCAGTTTTCTGGCTTACAGAGAGCTTGAGGATGTGGTAGTTCTAACCAGTTTAATTCTTTGAGGGCTAGGCAGCAGTCTGTTTTATTGTCATACTTCACTGTACTGTAGATTATGGCTATTTTGTTATAACACTGCTCAAATTTGGACAGTGGTGAGACTTGAAGGTCTGTGAAGACTGGGGCAGCATAAAGGAGAGATGGCAGTAAGAAAGCAAAGGCTATAAATCTTCTGGCTATGTCAGGGAGGTAAATTTACTCTGTATAATATATCTAGTACTTGTATGCACGTACACTCATACACATAAAGTATAAATCTTCATCTTAACAGTGTACACTGGTAAAGGGATATGAGAAATATGCTACCTGCCTCATTAAGCATTTATCACAATCCTACATATGTCTTCAATCAATCAAGGAACATAACCAGTGGAGGAACTCCGCCCTATTCATAGTTAAATAAATAAATAAATCACACAAAGAAAATAAACACTCAAACCAGATAAAAACATTGTCTGCCACCTAAATCAAAATCTTATAAACCAATTAATAGTAAAAATAATATAATAAACAATAAAAGAAAAACAAAATCACAGTCCGAAAACAGCATTGCCAGCAAAAGTGACAGGATTCTAAATGACTAAACTAATTAAGATTGAAACTAACTCACAAGACAGACAATTTATAAAACATGCAGATACTATGTAAAAAATGTAATCGGTATCAGTACACAACTTCTACATCCTCAAACAATGACAGGTATTCATAGTCATTGTGTGAACGAGTTATGGGTATCCGCACTGTCTGTGAATGTGTAGCTAGGCTGTAATTCACAGAAGCCATTTATATTAATGCATGACAGCCATGAATAAGTATAAGCAAATTAATTGTAATGGGTTATTAATAAGAAGTTATATAAAGTGGTGTATGCTAATTAAGCATTCTTTTGCCCATTTGCAATTCATAATCAAATTTTCGTTCTCTCCACGCATCTGTTGTTAAAAGCACTGCTTTGGCTATTATACCTATTTTGCAATCAGCGTAGATGCTTGCTGTCCTGTAGAAACTTTTAAGTTGTCCTTTCTCTGCCTTGATCTCTACCATCACTGCACATAAAATGCCACAGTCATACATAAAACATTTCACATAATCATCAACCTGTCATTTAAGAAAAAAAAATCTGCAACATGACCCCCATAATGCAGAGTCCATCCACGTAAACTTGTGCTGAAAAAATGTTTGCACTATTATGAGTACATTCACAATAATAAATAAAGCAGTTTATTAACACTTGCACCCTTCATTAGCCCCTACAACATTGTTGTAATCAGAAAATGGTCAGTGACACTCAGGAATCTCTCAGTAAAGACACTTGTGCAGCCAACAAAACATCCTTGCAACTTCAGTACTTCTACCATTGTATGCACAGCACTAAAAGACCCCAAAATACACTGATCATTTCCATTGCTGCTTTAATGATTTCCCATTTACAAATGACAGCTTACCCAGTCATATGAATAAAACAAATATTACTTGAACTGAACTCAATAATCTTACTTCATTTTTAACGGTTATATATTGATTTCTGATATTTCTATTATTTGTCTTACTTTAAAAAGTCTGTGGTTTTATTATTAATTTACCATGTAACTCCAGTAATTCTCAGGCAATATGGTGCTGTTAAATTTACATAAATTCAGGGTCCTTTACTTTTTTGTATGCAAATGAGGCTTTCACATTTATCTCTATGTATTGCAAGAATACACCAATGTTTACTATGCCTTATCCACGTAACAGGTCTCTGGTTAATGGTTATCCTCAAGAACTGTACCCTTTTGTCATCAGTAGGTCTGTTTATCAAAACACTTGCGTGTTTCCATAGTCGGTGTGAATGACCTCAGCTGACATTATTTGCATATTGATATAGTGCTGTTCTTCATGATTACTGCTACCCTTAGCCGAAACCCAGGATTGTAAATACCACTTAATGCATTTACTGCATCCTGCTGAAATAAATGAGAAACAACAATTAACAAAACAGGAACATGGATACACAGAATTTATGACTCGGATCAGAAAAGTGATTCTTTAAATCTACATTATAGAGTATTTTCTGTACTAACTGCAAGACTCCCCTATTATCACATATACAGGTAGGTCTATCTGTTATTACTGAAATTTCACTTACCCGAAAGTCACATCCATGAGACGACTTTGCTGAAAACTTAATTTTAATGAAAACCCAGATCACTAGAGTTTTACTCCAGGAAACTAACCACTTGGCCACCATGATGAACTTTGCCCTTTTTCTCACTATAATGCGATCTCAGAGTTGGTGTATTTAGTTTGGGGGTGTGTGGGGGGGTGAAGCCCCCCACTTGGGTGGGTTTGATTTGCTTCCATTCTTTTTTTTTGTGTGGTGGCCAAGTGGTTATTTTCCCAGAGTAAAACTCTGGTGATTTGGGTTTTTATTAAAATAAAGTTTTCGGCAAAGTCGTCTCATAGATGTGATTTTTGGTAAGTGACATATCAGTAATACAAAGTAGACCCATATAGGCACACATATGTACATATGTTCATATTTATATACACACACAAGCACACATATGCATGTTTGCTGCTACATCTTGTTTTCTGTTTTTGTACTACTTTCCTGTGTTTCTCTTTTCAGATACATGAATTAGTGTAGTTTCACAGTGAATTTAACCAAGCTGGTTTTAAGACATAAAACATGAGCAAACTCAAATAGCAGACTAGATGCACTAAACCAAGCAGTAACGAAGGTCAAACTCAGCTTTACTTACTACAGATAAGTGCTTTCCTTCACCTATACATGTGAATTACATCAGATAATAAACCTTAATTCACGCGTTCCTTAAATACCCCACGAACAACCGTTAAAATGATGTCATTTCCTTCCTAGTACATACTTCATTCAAATATCAAACACCCTTTAGAATCCATTTAACTTTTCAAAAAATATAAAAATGATGTAAAAAATATCAAAAATATCAAACAATAATTTCAATAGAAATAAAATACATATTAAAATAATTAATTAAATAATTAATTATAACATGAAATAATGAAATATTTCTATTAGTTGCTTATTGAAGCTTAAGGCACTGCTTAGATGAAATATTTTCATGAACAGTGGTCTGTATAAAATTGCTATGCCTTTTCCAATAACATTTTTAGTAGCATGAATTTTAATCGTTCATTTGCGAATTAATTTGATTTTTTACAAATTGTTCTACAAGAAGCTTTTTTTTTTAAATAAGAATATTTCATTACTTAAATATTTAATTACATTTTTAATATGTATTTTATTTATATTGAAATTACTGTTTGATATTTTTGATACTTTTTACAAAATTTTTATATTTTTGAAAAGGTAAATGGATTCTAAAGGGTGTTTGAATGAAGTATGTACTGGGAAGGAAACTGCATCATTTTAGTGGTTGTACTTGGGATATTTAAGGAAAGCATGAATTAAGGTGGATTGTCTGATGTTCATATATATATATATATATATATATATATATATATATATATATATATATATATATATGTGTGTGTGTGTGTGTGTGTGTGTGAACGAAAGTGCTTATCTGTAGAAAATAATGCTGATTTTGACCTTTGTTACTGCTTGGTTCAGGGCCGCTCATCTGCTATTTGAGTTTGCTCATTTTTTAGTTATGGTTGTATAGTTTGTTTTAAAACATGCCTCCAAGCCTGTAATTTCTCTTCCCATCCTTTTGTATACTTCCTTTTATAGCAGGCCATTGGTACAATTTACATTCTGAACAAAATAGGCAACTTTTCATTGCAGGCCTTTAGCAAAGTCATTTATGAAACACTGAAATGGATTTGCCTAAGTGCTGCACTTTGATTACCATATTGGTTACTATCCCTTCATTTGACCGTACTCCACTTGCCATAAGAATCCTATTGTTTAACATTTTACATTGATTAGCTGCTAATTTTTCTGTCTGCCTGTCGCTTTGTCTAATTATTGATCTATTTATTACATTTTGTTGAAATGTTTGCCACTACTATGTGTAGATGTCATCTGTACAGTATACCAGGGAAAAGGTTTAGAAAGTAACAATGTAAATGTGTCACCATAATTCATCACATATAGTAGTAAAACTATAAGTAACCAATTGTAAGTATGATGTAGCAGTTCAGATAACCACCTAACCATTACAATTACCGACAGTATTTGTGTCAGTAGTCAGGAGTGCCTTAAGTCAGTAAAATTAATCTATTTATGTCCCATTTAGAAGGTGCCAAAGCAGCAGTCAGAACAGCAAGCCCTACAACTACTGACATGTATTAGCAACAGTTACTTCATTTGCTCATTTATAAGCTCATTCACAATGAGCGTGCCAATTTTTGCCTCATCATTGAAAAGCTACAGTAGGTTTTACCATGTAGCAGTAATATTCAGACTGCTAAATGACCCTTAGAATATACTTATTTTCTTAATATAAAGTAGGAATCCCCAATAGATGGATGTCAGTGATGGATGGAAAAATAATACAATAATCTAATTTTATTTTCTGATGTAAACTATACATTTAGAATTACCCTTCAGTATAATTCTGATGACTGTCCAGTCATCATAGTTTTGTTTTATATATATATATATATATATATATATATATATATATATATATATATATATATATTTTTTTTGTTTCTCAAAAGAAAAAAAATTAACAAAACAACACCTGAAGTCAACTCCTCGTTGGTCCGATCCGACCATAAGCTAATCACCCTTGACATCCACATCCCGCCCCCATCCCCCATTAAAGAAACCACAGTAAAAAAATTTCTCCAAAGCCAACTTCCTCATTACATCTGAATGATGCCTCCAGGTGCATCTGGAGTTACCTCCAACTGCGCCTCTACGCGTCAAATATTGCTTGTTCATATTTGCATTAATAATTCCAAAACCATGCTACATACAAGGTATCAGAATATTTTATCTTGAAGCATACATGATGGCAAACACAATGGTATAGATATTTGACCTCTGTCAATGAGTATTTGTTAGAACTGTAAGGTGATAACTTCATTTTTTAAAGGCGCAAGCCATGCCCACTGGGAGTTACATGTACACACTCAAAAGAGCTGTACTGGAGGCAATGAGTTTAGATAGAAGTGGTGAACTTCATGACACCCATGCAGATGGACAATACAGTTACAACTGTTGAATCCTACACAAATGCACTCTATAGGCACTTACACAAGTGCATGGATCGTGCTATCCCAAACAGAACCAAGACGCTATCCTCCAAAAAAAAGAAAGCCAATCTGGTGGTCCCCTGCCATAAACAAACTCTACAACATAAGGAAGAAACTGTTGCAAAAGAGAGTAAAATCCCATGAGTGGAGTAGCAACCTGGTCAGCCTCAGTAAGAAGCTGAAATCCCTTATAAGATCCTCCAAAGCTAGCTACGAAAACAAAATCGCCACTAATTCCAAAGACAACCACAAAGCATTCTATAGCTATGTCAAGAATCTCGATGGTAACACCCAGATCTGCTCTGAGTTACAGCACAAAGACAAGAAAATTACAGAACCAACTGATATTGCCCACATCCTGGCAGATAGGTTCAGTGCTAACTTTACCCCCTTAAAGGGCCCATATCTATACAGGAAGAATGCAGAGTCCCTGTAATCACAACTACGCAGGTAAAAGTTGCACTCTCTAAAGCCAAAAACACAGCATCCATGGGACCGGACAACATCCCAGGCTGCGTTTTACATTAACTTCAGAACGAACTGGCTCCCCACTTAAGCACCATGTTCAATAATAGCCTCACATCAAGCTTTGTGCCCACTGAATGGTGCATAGCAACAGTTATCCCATTCCACAAAGGGGGAGCCACCACTGATCCTGGGAACTATCGACCTATTAGCCTGACAAGCCCGATCTACAAGGCCATGGAACGTATCATCATGGAACTCATAAACAAAGACATTGGTAACCTCCAAACTCTGGATCCCACCCAGTGCGGGTTTGTGAAAGGAAGATCATGCCTCCTGAACCTGATCGACTTCTTTGAGGCAGTCACCAAAGCCATAGATGAGGGAAAGGTGGTTCACACAGCCTATCTTGACCTCGCCAAGGCTTTCGACAACATCCCCCATTCTGGAATTATAGCTAAACTCACTAAACTAGGTATAAATCCCTACGTCACAAGATGGGTTGCCAACTGGCTCACTGACAGAACCCACACTGTAAAAGTTGCAGACTCCAAATCTGACCTCACAGCAGTGACAAGTGGAGTACCACAGGGTTCCGTCCTGGGACCTCTCCAGTTTGGTATCTACTTCTCTGAAGTACAGGCTAACACAGAAGGCCTCTGGCTAATGAAGTTCACAGATGACTGCAAACTAGGAGCCATAGTCAAGTCCCCAAATGATGTGGACATCCTACAGAAGGGCCTTGCTGAGACAGATGCCTGGTTTCAGAGCCATGGCCTCAAGCTCAATGCCAAAAAGTGCAGTGTCATCCCCTTTGGTAAAAACTCTGTACCCATGAACTACCACATAGGCAGCAATCTACTTAACACCGAATGTGTGATAAGAGACCATGGGACCAAGGTGGACAGTAGTCTCTCCTTTGACAGTCACATCGCCACAGTAGTCAGGAAGTCCTTCTATGTGGCACACCTCATCATAAAAGGGTTCTCATCCAGGAAAAAAGAGGTCACTGTTGCCCTCTACTCCACACTCATTAGACCCATTATAGAGTACAACGCCCCTTTTGGAATGTACCTCACAAGAGATCTGCAGCAGCTGGAAAGGCCACAGAAGTACCTCACAAAGAGAATTACTGGCCTCAAACAAATGCCCTACACTGACCGCCTCAAAAAACTCCAGCTTTACTCCATAGCATATTGCCTACTCCAAGGTGATCTCTGCCTAACATATAAAGCTATGTCAAACCCAGAGCTGTTGGACATGCTACACCTAAAGAAATCCCAATCCCTCTGAGCTACACGCTCTAGGGACCTAAATTTTGTCACCACAATAAACAGGACATGCTGGAGGGATAGATTCCTGTCCCAGAGACTTCCCATACTCTGGAACAGGCTACCCATCTATGTCAAAGTTCTTCTTTAACACTCTTCAAGAAAAATCTTGATGAGTGGATGGGAAATAGGAAATACACCCTGGGGATCACTTCTGTGTCTCTGCTCAACAGTGGCACAGGAAAATAACTTTATGGGGTGGCATAAGCCAGGGAACCTTGTTGGCTAGGCTTACGTAGGCTCTTGGGGTGATAGCCTAGTACCTACCTATGAATAATTATTCACAAAGTCTGTACTAGCATTACTAAAATTATAATGTTCACTAACCAAAAAATATTACAATGTAGAGTTTTGGACATGTTTCCTCTTTTATTAATCTATTACTTTTTTCAATGAACATATTTATTAAATTATCATGTATGACAAAGGCAATCCTACATTTATATAAATGAAAAACAAACATTGACACCACTTTAGTTACAAACATTATACATCACAGACACCACTGAACCAAGTGTAGTTGCAAACATTATACATCACTTATAATCTATCCAGTCATTAAGCATTACACGGTTCATTCAAATCCTGCCTCTTAAACCTTGTTCCTTCTCTGCATATATTGTTTCCACAATTCCCATTTTTTTCCTATGTAGTTTACTCCATCCCTTTTCTAAAGATCCCAACTCCAGTAGTTTTATCTCTTCTACTATATTCACTACTTCTAGTAAAGTTGGTTTAGAGTTTGATTTTAATTTTCTAGTAAATGCTTTTTTGGCAGCCACCATAATTAGACTCAGCAAGACTTTACTATGCCTAGGCAATTACAATTCTGTATTGTAGCTCAAAATAATCATCTCCCTAGTCAATGCAATCCACTCACCCAGCATATCTGACAGAGTGGTCCACAGGGAATCCCTAAAGTCCACCAGCTTACTACACTCCCAAAAAACATACTCCCAGTCACCGCTTTCTTACCCATCACATCTCCAATATTTGCTATCCACCTGAGGAAAAATTATTTGGAGTCTACTAGACGTATAGAAATACCTATGTAAACACTTCCAGGCAAATATCCTAAATCTTCTAGACTTTGTTGCATATTTGGAAGAGATACATATATCACCCCATTGTCTTTTTGTGAATTATTTATCCAGTCTCTCTTCCCAATCCTTTCTAAGCTCCTCTGATTGATTCTTATAACTGTCATGCAATATTTTATATGCTTTATTAATTATTCCTTTTTTAACAGCAGCTTCTGTTCTAGATTATATTAAAAACTCTACCAATGCTGGTCTTTCACTTAAGAGCCCCCTATTTCTTTCTCTTTGCCTGTACTTTAACATCAGTCCCCGATAGGGAAAGCAGTCTCTAACTTTCAGTCCAAATAAATTCTTTGCCTCCTCCCATTCCATTACCTTTCCCTTTCTGGTTATTTGCTCCCAATACCTTAGTTTCTTTGCCAGTGTCCTCCAATAAATTCCAGCCCCCTCTTGCCTATTCTATTATCCCTAAGCACAGTCACCCCTATCGTCAGAATCTCTTTTCTCCATTCTCATGCTGGTTTAGTTCTTAGAATACTCCCTGCTATTTTATGAATATAATATTCTGTATGATTTTTATTGTTCTCCTTAAGAGTCTGCATCCAAAATCCCAATCTCTCCTTGTTTCTTGAGCTTCCCCCTGCACCATCATTCCTTTCCACTTTGAACTATAGTTTTCTGCTTGTGCTATGTATAAGAGCCTTAACTGTGCTTGTCTAAAATACCCTCTCAAATTGGGTAATCCTAGCCTGTCTTGTTTAATTGGAAGAATTACCTTATCACACTTGACTCTTGCTTTCTTCCCTTCCGTGATAAAGTCCTTCAACTCTTTTTAATTGCTATCCACAGCTTCTTCTCTGACTGATCAAAATATGCCTAACCTGTGTATACGACTAAAGGGACCAAAAATATTTTAACTGCTTGTATCTTAGTATCCATATCCATATAAAAAAGCTTTCAATTTCTCAATTTTTGTATTATCTTCTGTTTAGTCTCTTCCCACATACGCTTAGCTGCCACAACAGAGTCATTTCTAATCCATATTCCTAAATACTTCATTTTATCATGTCCCCATATAAATATGGATATTGTTGGACCAATTCATTTGTGGTTACATAATTTACTGCTATTGCCTTTGTTTTAGCTTATTAAATTTGCATCCCGAGAAGATTTGAAACGGTCTTAAAATATTCCAAACACTGTAATGTCCCTTTCTGGTTATGTCAAATATAAAATAATATCTGCAAATAGAGCCAGCTTTTCCTGACTACCATACTAATTATATCCTTGAATTTCTAAGTCCCTTATTTTCTTTGCCAATGGTTCTAAATATAATGCAAACAACAAAGGGGAAAGCAGACAACCCTGCCTGGTTCTTCTACACAAGCAGAAGTTATCAGAAAGGATGCCACCCACTTTAATTTTCATCTCTGATCCCTCGTATATACTCCTAATCAACCTTATAATTGTATTAGGGAACGCAAATGCTTCCATTGTTCTACTCATGAAGTCCCAGTCTACTCTGTCAAATGCTTTCTCTGCATCAAGACCCACCAATAACAGTGATATTTTCTTACATTCTCCTTCCCTCTGGATCATCAATGTTCTGTTGACATTGTCAAATGTTTGCCTCCCCTCCAAAAAAACACACAGATCCACATCTATAAATTTTGGTATCACTTTTGCCAATTTTTAGCCATTATAGACATAAACACTTTATAATCATGAACTCCAGCAAGTGAAACAACAATGTAAGCGATTCCAGATGCAGAGACCAACCCAACGCAACAGACCACAGCTCGGACAACGGGATAAAAACTGTTGATTTATTGTAAAGGCAAACGTGAACAGAGCTCCAACAAGAATAACAGTTAACTCTGGTTAAGCGCTTTCATCTGCAAATCAGCAGACTTCCTCAGAACCAAGAATACATCTTTAATTAACCTATTTAAAAACATTTTGACGCCAAAATTCAATATTACGCTTAAAGGGCAATGAACATAACCTAAATGAGTGATTTGTGTTATGAGAGTAATATGTACATTAATCACTTCATACTATGTATCTAATAACCTAACAAAAAAACAAACTGCCTAATAAATAAGAACAATGCAAGCCTAACATAGGTTAAAATACTTAATGATGATGAATGATGAATAACATGAGAACTAGATGCGTGCTTTAAAATACATTGAAATATATAGAATCTAAAAGATTATTAAAATGCTAAAAAGTGCAAATAGAACAGTTGCAATAAAATATATATATATACAAAGTTGCAAAAACCGTATATATAACTGAGGTATAAATGTATAATTAATAATTAGATCCTCCTGAATACAGTAATAATAAAATGCCTCAATCTAAAACTTGTGCGCTCTAATTAATAATGAATTTAATAATAATAAATAATAAATAAATATATAATATATAATGCATAATTATAAATAGAAATATTAAATAAGCAATTGTATAAATATATATCATTATGTGTGTGATAATACCAATATAAAATATAAAATGCATGATGCAGGTCAATCCAACAGCAAGAAAGGTTTGATACTTATAAAATCGTTTAATCCAGGGCTAGTTGTGGCATCACATAGAATCTGCCACCTACTTTCCAACATGGCCAAATGTGCTTTCCAGTTACCTCCACTAATAGAGACATCAGTTTTGGCGCCAAAATGTTTTTAAATAGGTTAATTAAAGATGTATTCTTGGTTCTGAGGAAGTCTGCTGATTTGCAGATGAAAGCGCTTAACCCGAGTTAACTGTTATTCTTGTTGGAGCTCTGTTCACGTTTGCCTTTACAATAAATCAACAGTTTTTATCCCGTTGTCCGAGCTGTGGTCTGTTGCGTTGGGTTGGTCTCTGCATCTGGAATCGCTTACATTGTTGTTTCACTTGCTGGAGTTCGTGGTTGTTTTATCCTGATGGCTGAGTCCACCGACACTCCCCCGGCTTCATGGGACAAGGAAGAGTTAGTTACACTTCGTGCGGAAGTTACTACCTTACAAGCAGATGTGAGTAAATTGCTAGAACTGGTCAGCAAGTTAACTGACACTGTAAAACAAGGTTCTGTTACGGAGAGTTCTCCTGTTGCCAACACCTTTCAACAAGTTCAAGCTAACTCTAATAGTATACCGAATTCGAACAATTCAGAGGACATTCCTAATGGACAGCAACAAACAGTACCGGCGAATACTGAACAGCCACAACGCAAACATTCTGCTTCCAATGAGATAAATCTATCCCCCGAAGCAGAATTTACATTTGATTTTAGCTTGTTCCACTCTGAAAACGAAGTAAACAGAATGGGAACAAAACCCAAATATCGAGAAGGTATCAGAACATATTCTTCTATCGCTAAGAAGGCTGAAGGAAATAAAGGTACTGTGTGTTTTGGTAACACTACAAGTTCCAATGAAAATTTGAATGTTCCTGGCTCTAAGGGACGTCCACTATGGGACTCTAAGAAAAGCCACAAATTGGATACCATTGACTTGTTTTTGAGTGATGATATTAATTTTAAAAAAGATGGTACTAATTGTAACAACAATAGGAGGAATGGTAGTACATCTGCGATACTATGAAAATGCGTATACTTGCATTAGGCAAGAAATTAGTTAACATTAAGAGTATCAAGACTGACAGTGCGTATTTAGAACAATGCATAAGCCTACAGGTAGTGCCTAAGGGATTGAGGTTTTTCAAACTTCCCTTAGGCATAGAATATAACAATACTAATATTGTAGACTTCAATAATATGTTTGATGAATTTGGTTTTATTTATATGAGAAAATTGATGAAATATAATGAAGAAAAAATTTCAGTTTTAACTAAGGAAAATGAGAATTTAAATGAAGATATTATTCATGATACGAGTTTTGAACAATGGAATGATTTATATCATAAACAGTTTTCTACAGCAGAGAATAAAGTTACTTTGATATATAATAGGAAACTTAGGAAAATTGAAAGAGACATGGATTTATATAAGAATAACAGGGCATATGTGTGGCCGAATGACAGGAGAAAATATGACCACGACTATGAGGGATTAGACCGGATGGGTAGGAATGAGAATGATACAAATTTTCAGGGAGGAAGATTCTTCCCAGCTCCAAAACAATACAGAAGACATTACCATTAGAGGAAAATCTTATTGCGGCTATGCCCTCTGTCATTAATACACCTGAGTCACTTTGTTTAGAGAATACTGGCAGCCCTACATCAGTGGTATTACATGAATTGTCACCTTCTATTGACACATATACACCTCATAATATAATACATACCTACAAAGGATTCAATGTATTTAATTACACGGACTTAGAGGTTAAGCAGGAATTCTTCACTTTATTCAGCAAAGGTATGAAATTTATACCAACTGCCCGTTTTGACATAGTAGATACGGTTAAAGAAATAAAATTATTTAGTCGTAGATTAAATTTGGCCATACAGTTTAATGAAGAAGAGCATACCAAGGGTAGGTTAGAACTAAACAATAAATTATCCAAGAAAAGTGTATTTGTACCTGCTTATCACCCCCAAGTAGCCCACTATGAGAAACTAGTTTGTAAGGATTTATATTATTTACACAAAAACATTAAAACCAATAAGGACTATGTGAATATATATAAGGACAATTTAACTGTAGAAGAAAGGAAATGTCTAGACAATATGGTGACAAATAAGATCGTCAGAATTATGAAACCAGACAAGGGAGGAGGTATTGTACTATTCAACACCTTAGATTACAATAGTGAAATACACAACATCTTACACTTGTCAGGTAACTATGAAGAAGTATCCACTAACCAAGTGAATATAGGTTACAAAAGGATCGATCTCGCTTTAGAGGAATATTTATTAGACAATCGTATTACAAATTAAATCTATCAATTTTTAAGAGATGAATTTCCTAGAATGGCAAACATTATAGGTATCCCAAAAATACACAAATGTTTAGAAAAAACACCTTTTAGACCTATAATATCAGGATCTAAGTCAAAGACATTCAACATAGGGGTTACTATAGATCAATGGACTAAACATGTATACCAAAATTTAACACACCTAACAAAAGATTCTTGGAATTTCCTGGGAAAACTAACCCCTGACCTATGGGACGATGACCTCATTTTTCTTACTGTGGACGTGGTCGATCTTTTCTCTTGCATACCAAAAGAAATAGGCTTAGAATATTTTTATTATAGTTTGTGTAAATTTTCCACCCTAAGTTGGGACAAGATTAATTTAATAGTGGATATGATGGGGCTGATCCTGGACCACAACTACCTCCAATTTCAAGGGGAACTATTTAGGCAGACCAGAGGAGTTGCTATGGGTGCCTCTTGTGCCCCGATTTATGCTAACCTCGTCATGTTAGAGTGGGAATCAGAACACATATTTAGCAGTGAAATTTTTAACAATATTGTGCTGTATACTAGATATCTAGATGATTTATTTATTTTATGGAAGGGAACAACAGATGATATCTACAAATTTATAGACTATATAAACAACACAACAGAGTTTTTAAAATTCATGTTTCGAGTTGAACATGAAGGGATACCCTATTTGGACACATATATTAAAAATAATGGTTCCAGTTTTGAATCAAAGGTCTATAGAAAGGAGACCTTTTCCAATGATTATTTGGATTTTGGAAGTAACCATCCCCCACACATTTTTAAGAATGTGTTCAAAGGCCAGTGTATACGTGCTGCACGTATGTCTTCCAGTAGAGTTATTATGGAAACGGAATTGGATGCTATTCACAAGATGTTTTTAAATAGAGGATACCCTAAATATATGTTGGACAATGTTACAGACTATGTGAAACAAGAGTGGGGAAATAAATACCAACCTTTGTTAGGGGTATCTTTTAAATTCTCCAATAGATCTGATTTGCACACAGGAACACAAGTCTGTGTGATCAGGTTTAATCCATATACAAATATTGTTAAGGAAATCCTACACAGACATTGGGACATCCTCACTTTATCTGAATATGTAAGTAGTTTTGTAGGTAACTATCCTAGTTGTGTGTATAGGACATCCCACAATTTGAAATATTTATTGGAACATCCTAGAGGAGACAAAAAATTAGGAAATATCATTAGAGGAACTACTAGATGTGGTTCATGTAACCAATGTAAGCACATAAATAGTAGTTTGGTTATTAGATTAAATAATGTAACAAACTCGTATACAGAGTAAGTTACGGAATTGTAACACACAGAGGGTTGTTTACTTAGCTACGTGCACATCTTGTTCGGCATACTATATAGGGAAGACCGAAAGGAAGTTTAAAACCAGGATATATGAACATTTGTATAAGATAAAAAGGAAAGACAACAACAATGCTCTTAGTAAGCATATTACTGAAAAAGGCCCCACTCATTCTTTTGTATTCACTATTATTGATCAAACTGATGTCTCTATTAGTGGAGGTAACCGGAAAGCACATTTGACCATGTTGGAAAGTAGGTGGCAGATTCTATGTGATGCCACAACTAGCCCTGGATTAAACGATTTTATAAGTATCAAACCTTTCTTGCTGTTGGATTGACCTGCATCATGCATTTTATATTTTATATTGGTATTATCACACACATAATGATATATATGTATACAATTGCTTATTTAATATTTCTATTTATAATTATGCACTATATATTATATATTTATTATTATTAAATTCATTATTAATTAGAGCGCACAAGTTTTAGATTGAGGCATTTTATTATTACTGTATTCAGGAGGATCTAATTATTAATTATACATTTATACCTCAGTTATATATACGGTTTTTGCAACTTTGTATATATATATTTTATTGCAACTGTTCTATTTGCACTTTTTAGCATTTTAATAATCTTTTAGATTCTATATATTTCAATGTATTTTAAAGCACGCATCTAGTTCTCATGTTATTCATTATTCATCATCATTAAGTATTTTAACCTATGTTAGGCTTGTATTGTTCTGATTTATTAGGCAGTTTGTGTTTTTGTTAGGTTATTAGATACATAGTATGAAGTGATTAATGTACATATTACTCTCATAACACAAATCGCTCATTTAGGTTATGTTCATTGCCCTTTAAGCGTAATATTGAATTTTGGTGCCAAAATGTTTTTAAATAGGTTAATTAAAGATGTATTCTTGGTTCTGAGGAAGTCTGCTGATTTGCAGATGAAAGCGCTTAACCAGAGTTAACTGTTATTCTTGTTGGAGCTCTGTTCACATTTGCCTTTACAATAAATCAACAGTTTTTATCCCGTTGTCCGAGCTATGGTCTGGTGCGCTGGGTTGGTCTCTGCATCTGGAATCGCTTACTTTATAATCATGGTTTAGTATTGAAATGGGCCTGTATGAAGCTGGATCTGATGGATCTTCACCCTCTTTAGGCACTACCGTTACCACCACCTTCATCCAGGATGCTGGTACTTCTCCTCTTAAAATACTGTTAAACAAAACCTTCCATATCTTTATCAGTTTTTTTCCCTCCTAGCTTCCAAACTTCCACAGGAAAACCTTCTATTCCTGGGGACTTTCTGTAGATTAGTTATACATAGCCATTTTTATCACATCTCTTCCAATCTTAACTGTAGATCATGTTTCTAGTGTTTTTCATCTACTTCAGTATTACAATGTTTGTACAATCTCCAATGCAACAGTCTTGCCACATTATTATGTATTTCGGTATACAGTTCTTCTGCCATTAGTATATCACAACTAGCAACAAGATATGTGACTGTTTCCAATTCTGTTTTACAAAACCTACATTTGTCTGTTTCTCACACATGTTTAACGGACTTTGTAAACCAACATGTATGTAACCCACTATCCTGGGCCACCAATATTAACCTTTCATCTTTTGGTTTAAATTTAACTCTCCTTAGACTTTCCTGTGTTTGATCCTGATCAACATGAGGTTGTTCCAAGAGATTATACTTCCAACTATATTTATGCACTTTCCACATTTCTTCCCTTCTCTTTGATCCTTCACCTTATATTCTTTTGTTTTTTGGCACAATCAGTTGCTGCCTAATTTTTATCTACTTCTAGACTGATTTCCATTCCTGCTTGATGGTGATAAGTTTCTGCTAAACTAAGCAGGGAAGTCACCTTAGACTTATTCTCCTCATGTTTCAAAACTTTCACTACATTTAGGTCTTGTGAGGTCAGCAGATATGTATACAGTTTCATGATTGCAGTTCTATACATGTAATCAATTTCGAGGAGGCCCATACCTCCTTCAGAACAGGGAATATATAATCTTGGTATGCACTGATTTTTAGAAATCATTTGATGATCATGAAGCATCCTTCTTGTTTTCTTATCCAACCTATCCAACACCTTTTGGGGCCAGTCAATCACTCCAAAACTGTAAGTCAGGACAGGAAGAGCAAATTGATTTATAACTTGGACTTTGTTCCTAGATGTCGATACTGTTTTCCATATTAATTTAAGTCTTCTAAAATAGTCCTGTAACTGGCTTAGTGTAATTTCAGATTGTAAAGTTCACAGCATGATCACTTCCCAACTCTGATTTAATGTCAATGGATCTAATTCTGAGAGATGGTTTGGTAAATATCCCTTCCAATAAGTTAGATGTTGTTGTCCTGGGTTTCCGTTTATTAGGTAGTGTAATGATTTCTGAGAAGCCATATAGCAATTGATATTCACTAATACATTTACTGTCTAAGTCCAACTCAGCCATTAATCAATCACCAAGTACAAAAGCTTCTGATGTTAGTCCATCACCGATTCATGTTGTTGCTAGTTGATATAGAGCATCAGGCTGAAGGTGGGTGAAGTAAACATTAAAGACTACCCTCATAATTTAAGTGAAATGGCCATGACTGCTCTGGTTGTAATTCTCAGGAATGTGTAAAACCTAAGAAGTAGTTTATGTTGTCTACTATATAGATAATCCCTGCAGCTCCTCTGGTTTTGTTACCAGTTTCTGTTCATTCTGTATGCTTTGCAGTCCATCCATGATTATTTCTTCATTACTAATTCATTAAAAAGACTGCTGTAAAGACTAGATTACATGCAAAGACCCATATTCTACTGATGGATCCAAGAGATCTGAAACTGAATATTATACAAGGTGTAGTAATGATCTTGTATGATGTAACTGTTGCATCCAGAAGGTCATGTGAGCAGAGCTATAATACTACTAGGTAAATAAATTGGAGTATAAAAATACACTTTTTAACTTTAAAAAGACTTCATTAGCTACACATTAAGTGTTAAACCATACTAGTGAAAAGGTGCAGAAAGTCACAAAATCACAGCATCAGGTAAATATGTGTGATAAGCCAAAAAGCCTTATAAGACACAGTAGGTTGTTAGAAAAAAAGAATAGGGTATACAGTTTACTCCTCATATAGATTAGACTATACTATGTAAAAAAGTAAAAAAAATAAATAAACACACAGCTCTGACAGAAAGCAATAATTGATTTTACAGCCTGTTGCACTCTTTACTTTCACATCTCCAAAAACAAAAAAAAAAAGAGATTGGCAGGTATAAAATTCAGTTTACAAAGCATTAAAATCTGATGCATGTTCTCATGACAGAAATTTAATATAAAAATGATACTAAGTTACTGTTGTGGCTAGTACATTTAAAAGTAGAATGCACTGTTTCAGTGAGTTCAATTCTCAGATCCATGTAATAAATAATTAAAATTCTCAGATCCATGTAATAAATAATTAATGAAGTTCTTGAAAATTCTGATACTGTGGCAAAGTGCAAGTGGTGAACATGACAATTGTCATCTTGGATAAACAAAGTGCTATATGCAAAACTTTTTAAAGTATGTGTTGCTTCGGAAAAGCAGTTTACTATGTGTCATATACCTTATTGTACCAAAACATAACTGGCCACACATTTTCTTTCATGATGTACCAGGACAGGAGGAAATGGAAACAGTTTATCTGCTGTGGCGACCCCTAACGGGAGCAGCTGAAAGAAGAAGAATAAGATGTACCCAAATTTTTTTGTTTTTTTTTGTAACAGAAACAGGTGACGTGTTAATCTTCCATCTGCTCTGAAATTTAACGTGATATATATATATATATAAAACACTCATGTACTGCCACATTCCTAAAGAAATTCACTTTTATATATGAAAATATATAACTATGTTTTACTGTAACTACTGAGTTATGACAATGTTTTAAATGTGTAGATTTCCATGTCTCCAGCACAATAAGCAATTAGAATAAACAACATTAAATGTTATTAAATTACTATTTACTATTTCTAAATACACTATTAAATAATTCACCTGTGAGGCATTCTAGTAACTAATCTCATCTATATGACAAAAAGTAATGATCAGTTTAAAGTGCAAGTCATGCAATCATTACCAAGTACCACAGGTCAAACATAGACATTTACACACTGCTTGCTTATGTGAACAAATATGCATTCCTCTGGTTATAGCATAGCACTTACCTACAAACCAATGATGACACCCCAATGCAAGAACAATTTATACACATTAAAATGACTCCAAAATAATATAACTACATTTATATACATATTATGTATAACTGCATTACTCATCTATAAATTCATGGTCATTTGAGAAATATTTTTCTGTTCAAACTCTAAAAAGCCATTTGCAGACACAATAAATTATTTCAGTATGTCCCTCATGGTATTTGAATGCATTTACCAGAGTAGTAGGATATATAATGCACTCATGTACTGCCTACTGCCACATTCCTAAATAAATTCACTGTAATATAGGCAAAACATATGATTATACACATTATCAATACCACAGGTGTAATTAGCTATTCTGGTGCCCAGTGCCATTCGCACCCCCCCCCCCATGTTTAAGTTGAGGAATGAACAAGCAGCTGCTTGAGTTTATGCCACACATGGAGTGCTGAAGCATTTCAGTACTGAATGCAAATGCAATATCAACATTCACTTCTGAATACCAGTAATACATTGAAGACTTTTTTGATCAGCATGACTGACATCCGCGGTGGTGCAGCGATAGCATTGTTGCCTCACAGCAAGAGGTTCTCCCGTTCGATTCTCGGCTGCAGTGCGGGGAGTGCCCTCTGTGTGGAGTCTGCATGTCCTCCCCGTGGTTGGGTTGGCGTACGAAAGACATGCGTAAATGGGCATGCCTTCGTTGAAGGCTGAACGTCGAGCTGGCACCTCGGCATTCATCAAAATCTACTGCCAATCATTAGCGGACCGGAGTTCTGCTGTGGCGACCCCTAACCAGGAAAAGCCGAAAGACAACAACAACATGGCATCTGCTGACTGCATCCAATAACAGTTTGTGCTCATGGCAGCTGCTCAACACAGCCAAGTTAAGTGGCATAAGACAGTGTTCAGTTCTTCAAGTTTTTTTATTAACTTGTACTCTCTCTCTCTCCCCTACACAAACACAGGCTATACTGTGTGTTACATGTGACAAAAATAATTACTACTGTAATCTGCAACAAAAGCACCAAAATCAACCACAAAAAGTCTGGTCAGGCATAAACAAACTTCTCCACCCAAGCCAATCAACTACCCCTACCCCCTTAATTACCCTCCAACAACCTCCTAAAATTGTTGCTAACACCTTTAACACTTTCTTTACAGAAACTGTGCAATCCCTAGCCAGTAAGCTATGTCCCTATACCCCAAGTACCACCAACCCCACACCTGATAATAAGATCCCCTTTAAGCTTGATCCAGTACCAACATCATTTATTAAGTCCCTACTTAAAAAACTGAAACCCACCACCCTTTCAGCAGACTTAATAACTACCTGCAGAATATCTCCAAAAAGGCGCTAATGAAACAGCATACCCATATCAATTTTAATCAATAGAACTATCCACAAAGCCTATATCCCCTACATCTGGAAAATCTCCCACATTGTTCCTCTTCATAAAGGGGGAGATTCCACTGAACTTTCAAATTATAAGCCTATAGCCATTCTGTCTCCCTTGGCTAAAATAATGGAAAACTGCGATGATGGTGAGCTGCCCACTGTTTATTATGTGGTGTGACATAATTATTCAGAGGTCATCATCAATAAATAATGTGAAAAACCAGGGCTCAAACAGCAGATAATTAGTAATCTTAGTCATACCTAGAGAATATGCTGTGGAGAGGCAGAGAAAACCAATGTAGCAGCTGTATGATGTGATGAACATAACTGCCAAACATAGAGGATGTATGCTCCTCAGTGTGTTCACATACAAAAGAAATAAGACAAGAAAAATGGCCAGCACCCTTAAAGGGCACATGTTAAATCTATTTTTTGCTCAGATGAAGGGGTGGGCATGGGAATGTAGGACAATAGTAAGAAGAGGAAGCAAGAAGAGGGAAGTATGCAAGGGAAACAGGTAAGGAATGAATTTGATGACAGAGCAGAAGGTAGGGTAATATTTGTTTGTCGGATAGGTACCCATTTTCTCTTTACAGAGACGGAAAAGTGGGAAGGATGTAAGGGAAGGTGAAGGTATGGTAAGAAGGAGTGGAGAGGTAGTAGGGGCAAACACATAAAAACATAACAGAGACAAGACTGACAGGAAGGTGCTAGCACAATGACAGAGGGGGAAGGACAGCAGACAGAGACATCAGACAAACAAATGGAAGTTTGGACAACAAAAAGGAAGACAAGGGCACAAAAGGAAGATGGTGGCTAGAGTGAGCAGGACTCCCAAATCAATCTGCCTATGGCATCTCCAATGGCAAGTCTGCTACAACTCGTACACCTTCACCATGGGCTCCTGGCTGTCATGATGCCTCCAGTGATGGGCTGGGATGTGACTCTACCAAATGCAAGAGGTGTCTTTCAAGGTGTCCAGTGTGGGTGTCTGTACACTGGTCCAGCATCTCCTCCACCATATTTGCCATTGCCTATGGCAGACAAAAGCATCACCGCTGGTGAAACCACCAGTGGAAACAACAGCACTCCCAGCTGGTGAAGCTCCAACAGGGGCATGAGAGGAATGCATCTCAGATTCCCCAGCTAAGTCCCTGGGGAGCCCACTCCAGCTAGCACTGAGGCAGATGTCCTGGCTGGCTGGTCTCCTAGGGGAGGCTGGTACCATGCATAGTGACTCACATTACTATAGCAGCTGCTGTACAGAAATGAAATATAAAAGGTGAGAAGCAACAAAAAGAGCAAAATAAATTTCAGCAGAAAAATGGTGACATAGAGGGAAGTGAGAAACAAGGAGAATTAGCATGAAGTTAATTATGGAGTACACTATAAATACATCAGTACATTTCATGGATATTATATTTAAGTATATCAACAAGATCTAAGTAAAACCCAGTTAAAGAGCACAGCTGTATAACATGTAAAGAGTCCTATGCTGCTATGAGCTAGTGTCCCTAAGGAAATAGTTATGGTTTTACTACCAATAATGCCTATGACTGTCAGGTGTATTACAGCTGCTATACTGACAAAGTGCTAAAACATATAATTCTGTCAGTATATATATCCCTTTGGCGGCATGTACCTCTCAATTAATGCACGCCTGCCCTATGTGCAAAGGCATAAACTGAAATGGACATAGCACAGTTTACCTGATTACCTAATGTGCCATGCTCTGTAATCATCCATGTTATTGACAGTATAGAAACGGTAACAGTTCTTACAATGCACTTTATGGATAAACTGCTCAGCTTCTAACAACACTATGTGCTTAACAATAGTACAGAAGGAATATCATTGCAATATGAGGGATCTAGTCATTCCTGCAACTAAAAAGGCACTGCATTCTCCTCTGGAATAGGAGACAATTCTCGGCAATAATCACCTGAGCTGTGGAGAAAGGTAACATTTCATTGAATTAATACCCCCAAGTCATATGCAAGAGACAAAACCACTATAGCAAATACATAGCATTTTCACCCACGAAAGAGCTAAATGTATTAATAAATTGCCTGTTTGTACCATTAGCCTTGGCTATTTTTTGTTTTTATAGTTACAGTTTTTATTCTTTGTTTGTGGCAGCAGTGTCTTTTTGAATGGCTTCTGGCTTAGATTTTGGTACACCTTCATTATTTCCTGAGGATTCTGCTAGTATGTATACTAACCAGCAAATATCTAAACTGACTTGTTTGCTTGAGAATTAAGCCAGAAAGGTGAATGTTCTGGCAATCACAATTGGAAAGAATTTGGAAACACCATCTACTAGTGTGGGAGTTATCCATCATTCTCCCACCCCCAACACATCATCTATACATCCTCCTTCATCAACGATGGTCAATTTGGGTATAGTCCACGGAGAAGAGAATTCCAACGTGAACCCCGCAAGACAAACAGCATCGGGTGATGATTATGGAGGTAATGCAGCACATGAGTGGTCTTATCAGAGACATCTTGATAAATGAGCTAAACATAAATAATTAGTTAAAACCACCCTTAAACTTTAACACAACACAGGAGCTTGGCACTTGTGAAGCCCTGTTGGTGTCCAGTATTTCTGATAACCTAAACCTATTAGACTCTAAATCCATGAACTTAAAAGACTTCAACTTGAGGTATTATATTTCCAAGAGTGTATAAAACATGATATAGTACCTAAGGGCTTAAGGAGTTGGCAATATCCTGCAGGCCTTACAGCAGGTACTCCGTTTTATAAAGATTTAATCAGCCTATTTAATAAGCAAGGCATTGAGCTCCTGAACTGCTTCATTGAGCATTACACTATACAAATGGAAGTGTTAAGGAAAGAAATTGATACCTTGAATTCACAGGTATTAATAGACCCTGACTACAATAGGTATAAATATGATTACAACAGGATTTTTTCCAGCACTGATGCTGATATCGCCAAAGCTAAGAGCATTAAAATTAAAAAACTAAGGAGAGATGAATTGGAATATGCTAATGAGATTGCATACCCAAAACCCCCATCTCTTAGCAACCACTTGGTTTCGACCAGGAAGTTACAATGGCCGATATTAACCACGGTAATATCAACAGCATTAGACCAACGGCTGCCTCTACAGCTTAGGGTTCTACAGATGAGCTTACTGAGTCACTCCCTCCCAGAAGCGAGAGAATAAACAGCCGAAATGTAAATGGCAGCAATACTAACATGAGCAATGGCTCAGCACCTAACTATACACAAGGGAATCAACAGCAATGAAATTTTCAACAGGGGAATGACCAGAACCAACAGACTTTTTCTCGGCCCAGGAACAACAGGAAGAAGGGCAACTGGAATCGCCGACAGAACTGGATATAGTTTCCGAGTGTATTTATCAGCTTTCTAATTCCAACATCAATAAGGTGAGCATTTTTGAACCTATTTTGCAGGATAATCTGAGTTTGACTGGAAATTTGCAAAGTAACTGCCTGAAAATTGTCACAAATTCAACAGGTGACTTTAATGTTTATAACTATTCGGACTTTAATGTTAATTGTTCTCTAGCGGTCATTTTAGCCAAAGCCGTCACTTTTGTACCTAGTAAACCTGCTGATATTTCATGGACACTTATAGATCTAAAGTTGTTTATTAGGAAGTTAAACCTGAAGCTGTTTATGTCTGATGCTATACAAGGTAACAATCCTAGCTTGGACTGTTTTAGAATCGCTAGCACCTTTAATCCAAGCACTTTTTCCACACTTGCAGTATTTGAGCAAATTTGTGAACATGGCATTACGAATATGTATCAAGTTAGTCATAACACTACTGGTGATAATTAAAGCAGTAATGACTGGGAACTGATTTATGAATTAAAAAATAGTGGGGTTAAGGTCATTAAGCCAGGTAAAGGTGGATGCTTGGTCATAATGAATGAGATACATTATAAGTTCTGTATGCAAGGAATGTTGGACTCTGATAATTATGAAATAGCCTCCATGAATGAGATCAATACAGCGTACAGGCGTATTAAGACTTATTTGAATGATCTCTTCATAGAAACAAGAATTTCTATGGAAATATTGAATTATTTAACAGCAGCTCCCCAGATCCCAGTCATCTTTGGTATCCCAAAAATTCATAAAGACCTTAACAGCCCCCCTTTCCATCCGATAGTTAATGGCCGAAATAGTATTACGTAGCCCATGGCGAAAAATATGGACCACATTTTGAAAATGTATATTATTATAGAAAATCAAATCTGTAAGGATTCTTGGACTTTTCCAAGAGAAAATTAACGGCCTGGCATATAATGAGGTTCATAATTTTGCCACAACAGATGTTAGAGACCTCTACACTGTAATACCACACGATCTTGGTATTGAGTGGGTAACTGAGATTTTATTAAACAAAGGGATTGACCATGATGATCTCCACCTGATTCAAGAGTTTTTAGACATCATTCTTAGGAACAATTTTTTCATATTTGAGAATTCCTTTTATATTCAAAGGAAGGGAGTGGCCATGGGGTCTCCATGCAGGGCTAGCTTCGTTAATTTGGTCATGAGTTTTTGGGAGAGGAAATTTGTATTAAACCACAGTTTGTTTTTGAAATATTTAATTCATTGCACCCGATACCTGGATGATAGATTTCTAATATTTGAAGGTGAGGTTGAGATATTTGATGAATTTTTGTCATACATTAACAACACAACTGATTTTTTATGATTCACTAGCAATTTCCATAAAGAAAAAAATGCTTTTTTGGATGTATTATTGCAGAAGGATAGAGTCAGACAGAAATATGTTGCCACCATCCATAGGAAAGACACATATTCTAATTCATTCCTCCACTACACCAGCTCTCACCCCCTGCATCAGAAATAATCTGTGGTTAAGGGCCAGCTTGTCAGGGCAGCAAGAATGGTTCTGAATTCAGTTGATTTTAATGACAAATGTAATTTCTTACGTAGTCTATTCTTGAACAGAGGCTACCCAGATTATTTTTTGGATAAATTGCTTGATGAGGTTTCTTATTAAAGGTATTCTGGACACTTTAGGGCCATTTAAAATAGCTCTGAGGCAGATGAGGGCTTGTATCAGGATAATAACATTTGTAGCCCCCAGTTGAGTGGTCTGATAGATAGCAGAAGTGATCAAGGTTACTATAGCCCTGACTTTTCCCTCTCATTCATCACCGCTTTTAGCAGCGATGCTTACTTTATAAAGAACATCATTATAAGAAATTGGAATTGTATTACAGCAGATGAAAGCACAAGGAAGAGACTACCCCTGATACCCTCTATTGTTTTTAGGAGGGGTAGTAACTTAAAATATCTCCTAGAGAACAAAATGTCACAGCCCCCTAAGACTAAGGTTATGTTTAAGATAAAGCTTGCAATTATTGTAGATTTATAGATACTGGCTGTATGTACCAGGTCATCAATAAGACGTTTGATTGTAAAGATAGGTACAATTGCAATTCCAAGGGATGTGTATATTTAGCTAAATGTAATTCCTGCCAAGGTTTCTATATAGGTAAGACTGATAGAAAACTTAGGAACGAATATACGAACATCAATATGCCATTAGGAACCAGATGTCAGAGAATGCTCTAGCGAAGCATGCCCTTAGTAACCCCAGTCATTCATTCACATTCAGAGTTATAGACCAGATTAGTACTGATTTGAGGGGGGACCATTTTCTTTATGGCTAGAACAACGTGAGCTACATTGGCAGCTTAGGCTTAATGCCTTTAAATACCCTGGGTTGAATGATGCATTCTCAATAGTGCCCATCCTGAAGTTAAAGAATCTGAGGAGGGAGAATTCTTTTATTCCATGAATTTTTCACCCCATGAATATATATCCAGTTTTTATTACATGCATACTTTTTGCACATTTTATGTTTGTTTGTTTGTGTCTTTTGGCTTTTCCCGGTTAGGGGTCGCCACAGCGGAACTCCGGTCTGCTAATGATTGGCAGTAGATTTTTACATACTGAGTTGCCAGCTCTGATGCACAACCTTCAACGAAGGTATGCCCATTCATGCATGTCTCCACACAGAAGACGCTCTAGCTGAGAATCGAACCGAACAGCATCTTACTGTGAGGCGACAACACTACTGCAGCACCACCACAGCGGATTTTGCACATTCTATGTATGGTTTAGTATTCTTACTGCATTTTTAAATGTATTTTCACATATTATATATGCTTATTTGTTTCTTTTATTTGATCAGTAGTATTGACTTAAAGTTTGTTTAATTGTCTTTTAAATTTTATTGGCTCTTTTACCCATCTGACCGTCATGTCTGCAGTCTGACATTCTTCTCTTCTGTTCTCTATAATGTGGTCTATTTGAAAACTATTTAAATGTGCTGTTTTATTGTAGTTAAACAGTCTGAAGAAGTGGGGATATTTACACCCACAAAAGCGCTTACTGTATTAATAAATCACCTGTTTGTACCATTAGCCTTGGCTGTTTTTTGTTTTTATAGTTATCCCTAAGGAAATAGTTAAGGTTTTACTACCAATAATGCCTATGACTGGCAGCTATACTGACAAAGTGCCAAAACATATAATTCTGTCAGTATATATCCCTTTGGTGGCATGTACCTGTCAGTTAATGCACCCCTGCCCTATGTGCAAAGGCATAAACTGAACTGGACACAGCACAGTTTACCTGATTACCTAATGTGCCATGCTCTGTAATCATCCATGTTATTGACAATATAGAAACAGAAACGGTTCATACAATACACTTTATGGATAAACTGCTCAGCTTCTAACACTATGTGCTTAACATTAGTACAGAAGGAATATTATTGCAATATGAGGGATATACTCATTCCTGCACCTGCAAAGGCACTGCATTCACCTCTAGAATTGGAGGCAATTCTCTACAATAATCACCTGAGCTGTGAAGAAAGGTAACATTTCATTGAGTTAATACCCCAAGTCATATGCAAGATACAAAACCTCTACAGCAAATACATAGACATACTTAAGTACATCTCAGGCTTCCTCACCCTGACTTCTTAATATTAGAGAAGAAAGTCTAGATGGCACCTCTGAGGATCACTGAAGTAGTGCCTGTACTGCTTGCCAGTGTAAGGTATGCCGGTGGCATCACAGCCATGGTAAGACAGTGCCAGATATCCACCTTATTCTGGGGACTTTCATGGGAATCCCCAGGCAGACACTCCAAGTAGTCTATATGCAGTTAATTACAGGAGGAGTTTAGATTCCTTAAAGCACTTCTGGGGTGTGCTGCCAGAAATGGTGCCACTGTAAACCAGGACCATACCCATGGTCCCCTAATAGAAAACCATGGCTGGTATCTTGCAGTCATACTTATGGTATGTTTCATGAATTAACTCACAACATAGGACAATTCAGTAGCATGACGTTAGGTAATTCAGCAGCATGGCCTTAGGTGGGATACAAGATGGTCTGTGTCAATGTTTTGAACAAGCAAATATGAAAGAAAGGCAACATTTATGCACTATCTACATACAGGTGAACATTTTGTTAGAAATTGCATTTAAATGTACCACGCAAATAATTCTGAGTTTGTAAAGTGACATTGTATTGAGCAGAATAAGAGTTTGTGCAGGTGTCAGCAGTGGGGTCTGTTTGAGTTGTACTACTGTATGTTCAACTTAACTCAAACTGCTGATCATAGAGGTGGAATATGCATGACTAAGGTCAATTAGTCTCTGCAAAGATTATGTTGTTCTCTCTCTAGCCTTGTATCCTTGTATGCTGAATGTTTGTATTTTTTTTGGGGGGGGGGGGTGGAGGGCTGAGGGGACAGAAAAAAATCACAGAGCTGCAGTACCATGGCTGAACATACTCTGCATGTCAAAGGATGGTGAATACTTGCAAGCAGGGTATTGATACTGTTTTCTGTGAGGCCCAGTGGGTTGCTTCATGGCTGAGTTGGACTGCAAGTGTAACATATGAAATATACTGGAGACAGGGTTACCTAACTTTGTATAGTTTGTTGTTGTGTATGACTGGGGAAGGGAGAAGTGGGGTGGTGTAGGGCGGGGGAGGAAAACAATGACTGTGGCTGTGCAATATATTCAGTTACACCAGTCTGTCAACCTATTTTGTATATATATATATATATATATATATATATATATATATATATATATATATATACTGGCATGACAGCAACACAGCCTGAAAAGTGAACTGCTGGTGGTGTCATATGAAAGACGGTGCTTATTGGTATACTCATAAGGTGTATTTTTTTCTCCACCAAACATCATGCAAAAGAAAGGCAGGCAAACACAAGTTCCCCCATGAAGAGAATGAGATGGTATTGCATTCCCTCCATCTCTATGAATGATGGATTTTCAGCCAGGAAAGTTCGTATCATTCCTACCAAGACTGTGGGAAGGTTGCAGTTACAGGCATTAACGTGGTCAGTGGCCAGAAATGAAAATATGGGCAAGTCAAATATAGAGCCACTGATGTGATTCCACATGTACAAAAACATGGTGGCTGCCATGCATAGGAAAACAGAGTGACAGGAGGTGGTACGGTGGCCACACAACTACTGAGTGAAATGGAGGAGTTTCCTGTTACTTTGCATGGAGGATCACACTCACTGTTTCTGATTGTGGAGTGTGGACCAAGGTGCTGAGCTGCAGCATGTGCCAAGATTCTCCATAACTAATGCCCAAGGTATGTTTCACTACTCTACTTGGAAAAGCATGCTTCTTCTGATCTATATAATGTAGTTTAGTGTAATGCATATCAGTCAGTATGTGTTTTTCCTGCTGTGTAGGAATATCAGGGCTTCAAGCTTCATAGACACCTGCAGATGTTAAGTTCTATCTTTTTCCGTTGTAACACTATTTGATGTAATTATTATTTCTGTACTTAAAATAAAAGTAGAGGTGAAAGGCAATATTCATAGTAAGTATTGTGTTTTGGTGTCTTCACACATGATGCGTTATCTAGCTCTGCCACCATGGATATCCCACTACCTGATGTTGGAGACAACTTTGATTCTGACAATGATGGTATGAAGAGCTGACAAAGTCAGGAAGCAGTGTCAGTGCTGGATACAGGACATTTGTAAACCAGATCACCAAGACAGATTGTGGCTATGGAATCTGTGCCTGTACTTCCACTGAACGGCAGTTTCTCAGTGACAGACTTAGCATAAAAAGTATGTATTCTCCAGAGGTACAGTCTTCAGTGTTTGCCACAAGCTCCACATGGCATGGGGATGACCATGTAGACTGGTACACTGGTGTACTGGTGGCCAGAGACACAAATGGTATTTTTTTTATTTAACAAGAAACGTCTTTATTAAATTATCACTTAGGACACAGACAATCATACATGTATATAAATGAAAACAAACCATAGTGACTTAATTTTACTTGCAAACATTATATATCACTTATAATCTATCCAGTTGCTTTCAAACATTATATAGCTCATTCAAATCCTGCTTTCTTTTAAACCTCATTCCTTGTCTGCATGTATTGTTCCACAATTTCCATTTTTTTCTATGTAATTTGCTCCTACCCTTTTCTACAGATCACATTTCCAGTTGCTTTATCTCTGGTCTATATTCATCACTTCTAGTACAGTAGGTTTAGACTGATTTCCATTTCCTAGTAATTGCTTTTTTGGCACCCACCATAATTAGACCCAGCAAGACCTTACTATATCTAGGCAATGAAGATTCTGTATTATAGCTAAAAAAATTTCCTTACACTCACTAATTCACTGACCCAGTAAATCTGATAGAGTGGTCTGCAGGGAATTTTTAAAGTCTGACAGCTCCTTACACTCCCAGAAAATATGTTCCAGTTACCCTTTCTTCCCCTCATACCTCCAATATTTGCTATCTCTCGGAGGAAAACTTACTTTGGAGTCTACCTGGGGCAACAATGAAAATGCGGTCGCTGAGCTGCAAATGTACACAGAACACAGAACCAACAAGGTTTAACAAATGTTGGTTCACTTCATATGTCTTTATGTCATTGTCACTGTAACAGACGTTTGTCATACCTGGTGGTCTGACGCTTTATTTCTTCGTAAGTCTTCATTGTGAATAGTTGGCAGTTTTTACATTAACGGTTCTTTAACCAGTTATTGTCTAAGAGGTGACAATTTCTGTGAAGCTTCTTTCTACAGTTGCTCAGTGCTATATATACATATGATGTGCATTTTACAAAAAAATACCATGTTTTCTGATTGTGATGAACGGAGGGTGACTTTTTTTTATTTCAGGTGAAAGCTGCTAGCAGACACGTAAGTGGTGTAGTCTGACTCTTTTTTTTTTTTTTTGTGTCTGCTTGCTGGTTAGACTGACAATGAAACTGCTGCTGTCCTACAGGCACAAATATATATGTATATATATTTTTTTTATAAAATGTGGAATCAGTTCTTCCGTGGTTGCCATCCATTCTTCTTACGTGTGTTTACTGTAACATTAATTTCCATTATCCCTTGAAGCAAATAGTGAGTCACTGATACTTGTAATACTGTACTGATTCTTGGTGTTGATTATCTTGTTTTTTGAGACCAACACTGTCCTGCCGATACCCAATATCTTCCTTTTTTTTTCTACTAGCAATATGGAATTAAAGTCACTTGACAGACTCCAGCCCTTTAAACGCCGATCCTGCATACACAGGACGATGCACGTATGGCAAGCAAACTGTTATCTCTTTCATTGCTGGGGCAGAAGTAATGGCAGTTAATTTCCATTATATCATTTGATAACATGCATTAATACTAGTCAGACTGCAAATGAGGAACATCATTTTTGTAAAAGATATGATGTTTGACCTTGCTGATTCTATGTTTTGTGTACATTCACACATTTCGACTGTTGTCCCGATAACGGAAAAGTACCAAATATCTATTTTACTAACCATTCAAAGATCCTAAATCTTCTAGACTTTGTTGCATATTTGGGAGACATACATATACCCCATTGTTTCTTTGTGAATTGCTTATCCAATCTCTCTTCCCAATCCTATCTAACCTCCTCTGATTGATTATATTAGTCATCATGCAAAATTTTATATGCTGTACTTATTATTCTTTTTTTTTTTTTTAACAGCAGCTTCTGTTCTAGATTCTACTAAAAACTCTACCAGTGCTGGTCTTTCAATTAGGATACCCCTTATTTTTACCTATAATCTAATATTAATCCTCGACTGGGAAGGCAATCTTTAGCCTGCAGCCCAAATAAATTCTTGGCCTCTTAATATTCTATTACCTTTCCCTCTCTAATTATTTGCTCCCACTACCTTGGTTCTTTTGCCAGTTTTCTCCAATAAATTCCAGACCCTTCTTGCCTATAGTCTTTTTCCCAAATTGCAGTCATCCCTATTGGCAGAATCTCCTTTCTCCATTCCCACGTTAGCTTACTTCTTAGAATACTTTATGCTACTTTACAAATATAATATTCTGTATGGTTATTGTTATTCTCCTTAAGGATCTGCATCCAAAATCCCATCTTCTCATTGTTTCTTGAGTTTCCTCCCTGTTTTGTCATCATCCCTTTCCACTTTGTATTACAGGATTCTGCTTGTAATACATACAGGAGCCGTAACTGTGTAGCTCTGAAATCTTCTCCTTTTGCCTGCTCCCTTTAGAGGTCACCACAGCAGATCATTGGTTCACAGAGCAAGTGGCAGTAGAGTTTTATGGTGTTGAATTATCAGCCCGGCACCCAACCTTCCTCAGAAGGCACACACATATACACACACACTCACACCTAAGGCCAATTTATAATGTCCAATCTACCTGCAGCATGTCTTGGGAATGTGGGAGGAAACAGGAACACCCAGAGGAAACCCACATGAATACAAGGAACACATGCAGACTCTGCACAGAAGGCACCCCAGCCGAGAATCGAACTGGAGAACCTCTTGCTGTGAGGTGACAATGCTAACTGCTGCACCACTGTACCGCCCTACTGTGTAGCTCTGAAATACCCCTTCAAATCAGGTAATCCCAGAATACCCTATTCTACTGGAAGAATCAGTCTACCCCACTTGACTCTTGCCGTCTTCCCTCCTAAATAAAATCTTTCAGCTCTTTATTAACTGCTATACACAACCTCTCCTCTCATTAATACAAATATGCCTGACCTCTGTATAAAACTAAAGGGACTAAACATTTAACTGCTTGTATCTTGCTATCAATATACATAAAACATAGCTTCCAATTTCTCAGTTTTTGTATTACCTTTTGCTTACTCTCTTCCCACATATTATTCGCTGCCACACCAGAATCCTTTTTAATCCACACTCCTAAGTAATTCATTTTATCATGTCCCCATAAATAAGGATATTGCTGAACCAGTTTGTGTGTGTGTTTACATAATTTACAGCTATTGCCTAAAGACAATGGGTATTGATAAAGCCAATGTCTGTGATACAGGAAATATGCAGGGCTATCATAGGGGCAGAGGCCAGCAACACCTATGTCTTTCCACGGATAGCATGTGTACAGCAAGATAATATGATTGCTGAACTATGAGAGTGCACATCACATGTGTGTGACATTCTGAAGATCTTCCATTCCTTGCTGGTGCAACTCAACATCCCAAATGCTCACTGGGCATGTGGTCAGCATATATCACATCCATGGTTTATATCTGGCTCTAGTGTTGATGGGCATCGTGGATGTAGGAGGCCTAGGTCATTTCCACTATAACATACAATGTGGAGGTATATTCTTGAAGTAATATGTACTTTCGGTATAAAAATTCACACAAGTCACAGTGGTCCCAATGGCTTCAATTTGTGCTCTGAATATGTTAACATAGTAAACAGAAACTTGCATACTTGATTATACATACAAACATACATACACATGTTTCTGGCATGGGCAATAATGCCCTTTTAACTTGCTAATATACCAAAAAAAGAAATTATGTACTCACCATAACGTTCCATCTGAGAGGGTAACTTCATTTGTCTGCAACCTGTGGGTATCGGATCCGACCTCGGATCCAAGCCGGCAGCTTTACCTAGCTAAAGATCCGAGCTCCTAGCTCCTCCCCTACCCATAATCCCCTGGAACACATCCCCCATCCTCAGATCGAGTTTGCCTATAGGGACTCCACAAGACCCTCAAAAGAGGCCAGTAACCTACTGCCTAACAGAATGGACAATCCTCTCCTGGTTAAGAAGCTCGAAACTGGTTAGGGGGAATGGAGGGGGGGGGGTCGGCTGCAGACAAATGAAGTTACCCACTCAGATGGAACGTTATGGTGAGTACATAACTTCTTTATCTGAAGTGGTTAACTTCATTTGGTCTGCAACCTGTGGGACAGAGTCCCCAGCTACCTAGAGAACCTTGGGCAGCCCTCAAGGAAGAATATTCTGGAGCACCATGGAGATAAACGAAGCCCTACTCCTGGAAATCAAATCCAATTTATAATGGGAAATGAATGTATGAAAGGAGGAACAAGTAGCTGCTGAACATATGTTGTCTATAGGGACTCTAAACCAGAACGCAGCAGAGGTAGCTATGGATCGGGTTGAATGCATATGGAAAGAAGGATTAGTCCTGAGAGAAACTCTGTCCTTATGAAAAAATAGATAAGGGGGTTTCATACAGAAGGCTTGAAGCTCAGACACTCTTCCTAGCCGAAGTTATTGCAACCAGGAAGGCTGTTTTCCAAGATAAAAATTTCAACTGAGCTGATGCGGCCGGTTCGAAAGGAGGGCCTGGCAAAGCCTGCAGGACCAGTGTTAAGTCCCATGGTGGAACCGCAGACTTAAATGGCGGTTTTAACAGGAAAGCGCCTTTTAGAAAGGTTTTGCAAATTCTGGTGGAAGCCTGTGATCCTACCTCATCTCCCACATGAAAGTGAGAGATGGCTGCCAACTGTACTTTAACCGTAGATGCACTGGCTCCCTGATGAAAGATATGGGACAGAAATTCAAGAATCGTCAGAATAGGGACAGTAAAGGGATCCAAGCCCCTGTCTTTGGCCCAAAGGGAAAAACGTTTCCATTTACTACCGTAGATCCTTCTGGTAGAAGGTTTGTGTGCTGCTACCAGAATGGCTTTCACTGGTGATGAGATACCGGGAGTCCTTGCTATCAGCAGAACTGGATCAACCAAGCCGTGAGCTTGAGGTCGCCCAGATTTGGGGGTTGTAATCCCGCAGGGTCAGAAATTAGATCCGGGATGGGATCTAAGATCCAAGGAGGAACTACACTGTGAGACCGCAGGTAAGGGAACCAGATCTGGCGAGGCCAGAATGGGGCTATGAGGATTATCTTGCTTCCCAACCAATGGGCTTTCTGCAGGAACTTCATCATGAGCGGAAGCGGGGGATAAGCATAAAGGAAACCAGGGGGCCAAGCATGTACCAGAGTGTCTCTGGGGCTCTCCCCTATTGGGGGAATTAGAGCGAAATATTCGCTGCACTTTGTGTTTGCCGGGAAAGCAAAAAGATCACAGCAAGGTAGACCCTATTTGAGGAAGATCTTTTTCGCTACCAACGGGTTTAGAGACCACTCGTATGGTGTGAAGATCAGGCAACTTAGCCTGTCCGCTAGGATGTTGGTCCGGCCCGGAATGTGCACTGCTACCAGAAAGCGGTTGGTGGAGATCGCCCAGTCCCAAACTCTCATGGCCTCTCGGCAAAGGGGATAAGATCTGGTTCCCCCCTGTTTGTTGATATACCAGGCTACAGCCATGCTGTCTGACTGAATTGCAATAGTTCCCAGAGGAAGAAGGTCTTGTAGGGCTTGCAACGCTAAAAGCACCTCCCTCATCTCCAGGACAATGATATGCAGAACGGTCTATGAGGGAGCCCACGTGCCTAGGACGGTTCTGCCCATAGCATGCCCCCCCCACCTGAGGCGAGAAGCGTCTGTGGTCAACGTGGCTTGAGGCTGAGGCATGACGAACGGTCTCCCCTCTCGTAGCTCCTGAGAGTGCAGCCACCAGAGAAGGGAGTCCTTGCAAACTCTGCTCAGGGGAATCAGGGTGTTCAAGGGGTGCAGCAACAGTGACCATTGGACCTGAAGAGTCCATTGTAGGATTCTCATACGCAGGTGCGCAAAGGGTGACAGGCTGATGGCTGCCGCCATGGAGCCCAAAGCTCTCAGGACTAATTCCGTAGGTGGGGCTGAGGGCTGGAGAATTGCCAAAACATGAAGAGACAAATTGCGCAACCTGTCTGTTGTTAGAAAGGCCTTGGAATGACGTGTATCTATTTTGGCCCCTATAAATTCCAGAACCTGCACAGGATGAAGGAATGATTTTTGCAGGTTCACAGTAATACCTAGATGCTGAGTAAGAGCCAGGGTATAATCCCTGGCCCAGCAGAGCTGATGCCTGGTGGAGGTGGTGAGGAGCCAGTCGTCCAGGTAAGGAAAGACCCGAATGCCCTGAAGTCTCAGGTGGGCTGTGACCACCGCCCTGGGGGCTGAGGTGAGGCCGAACGGAAGAGCCCTGAACTGAAAATGACTGGCTCCCAGCTGAAAGTGGAGGAACCTCCTGGATTGTTTGTCCATTAGAATGTGGTAGTACGCATCCTTGAGGTCTATGGAGCACATCCAGTCGTTCTCCCGGAGGAAGGGGAGAATAGATTGCAGGGTGACCATCCGGAATTTCTCCTTGGGAATGAACAGGTTTAGAGATTAGATGTCTAGGATAGGCTGCAGTTCCCCCGTCTTTTTTGGCACTAAAAAGAACCTGGAGTAATTTCCCAATCCGGACTGGCCTGGGGGAACGGTCTGGATTTTTCTAACAGCTTCAAAATTTCTGAAGCTGCTGCCTCCCTTTGATTGGGTGGGACATTGGGGAGGCGTTTCATGAGAGGGGGTAGACTCAGAAAGGGAATGGAATAACCTCTGGATATAACTCAGAGCACCCACCTGTCAGTAGTAATGGACTCCCAATTTTGGACGCCCCCCCGACTGCCTCCAGAGAGGGACATCCGGGTAAGCCCTCAAGGCTGTTGCACGGGCCTCTCCGAGAAAAGTCCTTGGGACCTGAGATTCCTCGGCCGCCCCCTCTGCCTCTGGGCCGGCGTCCACCTTGTCCTCCTCTTCCTCTGAAGGACGAGGGGTCCGAAGTGGGACGGGACTGCTGTGATTTCCGGAACCACATCTTCTTTTGTCCCCTCTGGTTCCTGGAGATGGACTGTTGGGGATTAGAGAAGCAGATCCCGATGGCAGACAGCGTCTTCCCATCCTTTTCACTTTGGACCAGCGTGTCACGGATGTTCTTGCCAAACAGCGTAAAACTGTCAAAGGGCACATTAGCGAAGGACGCCTTGAAGGGTTCCGCAAAATTGCAAAGGCAGAGCCAGGCATGGTGCCACAGAGCGATGCCTGCTGCGCTGGCTCTAGACGCCCCTCCATAGCATGGGAGAGTAGCCACATAGATGTATTAGTAATAGATTTCAGAGTGGCCATGCCAGTTGAGAAGATGCGTTTGTCCTCAGCTGCCATGGACTCTGGGGGGGCTCCAGCATATTCCTTAATCAAGTCTCGCTAGTCTGATAACGTGTGCCATATAGTTCAGCGCCCTCACAGAGAAGGTAGCTGAAGCAAACATCTGCTTTCCAATGCGGTACAACATCCGAGATTCCTTATCTGGAGGGTGGACCAAGGAATTCTCCTGCACTAGTTCCTTCTTGGTGGCAGCCACCACCACCATGGCATCCACTGGAGAACCTTTAGACCAAGCCATCCTATCAGAAGGGGGACTAAGTACCTTGTCTGGCCTTCTGGGAATCGGCTCCACGGTGTCCAGCTCCTTCCAAGCCCTGGTGGTAGTTAAGTCCACCAGGGGGTCAGCCGGGGGGGACAATCAAGAAGTAGATGGGCCTGCATCGAACGCATCCAGAAACACAGACTCATCCGAGGAAGGTTTTTGGGCAGACCACCCTCCTCTGATTCGCAACATTTCCATGATGTCTCCAAAGGAGACATCCTCAGGGGGTGACCTTGGGGAACCTTCCCCTTCCTCCAAATCTGTGTCCTCTGTCAGGGGAGTACAGGTGCCTCCTTTTGCATGTCCGTTTGTGAGGAACCTCCTCGGTGGGGCTATCCAAGGAGGGCTCACCCACGGGGTCCTGTTCCTATAAGGGAACCAACTGGAGTGCAGATGCACACTGCCCTGTGGCCGGATGACGGAGGACAGGCCCAAATGAGCAGGGGTGATGGATGGATCCGTAGCCTGGACCGGGGATCTGGAAGTCCTTGACAGCACCCTCTCCACTACATCAAATGCCGAGGGTGAACCACTCTCCCCTGGCTCCGAGGGCAGCCCCCTTGGCGCCGATGCAGGGATCAGCGTCCGAGCTGAAGCAGTCGGGCCTGAGAGGGAAGTGTGCTCTGACCTAAATGGCACCGAAGACACCGTTCCCCCCATGGATCCAACACTCGGCTCTCAGCCCCGAGAGCTAGGATCCGACACGCTCAAGGGCATAGTCGGCATCAAAGTAACCAAGACTGTTGGCGCCGACGGATACCCGGGTCCGAAACGGCATGGATCCGAAGACTCTGAAACCCGATACCGGGTCAAAGAAAGAGCGATTGGGGTAAAGAAAGGGGCCGAGCTCCCCCCTGGAGGGGGGGGGGCTTGGAGCACCCCCATCTGCATTTGAGCCTGCAAGAAACGACGCATCATCTGGTCCAAATCAGCGTCGGTCAAGCTTCTGGTGGATCTGGAGGAGGTTGCCGAGGCAGGCCTGGAAGGCCGCCTCGAGGGAGACCGGGACTCCTCTTCCGGCTCCGGGGAAAAGCAAGGAGAGCAGAGCCGAGAATGAGGAGAACCAGAGACCCTTTTAGTGGGACTAGCTACCTTAGCTGGGGGGCCGAGGGATGACACTCAGCCCACCTTTTGTGCCTATGCCGGTCCTTGTCTATCCTCTTCTCCTTAGAAAAGGAAGAAGAGTCCCCCTCACCTTGAGAAACAGAGGGAGTTTGAGTCCCCAGCAAGGGAGGGGGATCGGAAGGCACGGAAGCCGCAGCCATGACCGGTGCCTTAGAGGGAGAGGAGGAAGAAGAATCCTGGGGTAACAATCCTGCCAGGATTAGCTTGCTCCTCCTATCCCTAATGGCCCAGGGGTTGAAAGCTGCACACACCTGGCAGCTGGTGGATAAATGGGCCACCCCCAGACAAATAACACACTGGCTGGAGAAAGCTTATGACCACACTCAGTGCATTTAGAAAAAATGGCTTTAGGACCTTCAGCCATCACACTACACACTCACACACTAGGGGAGGGTGAAAAATAAATTTGAAGAGAATTTACCACAAAAAAGTTAAAATAAGTATACTAGATGGTAAAGGGGGCTAAACCAAGCACACACACACAGAAAATCCTAAGAGAAAAGCGATTTTAAAGTTTTTTATAAACTTAAAATCTCTCACCCATGCCAAGAGCTCGTCTCTAGAAGCTGCTGTAAGCCACGGCAAACTAGATCTGAGGATGGGGGATGTGTTGCAGGGGATTATGGGTAGGGGGAGGAGCTCGGATCTTTAGCTAGGTAAAGCTGCCGGCTCAGATCCGAGGTCGGATCCGATACCCACAGGTTGCAGACCAAATGAAGTTAACCACTTCAGATCTGTCATTCTCATAAGATAACTTATTAAAAATGTCTAAACTAGTGCTTGTTTTAATACAATTCGGTAGTGTCTACAAGGGGTCTATATTACAATGTCGAAAGCTGACAATATCGAATCTGATATTGCCGACACGACAACAGCGAATGCTGAGAATATCGAACGTATAAACGGAAATCTCTATAAGGGGAGATTTCCGTTTACTGCAATGTAGTGCGGTCTCGGAGTTGGTATACTTTAGTTTTTCTTTTTTTTTTAAATTTATTTTTATGAAAATTCGATGTTTTAATAGTTCGATCAATAAAGGTCAACCTTTAGTAATTCAAGATATTAAACTTTAGATGTTCTAATAAGACATCACCTTCTCTCTCAGAAAACCAATTGCAACACCTCTCATTCCTATATAATCTCCTACACAGGTTGTTTGATGAATCTCAACAACTCTTTGATAACCTCAAGCCGTACATACCTTGTGACGATATGAGGTGCTGCCAGCTATGCCAGGAGAAGTAGGGCAGTGGATGTAGCATATGCCAGCACAGCTAGCTGAAATTTTGTAAAGAGTTATATATCATTTGTATATCAAAATGATTTGTACAGATGCTGAAAAATGTATTTGTAAAGCTGATTGTGTTACAAATGTACCAACAAAGGGTCTTGCTGAAAGAAAAGAAATATACATGCATGTAGTAACTCATTAAATATATGCATTGTAACTGTTGAATACATTGAAACAGAGGATACTGGCAGAGAAGGGTTTAATCTCAATCCACTTGACTTTGAGAGATAGTAAGAAACTAAATTACTGGGCCTAGGCCACAAAGATGTTATTTCACAGTTTTGAATGAAGTCAGACACAATGCCTGTAAGATGCATGGTTTGTTAGTCTCTGTAGGATGAGCAGAAGTTTGTAATTATTTTATGACTTCCAGAAGTTGCACCAGATCTAGCCAAAGCTCTTGTGTGTACATTATTGTCATGTAGGTGCTAAACCTTGGCAGTTTCTAGCAATAGGGGGTTGCATGGGAACCTGACGTCAGATGACCAGATGTATGGGATGTCATTCTGTACAGAAATAATGTTTTAATATCAGCAGAGACTGAAGTCTCAGAGCAGTCTGTTTCTTGGAACCTGACATAGAAGGATCCCTCACCTACTTCATCTTGCCTTGCTGTATTAATTAAGTAGGAACAGTAATTCTTTAGATCAGTTAGGAAAATATAGTGAGAATAATTAAGCAGTGTTGTTCTGTAACTATGTGAATCTTTCAACCTGTGTTTTTTTAATATTTCCTGTGACTGAGACTGTGGTGTTTACTGTAAATAGATATTTTGTATTTTCATGTTCTTTTATTATTTATTATTAAATATATTTAAACTTTTCATTGTGGCTGATACTTTAGAGTATAAGTTACCCTTCAAGAGTACTTACATCTATTGATGACACTGTAGTCACTCCTGAAGCCTGGCTGTTTGGTCAATATTACCATTTGTATTAATATTAACTTCACTCAGTATAACTGGGTACCCTTGCAAGAGTCTTAGGTAGCTGAATTTGTGGTGTCTGGCGGCAGCAATAACTACCTTATTATCTGGGCAGAAGGGAGCACAGTGGGTAAATCTGTGCCAGCCTTTCCCAGGTGTGTGTGTGTGTGTGTGTGTGTGTGTGTGTGTGTGTGTGTGTGTGTGTGTGTGTGCGTGTGATCTATATCATATGAGCAAAGCGCACAAATTGCAAACGCTCATAATATCGAACGTACTGGACCTCAAAGTGCTTTTTATGAGCTCACGGTACAGTGACGAATGGGATATTTGCCCTTTCCTCACTGTAGTGCGATCTCAGAGTTGGAATATATACTTAGCTGGGGAGGGCACAGCCCCCACAATAGGAAGTTCGAGGTGCGGTACGTTCGATATTATGAGCGTTCGCAATTTGTGTGATTTGTTCATATGATATAGACCCCGTGTGTGTGTGTGTTTGTGTGTGTGTGTGTGTGTGTGTGTGTGTGTGTGTGTGTGTGTGTGTGTGTGTGTGTGTGAACTACTTGGAGCAGGTACATGAGGCACTGGTTTCACAGAGAGGGTGCTAGAGGACTTGGATTGTACACTCGGCTGAGGACTTAACCCTGCAGCTGTACCAGTTGGGAGCCTTATTGGGGACCTGGGGAAAGACGGAGAGAAACCCAGAAAGCCTGACTATGTTCCCTGTGTGCTCTTACAGGAAATTGTCCTTGATGCTGAGAGGTCTATACCTGGAAATACTAAGTGTATCCATTCATATTCCAAGTGAACGTACCTCTCCAGTGTCAGGGGTGAGGATTGAGACTCCTTGATTACTGGCCTAGACTGGGGACGTCACATATCTGAATAAGGTCTACTCTTAAATTTATGTTCATGAGACACTGTACAAGTTCAGCTAATTTAATCTTTCATGATCGCTTAAAACATTTACATTCATGGATACACTTGGTGTATTTAAGCTGTACTCTTTTCAATTTACTCATGCTAGTTTTCTTGTAAGGTTTTTGTATTATCATGTAATACTCTTATGTTTGAGACTAATGTAACTTACAAACAATGATTTCATCATTTTTGATTTCCTAGACTTCATAAATCTTTTTATACGGCCTATGGTTTTGTAACTAATATTAACCAATTTGTTGATATTATCAGAAAAAAATTGTGAATCCACATCTTTAATCATCATGTTCTTTATTTTAATATTTGCCTTTCAATCTAGGTCTTCAAATCCCATATGCTTGGGTTTTGATGTATTCTCCCTCTGCTCAATTGGTCAGTTTAGTCAAATTCCTTTGCAGACATACCAGTATGTGTAGCAGATGTAATCAGTTTTTCCATTTTGAAGTAATCTGCATACAGACTACAGAGCACCTCAAAGTGAAAAAGACCGATCCAAAAGATATAACCTAAATATGTGTATACATAGAAAAGAGCCCTTAGTCGCCCTAACTGTAATCTAGAATTGTACCTGCCCAATTGCTGTGTAATAATTGCCATATCTTATTTGTAAGCCATGCAGCTATCCATCTTACCAAGATTAAATTAATATCTAATAGTTTCTAATTTATGCATCAGTGTGTGATGTATGACACTATCAAAGGCTGAAGATAAGTCTATATAAATTATACAACAAGAACACTTTTTCATTATGGATATTGCCCTATTAAAGAACATCATGTTACAGGTATATATACATCTATTGTCAACATATGCATGCTGATATAGTGTTTCATGTCCCAAGTTTCCAATTTTGAGATTAATTTATACAAAATAACCTTCTCAATTATTTTCTACAAGAAGAAAGCAGATCTATGTGTTGATATGACACTGGGTTTGTCCTTTTCTCATTTCCCTTAAAGATGAGCTTAACAAGTACAGGCCTCTAATCTTGATGAATTTCCCTGTGCTTAAATGACCTAATGAATAACAAATGTAATGATACAGTAGGTTCATAATGAAGTGTAATCAGGTCATTACTACTACTTTCATCTCCTCCCTGTGCTTTGTTTAAACCCACTTTTAATAGTACTTTTTAACATAATCTAATTCAATTTCTGAATCTGAATTAACCTGGAAGTTACTACCACAAGTTATCTCCCCTTTTGTGGAGCCAAACTGTTTTGCATACTATTTTGTAAATATATCTACAACCTGCTGTCTTTGTGAATACATTTTAGAATTTACATACAGTTGATTGACTTGTATGTCTTTATTCCTACCATATCTTATATACGCTCAATATCTCTCTATAGATTTTCTTAATTTTTTTTCTGATATTGTCTTACACTAATTTAAATTTGTCTGCACAGATTGTTTATAGAAATTCAATCTCATTTCCAATTCTTATACTTTTATCTCTCATTTTAGAAGCTGCGGTGGTGCATCGGTAGCGTTGTCGCCTCACAACAAGAGGCTCTCCCGTTCGATTCTCGGCTGGAGTGCCTTCTGTGTGGAGTCTGCATGTCCACCCAGCAGTCAAGTAGCGTTTTAAAGACATGCGTGAATGGGCGTGCCTTCGTTGTAGGTTGGGTGTCAAGCTGGCCCCTCGGTACCGTAAAAATGTACTGCCAATCATTAGCAGATAGAGTACCGCTGTGGCGACCCCTAACCGGGAAAAGCCAAAAGAAAAACAACAACAACATACTTTTATCTCTCATTTTAATCAAGTATGTTGTTCTTATAGATATATATCCTCCTGACCTAGTGTGCCAAGATCCCAAGGTTAACCATTTTTAAGGTGGTAAAACTTGTCATGAAGTAACAATTATCTCCTTAGGAACACAAACAATATCCATTATGTCAAACCAAGAGAAAACACTGTTAGCAGCAGGAAATAGTCGCCCACCTCCAGAATTTTTTGTTATATTTGTTTATTCACTGGTAATTCCAAAATAAAAAAATCAGATTGAGCGTTTTCATCCCCCATAAAACAGGGACTTCATCAGAATAAAGGAGTCGTCCATTCTGGCTCATTTATGTGCAGTAATAATTAATGACAACCCAATTTTGTAAAAGGTTTTAAAGGCACCATCCTAAAAATACATTATAAAACACATACTAATAATACTATTGAATGTAAAAAACATATTCTTAAAAATAATACCCTAAAACAACAATTTTGTTTATTGTTGTTTAAAATATCTATTACAATTTTCTTCAAAACCTTTACATAATAGATCTTCTGATGAGAATAGGTTTGAGAGAGATAGCTTCATTAAGACCTGGTTCTTGCCCAGCTTGTAATCTTAATTGCCATTTTACCTCTCTCTCTCTCCTCGATAAAATTTCTGTAGTCACCCCCCCAGGGTTTGGCATGACTTGCTATAATATAGCAAAAGTAAAACTGGAGAAGCTAATACATGTCATGGAATGTTTATAAAGTGCATTGTTCATGTTTTCGTGGATATCTGATACATGTGTTCGTAAATCCTGTCCCTTAACCGTCTCTTGGTTTTCCCTACATAATATGCAGAACAGGATTTACACATGGCAAGATAAATCACCCAAGTGGACTGACAATTACCTCTGACAAATTTCACTTCAGATTTTATCATATTCTCCAAAACCACTACCTTTTTATCAAATATGTATTTACATTGTGAGCACACCCCACACTTGGATGTGCCATATTTTTTCTGAATTCCTACCATATAGAGTTTGTTCTAAACTCTTCTTAAGGTTAATACCTGTTTTGAAGACCAAGGTGGGTTTGACCCCCACCATGGACCTTAATGTGGGGTCACTTCTCAATATAGCCCAATTGTTCTCTATAATATTCCTAACTTTATACAGCATTTCCCAAAAGGGGATGACCATTGCGCTTTCAAAATTTTTCTCATCCTCACTTATATGTTCTCTTACTGGTATTGTACTACCCAACAAGGGCTTATAGTTTTCCCTATTCTTTTATAACAAATTCCATATTCTCCTTAACCAAATTAGCAGGGTAATCTCTTTCATAAAACAACTCTGCCATTTTTTGCAACTCCTCATCGAGATCACTGACTGTAGATGTAATTTGGGCAATCTATATAAACTGTCCTTTAACAATACTTTTCTTTTGATGGTATGGGTGACTACTTGTATATTCTAAATAAATGAGTTACAAAACGTATGTTTTCTATACACCTTTGATTTAAACCCATATGTAGTCTTTTGAATGAAAGTTTCTAAGTAATTAATACTATGGGGGCTGCTTGTATACGAAAATCTTAGGAAACTAGTTGTTCCATTTAAATATTCTATAAATTCCTGCATTTTAGCTTCTGTACCACTCCACAGAATAAAAATGTCGTCCAAAAATCTGACATACATTTTAACATGCTGAAAAAATTCACAATCAAAGACCTTATTGGACTCCCATTCAAAAAGCACCAAGTTCACGTATATGGGACACAAGAAGCTTCCATAGCAATGCCTTTGTTCTGTTTGAAGTACTTACCCTCAAAGTATATGTAATTATAGTCAAGGACTAAACCCATTAAGTCAGTGATTAAGTTTACCTTGTCATTAAAAGAATTAGTGTTTCTATGTATACAATCCAGAAATAGTTCCATCCCTTCATCTCTTGGAATGCATGTGAACAAATCCACAACATCTATAGTTAGGAAGAAAATATCTCCTTCCCACAAGGTGTCTTTTATTCTACCTAAACAATCCCAAGAATCTTTCAGAAGGTGTTGTGCACCAATAGACACATGTTTCAGCCACTTGTCAATAACTACTCCAAAGGGGTACATTTTAAAGCCTTGCCATGAAACTATGAGTCTAAACACTAAATTATCAAGCCCTTTATGTGTTTTTGGAATTCCAAATATAGTGGCTATAATGGGATTTTTAACTTTTAGGTAACCAAACACTTCACTACGATAATTAATATTGATCTCCTTAATGGAAACGTGAATATGTATTAGTATTGTTGAACATCTCAAAAATCTTTTGAGAATATTGTAATGCATCGAATATCACTGTACCCCCTCCCTTATCAGGCTGCATGACTCTAACAGTTTTATGTTTTCTAAGCTGTTCTAAAAGTTCCTTTGCTTCCTTACTTAAGTTGTTCAAAGACTACTGTTTTTCATTCGATACTTTTAAAGCATACAAATTATCTGTAATGGCCTTTTCGAAAATATGTAAGGTGGGGTCTAGGTGTGGATCAATGGTGCTCTTAGATCTTGTATCAGTGATGTTCGCTTTTCCTCAGTTCATGTCTTGGTCTTTAAACATGTAAGTCAAATTTAACTTCCTCATATACAGTTTTAGCTCTAGGATGGTGTCTGTATAGTCAAAGTTCCTTGTTGGCACAAATTTCAGCCCGTTCATAAATAATGAAAAATGCTCTTTAGTAAGGGCAATATCTGAAAAATTATAAATATGATACCCCTTGTAGGTGTAGAATATTCCTTCCTTTTGCATTTCTCCATCCCCTATTGACTATACAGACAACATCCTAGAGCTAAAACTATATATGAGGAAGTTAAATTTGGCTTACTTGTTTAAAGACCAAGACATGGAAAAAAATTTTAACAGCTATTTTAAGCAACAATAAACAAAATTGTTGTTTTAGGGCATTATTTTTAAGAATATGTTTTTGACATTCAATAGTATTATTAGTATGTGTTTTATAATGTATTTTTAGGATGGTGCCTTTAAAACTTTTTACAAAATTGTGATGTCATTAATTATTATTGCATATAAATGAGCCAGAATGGGTGACTCCATTATTTTGATGAAGTCCCCGTTTTATGGGGGATGAAAGTGCTCATTCTGATTTTTTTATTTTGGAATTACCAGTGAATAAATGAATATAACAAATTTTCTGGAGGTGGGCTGACTTTTTCCTGCTGCTAACAGTGTTTTCTCTTGGTTTGAAGTTGTGTTTGAACACTGTGGTCTTGTTTTTGGTTGCTTTGGTAATATCCATTATGTTCCATTCCCTGTTAGGTTTGTTTACTATCTACAATTATTATTCCCAAACATACTTTGTAAATAATTTTCTTACCCACATTGTAGAATCAGTATTATACAACGACCCCCCCCCCATTAATATTCCAAAACGTGCATGCTGAATGGTCAGCGTGCACGTTGTAAATCAGAGTTATAGTAATGGAAAAAGGTCCAGTCGCCCGGACTTTTTCCATTAGTATAACTCTTTTTACAGCAAGGAGAAGGCAAGATCTCCGTTGCTGTTTAGACACTGTCTCGCTATGTTAAAGGACTTTAACAAAGCAAGACAGCTTTAAAAAAAGTAACAGAGATCTTCCTATCGCCGTTGCTTTTTTTAAAGGTGTCTCGCTACGTTAAATGGGTTTAACATAGCAAGACCGCTTTAAAAAAAGCAACAGAGATTCTCCATTGCTTTTTTAAAGCTGTCTCGCTATGTTAAACTCCTTTAACATAGCGAGAGTCCGTTGCTTTTTTCAAAACTATCTCGCCATGTTAAATGGGTTTAACATAGCGAAACAGCTTTAAAAAAGCAACGGATATTCTCCTTTGCTTTTTTTTAAAGCTGTCTCGCTATTTTAAACTCCTTTAACATAGTGAGACAGTTTGTAAAAATCAATGGAATCTTGATTTCTCCGTTGCTTTTGCCCACAGCTCTGATGTACTGGGTAAGCATACACATGCGCAGTACATCAGAACTGCCGCAGAATACCAGACAGCTGTGGAAGGGCAGCATGGAGGCACTATACAATGCCATTATTTAAGAAAAGTAATTATTTTTTTTCTTAAATAATGTCATTGTATAATAGCAATAACCCACTTCTGGGTGTCGGTAATGCTGGATTTACCCACGGTTGTCTTGTTTGGCCACTCGGGCTTCGCCCTCATGATCAAACCACACCAACTGTGGATAAATCCAGCATTACCCACACCCAGGCGTGGGTTATTGCTATATTAATTTAGTCTGTTTCTGGTAATTTAAGTTCCAAGCTATTATAATTTTTCCTCCTGTGTTTCAAACAAGAAATATATTAATTTCTGTAGGTCATCAGCACTCGACTTTAGTGGTTTATATACTCCAACAATTGAAATCTGTTCTAGGGTTGTCTTGATTATTACAGTTACACAATCTCCAATACAGGTATTATCATCAAAAATATAATAATTGCAGGTTGATACCTCCATGTGATTTTTTGTTAAAATGTCTATTACAGACAAAAAAGATCTTGCTACCAGTTATTGTTTTTAATCATGTGCCACAAACAATAACATCAGTCTTATCTGCATGCAGGCAGCAGATTAACAAAAATATTAATAAAACTATTTACATTAGCAACCAACATAGGTAAATCAAATTTTGTTATATGTGAACTGTTAAATTTCTGACCTGGAAAATTCTGTCTTATGTTAGTCAAACATTGTAATGTATCTGCTACAAAAAAAATCTCTTCCCTCGTCTTGTAAAAGTGAACTCCATCCTCTTAAAATACATGTGGGCCCAAAATACTCTACACAATTCTATATTTTAAAAACATGATATTTTCTTTTCATGTAAGCATTTACCCCTCAAATATTTTCATTCAACTGACTCTCCCTTCCATATCTGATTTGTGAAAAATACATCCTCACATCTGTACAAGATATGTTATCTAAGAGAGCTGTAAGATCCCAATCAACAGTCAGTGAGTCCTTAAAAATGATATAATTTAAACCAATATAAACAAAAACTGCTCCCTACTTTCTGATGTTAAGGCATTCTAAGGCATTAATCATATCCTGTACTTTTGCCTCTAGCAAGCATAACACTATTTTATGTTCCTCTCTATAGATGTAGCAGTTCCTTACTAGTACATCCTTTCTGAACAGATGTGAAGACTCTCCATCCTCTAATTCAGTAATGCCTGCTCTTTTCCTTTCTGAACAATTGTGAAGGATCACCCTCCTCTAATTCAGTAATACCTGCTCTTTCATTTAAACATGAATAATCTTCAACATTATTTTCATTAATCTCACTGTTTTCACAATTTACATCATTTACAATCATGCTTTTTTCATCTAGCTGTCTTTGTACTTCTACAACCCCAGCCATGTTGTCAACTTCTGTTTTTGTTCCTCTTTTCTCAGTAATGTCCTTTAACCCTTACAAATTCAGTTTTGACAACTTTTGAAATTCAGGATACACATATATAACAATTTCAGGATTCAGAGCATGTAAAAGAAAATAAAAAAGAAAGAAAGAGAAAAGTTCAAGCAGAGTTGACTCATTTTTATAATACAAAGAGAAAATACAGTAACTAAAGGCAAAAATGCTTCACTATGTAATACCCAGATTACATGCAATAACAACATTATTTAATCGCAAAACATTCAGTCTACAAAAATTACATTATTGTTCCAACAAAGAAGGGTTCGGGCCAGGCTAAAAGGAAAAGTATAAATTAGATGGTTTCAGAGACTATTTATTCCTTGCAGATTCAGAGAACATATTGTATTTTACGCAGGTACGAAGCTTAAATGCATCACTCATGACTCTAATCATCACATTTCTTTTAACTCCCGGACTCCACTTAGCATAAGGCCTGTTATCCCTGGTTAATTATTAGATTTTTTGAGCAGAGGTATTCTTCAACATTGCTGACTTTTTCAACTGCATTCACAGTATACCTCTAAACAGTACATATAGGCTTTACTGCTTCATTCTGATCCTTTGTTTCTTACACACGCAGATCATGTTTTAACACTTCATTTTTTAAAGATTTGTAAAAGATGAAATAACTACAACTTCCATACAGTTTACAAACTAAATTCTTTGCTTTGGGATGTCTTTTTCGTACCTTTACCTCCAATGTGTTATGGAATGTAGTTCCTACCTGTTTGTCTATTAGCAGGTGCCATATTTGATAACACATGGTCCCTAGAATTCTCACATTTATTTTTACTTTTTGCATGTTTGTACTTGTCTTTGTGCTCATTTCGCTGTGTAAACTGTTTTATAGAACTGTTCAGTTCACCAATCATGTTTTTAACTATATGCTTGAAAGTTTAACTTTAACAGGTTTTTCTAACAGTCTGCCTTGTATTTGATTAATCTTGAATGTGCATGGAATTCTGTCCCTCATCCGTGAATAGCACAAGTCAACAAACTCATAGACTTGTGCTCTGTGATTCAAATCAGTCAAATAAGCAGATGTTGACTACTGAACCCCTTCATTTCTACTGAAAAACAATAAGAAATAAATGTGTGGGTGTGTAGTGTGTATGTGAGAGTGTGTGTGTGTGTGTGTGTGTGTGTGTGTGTATATATATATATATATATATATATATATATATATATATATCTATATCTCTATATATATATATATATATATATATATATATATATATGTATATATATATATGGATCTACTTCATAATATCGCATTTCCAGAAGACTGAATGGCAAAAACAATGCTACCAAAATGACAAAAAGCAAAATTATCAAAAGTTTAAAACAACAAATCTCAAAACATCGAAAAAAGGAATACAAGCAAAACTTACCATAGCTAGCTTCCTTCACTTTTGCAGGGGGCTACACTTCCCTGCACCCGCACGCCCCTACAAATTAAATATACTAACTCTGAGATCACACTACTTTGAAGACAAGAAAACAGTCTAGCATTTGATGA